>NC_085879.1:24946777-24956777 GCF_034702125.1 Engraulis encrasicolus
GTAAATAGCATATATACATAATAATCATAATTAACACAATAAACACGAATGCACAACATTCATGAATAAATGAAAACACAATATATACAAAATATATACAAGTGAAAGAAGGAGGGGAAACTGCCTAAAGCAAATTTCCTTAACCACACATAAATGTGTAAATGCCTACTGCAAAGTACACATCAACCCAATGAAACACAGCGAGTGTGTTTGGTGACAGAAAAGGAGCGCGGCTCCTTTAAGAGAGCTGGTCTTGCACTCTTGCGTGCCTACACGCACAGAGAACAATCTGCGACGCAACCCTTTAACTGAACACGGACCTATGTAGCCACTACTCTGCCACAGTAACAGATTACTGCACAAATCTGCACTATGACAAACCCGCGGACATTGAGAAACAGTAAGTGCTATTATACATAACATAAACAGAGACACAACGGAACACAGAAACGGTAAACACATACTCGCGCTGCCGACGCAATGTTGCAATGTAACAAACAATCGCGAGTACACACACAACACAGTAACAACACAATAACAGCAACTTACATTCTCAAGGACGCACGGCACACATTGAGTCACAGAGTGTGGACGTTAGGATTCTGAGACGTCCGTGAAAGTAAAGACAGAGAGAGAGAAGAAACGGAGATAGAGAGTTGAATCCTGAAATTAACCAAACAGTGCTCCTACATAGATTCCTCGTCTGGTCACTCTGCGCTGGAGGGCATAAGTCCGACCCCCTAATAAGGGTGTTTTTGGCGCGAAGTCTATGTAAATGAGCTCGTGTCCAGCTCGTGCACGAAAGTCTGCACCAATCACAGGTGACAATAACAGCGTGTGCAGCGCTCCTGTGCATGTCCACAAACGTCACTGGTACAGACACAGACACAGACACAGACTCAGACACCCTGACGCCAGAATTCTGAACAGCCGCCCCCAACTTTGGCACAAAGTTGTGTCCATGAATGTGAGGCGTCAGACAGAAGAGTCCTCCGGGAGTGCTGGAAGTCTCACCAGGCGTGAGACTGGGCGGGTGTAGGTCCGGTCCTTGACCTGCACCTGTGCTGTCCTCACTCTGCCATCTGCTCCAGGGATGACAGTAGTGACCTTGCCCACAGGCCACAGAGCACGTGGGAGCTGGGGGTCGATGATCATCACGATGCTGTCGACGGCGAGGTCCTCTCTGTCCCGCTGCCACTTAGCGCGTGTCTGAAGTGTAGGCAAGTAGTCCCTGATGAACTTGGCCCAGAACTGGTCCGCGAGGACTTGGCAGTGCCTCCACCTGCGCCGGCTCAGGATCTCGGAGTCAGCGTAGACCATCTGTGGCATAGATGGGTCACGCCGCCCCATCAGCAGCATGTTGGGAGTGATGGGATCCGGGTCTGCGATGTCTGATGAGGTGTATCCCAGTGGCTTGGAGTTGATCATGCCTTCCACCTCGATCAGGACTGTCCTCAGCACCTCCTCAGTGACTGACTGTGCACCGAGTGTGGTGTGAAGAGCAGACTTGATGGAACGGATCTCTCGTTCCCAGGAACCACCAAAGTGAGGAGCGTGGGGGGGATTGAACTTGAAGTCAATCTGCTGACTGGCCAGGTGGGACTGCAGTTCAGGGCTGAGGGCGTGGAACGTCTCCTGCAGTTCAGAGTAGCCACCTCTGAAGTTGGTACCCTGGTCGGAAAGCAGCTCGTGGGGCTTGCCTCGGCGCGCGATGAAGCGCCGCAGGGCCATCAGGAACGCATCCGTGTCCATGCTGGCCAGAAGGTCGAGGTGCACGGCGTGGATGGTCAGGCACTTGAACACGATACCCCATCGTTTCTCGGTGCGTCGGCCGATCTTGATGAGGTACGGACCAAAACAATCCATCCCAGTGGAGTAGAAGGCTGGCTTGTGCAGTCGCAGACTGGATGGTGGTAGGTCAGCCATTCTCGGGATCACTGGCTTGCCGCGCCACTTCAGACACTCAGGACAGTTGAGCTGATGCTTCTTGACAGCTGCTCTCCCCCGCAGGATCCAGAACCGTCGGTGCAGCTCAGCGAACACTCTCTGTGGTCCGGGGTGCGCCAGACGGAAGTCGTAGTCTCGGATGATGAGCCGTGTGACAGGGTGCTTAGGGTCAAGCAGGATGGGGTGCAATGTCTCCTCCTCGACAGTGTCACATTTGTGCAGACAACGTCCTACCCGGATCAGCTGGGCCTCCGTGTCGTATTCCGGGGGACAGCATGAGGAGTCTGCTGTCTGTGGAGACTGGCTTCCCTGCTGAGAGCAGGGCAAGGTCATCTGGGAAGAAGTCTCTCTGCACCTCCCTGAAGAGCGCCATGTCTGCGTCCCTGTAGTCCTCAGCGCTGAAGCCTGTCTGCTTGGCCGCCCTGTGACAGTCTCTGACCGTGGCCTCCAGCAGCTCCGGGTACAGGCTGTAGTTACCTGCATCAGGCAGTGGGGGGTCTGAGGTCACGGCGATGTGGCCGCAGAACTGAGCCTTCCGCAGCTCAGCTGAGTCGTCGGCCGTCTGAGGTGGAGGCTCTGGGCGAATAGGCCATGATGTCTCATCCTGCCACAAGAATGGTGGTCCGCTACTCCAGCGATGCTCTGGGATGAGCTGCGTCAGGGTCAGCCCTCTGGTGATGTCATCAGCTGGGTTGTCTGATGTGGGAACATACCTCCAGGTGCTGTCCTCTGTCAGCTCTTGTATGTCCGCGATCCTGGTGCCAACGAACACCTTGTAGCGGCAGGACTGGGACTGGAGCCAATCGAGGACCGTGGATGAGTCTGTCCAGTAGGTGACACCGGTGGTGGCCAGGGAGAGCTCCTTCTTCAGGACAGAGCCCAACTGAGCCCCTGTGTGTGCAGCACAGAGTTCCAGTCTGGGGATGGACTGCTGTCTGACTGGGGCCACTCGGGACCTGACTGCCAGGAAGGCAACTTGGATGTCACCGGCCTCATACACAGTCCGCAGATAGGCCACTGACCCGTAGGCTCTCTCCGATGCATCCGAGAACACGTGGATGGTCTGTGCAGCGACCTGTGTCCCCAGGGTGGAGTAGCATCGGGAAATGGAGATGGAGGTGAGGTGTTGGAGCTCATTTTCCCATGTGTGCCAGGCTCGCAGTATGTCCTCTGGAAGCTGTGGGTCGTCCCAGTCCCTCTTCTTGTCCCACAGGCGCTGGACGAGGATCTTGGCCCTGGTGGTGAAGGGGATGAGCAGTCCCAGAGGGTCGTACTGGCGGGCGAGGACACGGTAGATGGTCCGCATGGTGGGCTCAGCAGTCTCAGTGGAGCGGAGGCGGTAGCTGAGGCTGTCAGACAGGCAGTGCCATAACAGCCCCAGGGCCCTCTCCTGAGGGTCAGCTGCGTCGTGGGAAAGCCAGAGTTCACTGCTCTCTGACCGCATCTCAGCTGGCATGTGGCGGATGAGCTCTGGCAGGTTGGTGGCCCACTGGCGTAGCTCGAAACCACCGGAGAGGAGTAGAGGTTGCAGCTTGCTGATCAGCTGCCTGGCTTCTGAAGTGGAGGGGAAACTCTGGAGCAAGTTGTCCACATAGAAGCAGTGTTCCACGGAGTGTCGGGTGTCCTCTTCTTGGCTGCTGTGATCCAGGACGTGCTTCTGGAGGGCGAACGTGGCGCAGCAGGGACTGCACGTGGTCCCGAACGGCAGCACTTGCCATTCGTAGACAGTCGGGGCTCTGCTACGGTCCAGGTCTCGCCAGATGAAGCGGAGGTAGGGCTTGTCCTCAGGCAGGAGACGAACCTGGTGGAACATCCCTTTAATGTCACTGCTCACGGCGACCGGATGCTGCCTGAAGCGGAGTAGCACACCCAGCAGAGAAGAGCCGAGTGTGGGTCCAGGATGTAGCTGCTCATTCAGGTTGCCGCCCTGGTAGGAGTAAGAGCAGTTAATGAAGAAAATACAAAATACAAAAGGACATAAGTAAATAGCATATATACATAATAATCATAATTAACACAATAAACACGAATGCACAACATTCATGAATAAATGAAAACACAATATATACAAAATATATACAAGTGAAAGAAGGAGGGGAAACTGCCTAAAGCAAATTTCCTTAACCACACATAAATGTGTAAATGCCTACTGCAAAGTACACATCAACCCAATGAAACACAGCGAGTGTGTTTGGTGACAGAAAAGGAGCGCGGCTCCTTTAAGAGAGCTGGTCTTGCACTCTTGCGTGCCTACACGCACAGAGAACAATCTGCGACGCAACCCTTTAACTGAACACGGACCTATGTAGCCACTACTCTGCCACAGTAACAGATTACTGCACAAATCTGCACTCTGACAAACCCGCGGACATTGAGAAACAGTAAGTGCTATTATACATAACATAAACAGAGACACAACGGAACACAGAAACGGTAAACACATACTCGCGCTGCCGACGCAATGTTGCAATGTAACAAACAATCGCGAGTACACACACAACACAGTAACAACACAATAACAGCAACTTACATTCTCAAGGACGCACGGCACACATTGAGTCACAGAGTGTGGACGTTAGGATTCTGAGACGTCCGTGAAAGTAAAGACAGAGAGAGAGAAGAAACGGAGATAGAGAGTTGAATCCTGAAATTAACCAAACAGTGCTCCTACATAGATTCCTCGTCTGGTCACTCTGCGCTGGAGGGCATAAGTCCGACCCCCTAATAAGGGTGTTTTTGGCGCGAAGTCTATGTAAATGAGCTCGTGTCCAGCTCGTGCACGAAAGTCTGCACCAATCACAGGTGACAATAACAGCGTGTGCAGCGCTCCTGTGCATGTCCACAAACGTCACTGGTACAGACACAGACACAGACACAGACTCAGACACCCTGACGCCAGAATTCTGAACACTATCTATCTATCTATCTATCTATCTATCTATCTATCTATCTATCTATCTATCTATCTATCTATCTATCTATCTATCTATCTATCTATCAGCAACAGGATAGCAACAAGGTGTGGGGGCTCTCTGGCCAGGCCAATTTACAGATGGCAGATGGAGTATGGCCACTGCTGACATGGGACCCCCACCTCTGCCCCCGCCCCCTTAAGGGGGATTCATACTAGTCGTGAGTGGTGCTAGTCTCCTTCATACTTCACTCACGACGATGGCGCGCGCCGTCACGTGACCTAAAATTTCGACACGCCCCCCGTCGTAAGCTCAAAATTCGGCGCGTGTCGCCACGTCGTGCACACGAGGATTTTTCTAACTTGTCGTGCGCCACCAGCGACCACGCAGATAGGCAGACAAAGCAGGAGTTGCGAAGAGAGGCTACAACTACTGTAGGCTACTACAGAATGGATCCTGCATCATTTTGAGGATAATAAAATGTCAGAGAGTTATTTTATCTTCTCTCTTAAATGTTGTTCAGTGAAACAATTGTTTACTTTGTTCAGAAGCACGTTAGTGTTCGGCGATCTATTTATAAATTCTGCCGCCAGAACAATGCTCTCACATGGTCTTGGAATTATCTGGCAATGTAGGCTACAACAAAAAATATATGTTTCAATGTGGTAAGTCACAAGTCAGACGTTCAGTAGCCCTACAGCAGCCGTGTTTGGCTTTCTATTTTATACATCAGTAGAACTCACGCTGCGAGTTGCGAAAAATACTGCCGTTTCTCTCATGAACAGCAGAGGGCACTTCCGACAATGCGAGCAAGGCGCTTTTGAAGTATGAATAGTCTGTCGCAAGTGATGACGTCATTAATGGTTCTCGCGCCACTCGCGACAAAGTGCGCACGTGAAGTATGCAGAGCCCTTTACACACAACCCTCTAAACACTAGTGTGTGAGTGTGTGTGTGAGTATGTGACAGAGAGACAGTGTGAGTGTGTGTTTGAGTGAGAGGGAGAACGAGAGAAGACAAGGAGAAGGAGAGAGAGAGAGAAAGAGAGAGAAAGAGAGGAGGGGGATACATGGATGAAGGGAAGACGAGTGTGTGTGTGTGTGTGGGGGTGGTGGTGCTGAAGAAAATACCCAGGTTTCCAGTTTCATGACCTACTTACGCCTCCATGGCAAGCAGGCAGAAGGAGATACAGGGAGACATGCAGGGTACTCAACAGACAAGCAGGGAGACAGGCAAGACCAGCAGGGAGACAGGCAAGGCAAGCAGGGAGACAGGCAAGACCAGCAGAGAGACAAGGAGACAGTCAAGACCAGCAGGGAGACAGGGAGACAGTCAAGACCAGCAGGGAGACAGGCAAGACCAGCAGACAAACAGGGAGACAGGCAAGACCAGCAGGGAGAGGAGACAGTCAAGACCAGCAGGGAGACAGGGAGACAGTCAAGACCAGCAGGGAGACAGGGAGACAGTCAAGACAAGCAGGGAGACAGGGAGACAGTCAAGACAAGCAGGGAGACAGGGAGACAGTCAAGACAAGCAGGGAGACAGGGAGACAGGCAAGACAAGCAGTAACCAAAGAGACAGACGGACAGGGAAGTGAGTACAGGCGACAGGCAAACAAGTCAGCAGACAGACAGGTAGACAGACAGACAGACACAGAGACAGACACACAGACAGACACACAGACAGACAGAAAAGCAAGTAAGTGGACAGGCAGAAAGGCAAATATGTAGACAGACAGACAGGCAGGCAGGCAAGCAACTATAGACAGGCAGATAGGCAAACATATGGACAGGCAGAAAGACAGACAGACAGACAGACAGACAGACAGACAGACAGACAGACAGACAGACAGACAGAGAAGTAAGTAAGGAGACTGGCAGATTGAAAGACAAGATACTGCAAGTAAGACAGGCAGATACTGCCAGCAAGCAGACAGACAGGCAGACAGTGCTAGCAAGCAAGCAAGCAGGCAGACAGACAGACCGACAGGCAGATGCTGCTAGCAAGCAGACAGAGAGACAGACAGACAGACATATTCCATATATGTGACAGTCTTGTCGGGTCCTTACGCTTTGTCATCTGTGCTGCTCTGCCAAACTCATGATCTTAGCAACTTCAGGCTTAATTTTATTTCTCCCTAATTAGCGGGTGGCTGGACTGACTGGGACCAAGAGGACAGGATGAGATTGAGAGAGAGAGAGAGAGAGAGAGAGAGAGAGAGAGAGAGAGAGAGAGAGAGAGAGAGAGAGAGTGTGGTGAGGAGTTTCAGTAGGCCTATGTCAGTAAGTAAGCTGAGCAATTAGTAAGTGAGTGAGAAAGTTGCTCAACTAGTCAGTGAGTGAGAGAGAGAGTGTTGGCGTTGGAGAGCATTGGTGAGGAGGGGAATGGACCAAGCATGTTGGTGAGTGAGTTACTAAGTCAGTGGGTGGATGGTGGTTTAATGATTGAGGGATGAGTGAGAAATCTAAATTAATAAGTGAGGGACACAACAAAATCAAGCAAAGAAATAAAACTCAATATGTCACCGAGTAAAGCTAGAGTCACAAATGATCTGAACTGGTGACTGAGAGAATGAATTGGTGACTGAGAGAATGAATTGGTGAGTAGATGAATGAGTGAGTTGGTAAAGGAGTGAGTGAGTGAGTGAGTGAGTGAGTGAGTGAGTGAGTGAGTGAGTGAGTGAGTGAGTGAGTGAGTGAGTGAGTGAGTGAGTGAGTGAGTGAGTGAGTGAGTGAGTGAGTGAGTGAGTAACTTGAGAATTTTGTTGGTGAGTGAGTAAGTTGATAAGTGAGGAGCGAGTCCAAGCAAGAGTGTGGGCGAGACAGGCAGGCAGGCAGGAGAAGGGTACTTGGGTTCAGAGGCTAGTCTCTCTCTCTCTCTCTCTCTCTCTCTCTCTCTCTCTCTCTCTCTCTCTCTCTCTCTCTCTCTCTCTCTCTCTCTCTCTCTCTCTCGCCTGGGCTCTAAGGCAGAAGGAATGTTTTGTTTTGCCGTTGCATGAGGTCATGTTATGATAACCCTCCGCATGAAAATATTTATATGCTCCACGGAGCACGGAAGAAAAGGGCCCTCTAATAAAAGAACAGCCTGGACATTTCGCTTAAGTCTCTCTGCTGCTCACAGGACCATGCAAACAAGCAGGCAAGCAAGCTAGGAACACAAGGAAACAGCCTCGGGTTCAAGTTCTGGCTCTTTTTCCTTCAACTAGTCTTTCAACAAACATTTTTAAGACGCCACAATAAAAGACCAGCCTGGACATTCCGCCTCAAGTCTGCTCATAGGACCAAGCAATTGAACTGGCAAGCCCCAGGCCCAAATTCTGGCTCTTTGCTTCAACATGTCTTTCATCAAACGTCTTTTTTAGGACGTCGTAATAAAAGAACAGGCGGGACGTTTCACGAACAATACAAAGTCTTAGGTCCAAAATCTGGGCCTTCTGTCTCTTTTGTGCAAATGGGATTGCTGGCCATACAACTCACTGTTGGCTGAAAAAAAATGACTTTCCTACGTCAAAACAATTTTAACATGACATTAGAAAGAGAGTCTTAAAAGCAACAGATCGACACTTGGTCATTACCAACTGGGTAACATCAAGCTTATAGCATAGAGGATCTGCATGAAAAATGTTATGCTCTCAGGACCTAGTAAGCAAACAAGGAACTAAAGCGAGACAAAGATGCAAGTACAAGTTCTGGTTCTTTCCTTCAGCATGTCTTTCAACAATTTACTGTTACATGAAAATATTTTTCTTACTGTAACATTCTTACCATAAAACATCTTCCGTGGCAGAGGTCTGCAGTCTCTGAGTGCATTTCTAGTTGAATTAAGTTATCATGGCTTATCACTGATGTCATTTTTTACAGTGTATAGCAGGTAAGCAGGCAATAAACAGAGAGACGTGGGTCCAAGCTCTGGCTTTCTTTCATTCTGCATGTCTTTCAACAAGCGTTTTTAGGAAGTCCTACTGTAAGACCCCATTTAGTTCCCTTAAGGTCGCTTTCCTCATGTTCTGACATCTACACCCTTGTCTAAATTTTTAGTCTCTGGAATGGAACTTTGATATCTGACAGATGCCGTATATCACAGCAGGCATTATAAGGCAGACAGGACAGGAGGACATGGTCTTCTAAGGCGAAAAAGGGGTGGCCAGACATTATAATTGATGCCAGATTTGCACTCCCCTGCACCCGACCCAAAGATCCAAGTTCTGCACAGCTTCAGGGGGAGGTGGGGGGGGAGAGGGAGAGAGAGAGAGAGAGAGAGAGAGAGAGAGAGAGAGAGAGAGAGAGAGAGAGAGAGAGAGAGAGAGAGTAGCTGCCCCTAACGCTCTTCTTCTGCACAGCTTCAGGGGGAGGGGGAGAGAGAGAGAGAGAGAGAGAGAGAGAGAGAGAGAGAGAGAGAGAGAGAGAGAGAGAGAGTGTAGCTGCCCCGAACGCTCTTCTTCTAATCAGAATAAGCCACGCATCGACTGATGCTCGATGAGAATGATGCTTATTTTCTTCAAGCAGGAAACTTTAATTTCTTCAAACACCATCAAAACACCAAAGCATCGAAGCACCGTGAAAAACTGAAATGAAATAAAAATACAGTCTTAGCATCGTCATCTTTCCAAGCAAACAAATGTCTTAAGGCCAATATCTTTTTCAGTCCGTGAATGTCCATGCGGCCTTCATGAAACTTTACATAAGCAATCTTACAGCATATTTAAACATGAAATAAACACAAAATATACAGAAAAAGCAGTTAGCATACCGTGTGCGCCTTCTGACCGGCTTTACGGACAACTGTTGCACACGTCTTGCTCCATGAGCATGGCAGGCTCAAAAGACTGAGCACGCGTCTTCCCAATAACTTATCAAATTAGTCACATGACCACCTGTGCACGTCATCACGTCACCATTACACATCAAATTATTAATTCACATTTTTACACAATTATTTATGAAATATAGAAAGAAAATGAATATAAAAATATCTTAAACCAAAAAATATTGCATAAAAATAACGTAAAAAATATATAAATGCAGCAATTAAATTGGCATTCTTTTCAGGGACAGCTACAGAGAGAGAGAGTGTGTCTGTGTGTGTGTGCGTGTGCATGTGCGTGTGTGGTGGGGGGGTTGAAACCCACATCCTTTTTCTCCG
>NC_085879.1:24961777-24969277 GCF_034702125.1 Engraulis encrasicolus
GGACCTTGGCCCCCTTCCTCCAATCCCATTCCACCTACACAAACGCCTCGTCCAATCAGGACTGACTAAGCAGACACTTCATCCAATCCCGACGATCGATTCCTCCCTTGGGGCCCACAGTATGGCAGGCCAAGGTAGACACACACACACCCACAAACACACACACACACACTCACACGCACACACTCACACGCACACACACACACACACACACACACACACACACACACACACACACACACACACACACACACACACACACACACACACACACACACACAGGAGGGGCCCACAGTGGTGATGATGGGAAATAATAAATGTGAACATCAAGACATTTTCTGGGCTGTCAATTGACAACTTCTGTACTTCCTCTTCTTCCTTCCTCCTCTTCCCCTCTCTGGCTCCTCCCCCCCCTCTCTCTCTCTACCTCTCTCTCTCTCTCTCTCTCTCTCTCTCTCTCTCTCTCTCTCTCTCCATAATGTAATATGTGCCTTTTTAAATAAAGGAATTTAGAAACTCAATTATATCTCTCTCTAGCTCTCTCTCTCTCTCTCTCTCTCTCTCTCTCTCTCTCTCTCTCTCTCTCTCTCTCTCTCTCTCTCAAATCTTGTGTCATAATGGTGCTGTGTGCTCTGTTAGGAATGATGAATTACTTTTTACACATGTATTGGCACCTGGCTGAGATGTAAGATGTATTTACCTATGTAACTTTTGTTTTTTTTTGTGATTGTTACTCCATGGCACTTTTTGTGCTTCTGTCTTCCAATAATTTGTAATAAAGGTGTTTTGAAATTCAATTCAAATTCTCTCTCTCTCTCTCTCTCTCTCTCTCTCTCTCTCTCTCTCTCTCTCTCTCTCTCTCTCTCTCTCCTTTACTCCTGTTTCAAAACATCTCCCCCGTGACTACAGATCATGTGACTCCAACCTCCTCTGTGGATGCTGCAAACCAGATGTAGCGGCAGCCTGCAGGGGGAAAAGAAAATGAGCTTAAGACAAAACCAAACTATTCTCTCACTTTCTCTTTCTTCTTCTTCTTCTTTTTCTTCTTCTTCTTCTTCTTCTTCTTCTTCTTCTTCTTCCTCTTCTTCTTCTTCATCTACTCTCACAAAAACAGCATTTCTGTCTCTGTGTTTCTCTCTCTTTTTTTCTTTTCACAGAAAAGTTTTTTTCTTTCTCGCTTGCCTTTTCCCTCTTTGATTGCCTGTCTGTCTGCTTTGCTCTCTTTCTTTCTCTCTCTATCTCTATCTCTTTCTCGTTCTCTCTCTATCTCTTTCTCTTTCTCTTTCTCTCTCTCTCTCTCTCTCTCTCTCTTTCTCTTTCTCTTTCTCTTTCTCTTTCTCTTTCTCTTTCTCTCTCTATCCTATATGTTAGGATAGTGGTAGGCTGTTTAAAACTTTGTGTTGCTACATAGCGCTTTAGCGTTTTGGGCGTCTGCCCATACGCAGTTATGGCTTCTGTTTCTGATGGTTTTGCGGACCTGTCTCCCCGACATGGCTGCAAATGTATACCTCCGGATGACTCGATAACTATGGAAGGTGTTTTGCAAGAAGTAGCACGGGTAATTGGGCCAGGGAATATTCTGTCGGCCTCAAGAATGAACAGAGCGCTCGTTCTCTTTTTAAGAGAAGTTAAGATGGTTGATAGCCTTGTGCTGAGTGGCATTACGGTAAATGAGCAGTTCCTGTCCATCTTGCCCCTGTCAAACCCATCCAAAAAAGTGATACTGTCTAATGTCCCACCTTTTATCCCTGATCGTATGCTAGAGGGCATTCTTTCGAGATATGGAAAAATAGTTGGACCACTTAGAATGATTCCGCTCGGGGTAAAGATTCCCGAACTGAAACACATCATGTCTTTTAGGCGTCAAACGTTCATGATTATGAAAGCAGAATTTGAGATGCTTGATGTGTCCGTAAAGCTTACAATTGCAGGGAAGGATTACATGATTTTCATCAGCAATGCTTTAATGAAATGTTTTGGATGTGGGAAGCATGGCCATGTTAAGCAAAATTGTCAATCTGGAAAAACAAATATTGGGGGTGGTGCCGAGGCATCTGTGCCAAGCCCCGACGTTGCTGCACCTGACCCAGACGTTCAGAAATCACCTTCCGAAACGGCTAACCCGTCTCAGACGGAGGGTGGTGAAGCCAGTGATTCTCAAAATGAGCCCCCCACTCCTGCTCAATGCCCTATGGGTACTGAGAGTGCGAAGGCGGGAGTGCCAAACGTGGTGAACCACAGTCAGCAGAATGAGCGTGAGTCTCCTGGCAGCTCAGAGCCAGACCCCGGCGGTGCTGCGTGCGCTGCGAGCGGTGAGACGGAGGTCTCCACTGAGTCGCAGACGCAACACAGCGACATGCTACTGAATGAAGGGGATCTGGTGGCGGAGCAAAATGATGACCAGTCCGTGCTGTCTGTTGAGTTCTCTGACTATGAGAGCGACATTGGCGACACCGATCTGTCTCAGGGCAGTAGACCTACGGCCAGGGAAGGTGATGCCAACGAGGCTTATTACTCTGTGGCACAACTGAACGATTTCCTTGACAAAACTTTTAATCGTCGTAACGTGAACATTGAAAGATGGTTTCCCAATCGAAAACGTTTCCTTGAATCATGTGCTATGGCTTTTCAAAAAGCATCACTTGATGAGCTTAATGCAAAGAAACGGTACAGGCTCAAAAAAATAATGAGCGCTGTAAACATAAAAGTGAAGAGTCGTCCAGCTGATAAACGTAAGCGACGCTAATGATGCTGAATTACGTGCATATATTTTTTTGGCTTGCTATTATAATCCCTATGGCGAGTCTGAATTTTGGGTCACTAAATGTAAATGGTTGCAGAGGTGTGGCCAAGCGAGACAACCTTTTTAAGTTTTTAAATATTAAAAATCTAGATGTAGTGTTTTTGCAAGAGACACATACAGACCAACAAAATGAAATGCACTGGGCACGGGACTGGGAGGGGCGTGTGTGTCTGAGCCATGGGACGAATCTGAGTGCTGGGGTTGCTGTGCTGCTCTCATCCAAAGTTTCTGCCCAACCAAACATTGTGGAGGTGGTGCAGGGGCGTTTGTTGAGGGTAGATGTGGTGCTTGGAGAGAAAGGATTTTCATTTTTTAACGTGTATGCGCCAAATGAAGGGAATGAACGTATTGTTTTCTTTAATCAACTGTCACAGGCACTATCAATGTGCCCTCAGGGTAATATTACTGTCCTGATTGGAGATTGGAATTGCACTTTAAATCATGGGGCCGACAGAAATCATGATGAGCCCCATCACCCGTCTGCTGAGGCTTTGAGATCTGTAATTACTACTTTTAATATGATTGATATTTGGAGGGATGCTTTTCCGGGGTCTAGGCAATACAGTTGGGTGAGAATGACGTCTAGCCATGTTGCTGGAGCTAGACTAGACAGATTTTATGTGGGGGAGGAGCATAGGGGTTTGTTTTATAACAACTCTATCTCACCTACTTGTCTTTCTGATCATCATCTTGTCTCTTGCACTGTCACTGTCCAAGCTAAACAACACTTTTCCTCACAATGGCATTTTAATAGCAGACTAGCTCAGGATCACTCTTTTATTCACGCTTTCAACTCTTTTTGGGAGGCATGGAGAGATGAGAAGTCTAGGTACCCATCCCTGAGCAATTGGTGGGATGTGGGTAAGGTGCAAATTAAAATGTTCTGTCAGCAGTATACAGCATACAACACCAGAATGATTAAGGAGAGAATGCTGGCAATCGAACGAACAATTGCAAGTCACCTTAATGGTGAATGGACTAATTCAAGATCTGATGCAGTGAGCAAAAATAGACTGCTGTTGAAAGCTCTCATGGAAGAGACGGGGAAGGGGGCGCTCGTGAGGGCCCGTTTCTGCCAGTTTAATGACATGGACGCTCCAACATCCTTCTTCTTTGGGCTGGAGGGAAGGGTTCAGGAGCAGAAAAGGATTACGCACCTCAAGCTGCCTGATGGCAGAGAGACACTCGACCAGAGGGAGATAATGTCGCATGCCGCCTCCTTTTATGAGACCCTGTACAAGGCGGGCTCTTGTGAGGAGGAGGCAATGGATGAACTACTGAGAGACCTACCACAGCTGGCAGAGGAGAAACGGCAACAACTGGAGAGCTGTCCATCCTATGCGGAATTATCCAAGGCTGCAGCCGAGCTGAACCGGGGGCGGGCTCCAGGGCTGGATGGTTTGTCGGCGGAATTCTATCAGACTTTTTGGAATACCATTGGACCAGACCTCTACAGTGTGTTTGTGGAGTGTTTCGCTCATGGGGTGCTACCCATGAGCTGTCGGAGGGCGGTGCTGACTTTACTGCCAAAGAAGGGGGACCTGGGATATCTAAATAACTGGCGTCCGGTCTCACTCCTATGTGTGGATTTTAAAATCTTATCGAAGGCACTTGCTAATCGACTTAAGGAATGCATGGGCGCCCTCATTCACGAGGATCAGACATATTGCGTCCCAAAACGAACAATTTTTGATAATCTGTTTTTAATGCGTGACATCATGACTGTCTCAAAGACCTACTCAATCGATCTGGGGCTCTTCTCCCTAGACCAGGAGAAGGCCTTTGATAAGACCTGTACAGTCTATCTGATGAAGACTCTGAAAGCATTTGGGTTTGGGGAAGGCTTTATATCGTACATCCAATTACTGTATAAGGATGTATACAGCATGGTTAAGATTAATGGGGCGCTATCCAGGCAGTTCCCGGTCACGAGGGGCATTCGTCAGGGGTGCCCTTTGTCTGGCCTCCTTTATTCTTTTGCCATAGAGCCCTTGTTAGTGTTGTTAAGGAAACACCTAACTGGAGTAACTGCCCCTGGGTTCTCTCTCTCAGCACCTGTGAAGCTCACGGCCTATGCAGATGATGTGACTGTAGTGGTTAGGAACAACAGTGACATTGGTTGCCTTCTAACCTCCCTGCACCTTTTTGGAAGAGCTACGTCGGCCAGCATCAACTGGAGCAAGTGCACATCCCTGCTGCTGGGGAGTTGGGCCACGGTGCAACCTCCGCAGCTTCCTCAGCAGTGTGTGTGGGGGAGGGATGGGTTTAAGGTACTGGGGCTGTTTTTAGGATCGGACGTTTACATGCAAAAGAATTGGGATGGGCTGTTGGACAAAGTGAAGGGGCGGCTGCACAAGTGGAGGTGGATACTGCCGCAGCTGTCATACAGAGGGCGGTGTCTGGTGATAAACAATCTTGCCGCCTCTATGCTCTGGCACAGGGTCACTGTCCTTGACCCCCCTGCAGGGCTCATTACGCAGATTCAAAAAGAATTTGTGAATTTTTTTTGGGACGGGTACCACTGGCTTGCTCCGGGGGTGCTACATTTGCCTGTGGATGAAGGGGGCCAGGGTCTGATTCAGGTGGAGTCAAAGATCCTGGCCTTACGTTTACAATCACTGCAGAGACTACTGTATGCTGCAGAGAGCACACCATGGACAAAGTTTGGATTATCAATACTAAGGAAGGCTGGAGGGGGACAGCTGGATAAACATCTGGTGCTGATGGACAGTGTTAGTGGGCAGAGCAGGTTGAGACCCTGCTCTTCCTTCTATTTCTCAGTGTTTAAAGCTCTTGGTCGTTTCAACATTTTGCGGGGGGATGATGAGCATTATGGGGTGGAGGAACCACTGTTTCATAACAGGTACCTGGGGGAACAGAAGGGATTTTCTCAGTTCTTAATTGATAATTTCATTGGACTTGGTATTTCAAGGGTAAGAGACTTACTGGACCCTGTGACGGGAGGGTGGAGAACGGTGGGGCCCCTAGCACAACAACTGGGGGTCAGGTCTTTGAGGAACCTTGACATGTTGCTCGAGACTCTAAAAGCTTCCTTCCCTGGACACTTGAGGGCGTCTATTGAGTCTTCTCTATCCAGGGGAATGGTGTCAGAGACTGTGGGGTTTCCTGGTTTTAAAATATCACCGAACGTAACTGAGGAAGCGGTCCAAGAAAATGCTTTACTGACATGGACTGGGTACACTGGGGTGGGTTTTTGCACCGTGGGGAAAAAGGTGCTCTCTCACATGTGTGTGAAGGTTGCTTATCAGTCGCAACTGAACGGGCGGCCTGATACAAAGTGGAGGGCGTTCTTTGGTACTAGCCAATCAATATCGCCATCCTGGAGGATGCTTTACAAGTCTCCCATCCCAAAACGGTCGGGCGATCTTCAATGGCGTATATTGCATTGTGCCATACCAACGAAGGTTTTTGTTGCAAGGGTGGGGGGTGAGGACTCCAATCTCTGTACATCGTGTAATGTGCCGGAAACTGTGTACCATGTTTTCTCAGAATGTGACAAATTGAAACTGATGTTTGACCTGCTCATAAGAGTGTGTGATAAATTTGGTGTAATTTTTTCTAAGGAAATGTTCATTTTTGGAGTTAGGTACGCCAACAGAAACAAATATGTATGCACCTGTTTAAATTTCCTCATAGGCCAGGCCAAGATGGCTGTATGGAAATGCTGTAAGCTGGAGCAAGAAGGGAGGGTAGTGGAAATAAGTGATATGTTTAAGACTTTAGTTGAGGTTAGAATCTCAGCTGAATTCGCTTATTTTCAGTTGATAAAGGACCTAGAGCTGTTTGAGAGGAAATGGTGTACGGATAAGGGACTTTGGACAGTGGGGGGCAACCAGAGGCTACTGTTCAGTTGGGGATAGTTAGCTTGGGGCTGTGTTGTTTCTGTTCACAAAGAATGTGTGTGTTTGAGGTGTAGGAGAGGTTTTTTTTTCTCCCTCCACATATGGTGTGTAATTATATGGCTTAAACGTGTAATCTGACCTGCGGAAAATGATACAATAAATGGGTGGTTAAAAGTCAAAAAAGTCTCTTTCTCTTTCTCTTTCTCTCTCTATCTCTTTCTCTTTCTCTTTCTCTCTCTCTCTCTCTCTCTCTCTCTCTCTCTCTCTCTCTGTGCTAATTGCCAGTGGGACTGTAGAGTAGAGTGCGTATCACGAAGCACACAATAAAGAAATTGGCTGCCCTCCCTTCCCCTGTGTGTGTGTGTGTGTGTGTGTGTGTGTGTGTGTGTGTGTGTGTGTGTGTGTGTGTGTGTGTGTGTGTGTGTGTGTGTGTGTGTGTGTGTGTGTGTGTGTGTGTGTGTGCGCTGCCCTCCCCTGCCCACGTAATGCCTCTGCTGCTTCCATGTGGCCGTGGCTGCTGTGGGCTGCTCAGGGCACTGGGGCGAGGCACGGGGCAGCAATTAGGTGCACTTTGGCCACGGCTAATTATCCCTGGATCTGCCGGCCAGGAAACAACCACGTGACGAAGCAACCCTCTTCCACTTTGCCTCTTTCTTCTTCCTCCTCCTCCTCATCTCCCTGCACCTCTTTTCCTCCTCCTCCTCCTCCTCCTCCTCTTCGTTTTTCTCCCTCCCCTCTTCCTCTTTGCCTCAGTCCTCCTACTCCTCTTGGTCCTCCCTCTCCTCCTCCTCTCCCTCTTCATCTTCATCCCCTCCTCTCATTTGTTCTCTCTTC
>NC_085879.1:24984277-25114277 GCF_034702125.1 Engraulis encrasicolus
ATATCAATATATATAAATATAGAATATTGTACCTTTTTTCATTAAATATGACCCCTAAAAACACATCGGGCCAACCTCGGCCTCCCTGGCAATTTTGGTCTGGAACCTCCACTGCTCCCTGTTCACATCTGTCTTGTTCTAAAAATAACCAATAATAGGCTCAGTCCAGAGATTGCCATATGTGAACAGTTTTCCGCACGCCATGCTAGCGTGCCAATGTTAACAAGACATTCACGTCTTGCCTTTTGCTTGCAATAGCACAATCCCCTTGACCGTGGTAAGCTCGCTGGGCCATTAAAGTCCACGACGCACCCTCATTATGACTGCAATGCTTCACTAGAGAAGCTACTTCTTCTCAGAACTAAAACCAGCGGTGAGGAGAATAAACGCAGTGCACCGGCGACCCCAAGTGGCTATGACAGGTACTACAACAACAAACAGTCCAGACAGGGTGGATGGCTGCATGGAAGGTTTTATTGATCTGAAGCAAGGAAGGGCCAAGAAATATTTTCGCAAGTAATGCCGCCAGATGGGGCACAAATATGGCAGAATATGCTACCGGGTTAATGACAACAGTTGCCTCTAAATCATAAGCAATCACAACAGCTTGGACAGCAGGAAAAGAAAGGGAATGCTTTCTGAGAGCAGTGACAAGAAAAAAAAAGGTCATTGAGTGAGCAAAATAAAAGCTTTCAAATTCACAAACCTGTGGCTCGCAGAGAAATGAAATTATACCGAGCACCACAGACCAAATAAACAATATAAGCCCAATGTTCACTGATGCTCTCTCCTCAATACAGAGCTTCGTCTTTGACAAAGATGTCAACCTCTCAAAAAAATAAAAAATACTAGACATTTCAACAACCCGCCCCTCCCCAAAAAACACAAATGAGAGAGAAAAATAAAGTAAATATGTAAATGGTTTAAATAAGACTACTTCATTAGCTGTTTATGTATCCTAATAACCATACTGTAAGGCTTGTGCTTCAAAACAACAACACAAAAAAGAAACAACCAAAAAATGTTAACCAATGTCATTTCATCGTAAATCCATTGATCCAACCAGAGCTTCCTTAGTTCCGCCACAAAAAAAAACAACACTGACAAAGCTTTTGTTAGCCTAGCCTCCTCCTCCTCGTTCTCCTCAAACCACCATAATGGCGGCTAAGAAATAAACTGTACAAAGAAGCAGCACAGTGACATTACACGTTTTTACACCCTTGTGACAAGATGGCGCTCGTCACAGCAAGGGGGGGTGGTGCGGTGTAGTGTGGGACACGACCGGTTACAGAACACAGCGGCTGCATGCGGTTATTTACTAGCGGCTGATGTACATGTGCTATGGATGACTAGCGACCTAGCAAGCTACCTAGCAAAAGGAGACGACAAGGTCTCTCCAAGGGTTAAGTAGTGTGTGGGACTTAACTGTGTATCTGGAAGTGCTCCAACAATTACAGGTGTGTGTGTGTGTGTGTGTGTGTGTGTGTGTGTGTGTGTGTGTGTGTGTGTGTGTGTGTGTGTGTGTGTGTGTGTGTGTGTTCAACAGGTCTAAGGTAGCATCAAGCCTAAGGCTGTACGTCATCAGGGGTTTTTGCGTGTAGGTAAGTCTGTATGTGAGTGTGTGTGGGCTATATATGATCTATTCTTTGAGATATGATTTTGAGGACAGGAAATCCCCTCTGATCCAAAATCAAGTTCCGTAGTCTGTGTGTGTGTGTGTGTGTGTGTGTGTGTGTGTGTGTGTGTGTGTGTGTGTGTGTGTGTGTGTGTGTGTGTGTGTGTGTGTGTGTGTGTGTGTGTGTGTGTGTGAGCGCGCGCGCACGTGTGCATGTGTAATAGTGCATTTACAGTAAGTGTGATTGGGTGTGTATACCTACTGCACGTGTGTGTGTGTGTGTGTGTGTGTGTGTGTGTGTGTGTGTGTGTGTGTGTGTGTGTGTGTGTGTGTGTGTGTGTGTGTGTGTGTGTGTGTTTGTCAGTGTCTCCGTGTGTGTGTGTCTCCATGTGTGTGTGTGTGTGTGTGTGTGTGTGTGTGTGTGTGTGTGTGTGTGTCAGTGTCTCCGTGAGTGTGGGCCGTTCGTTTCGGGTGTCATCTAGGGTGCGAGCGGGCCCAGGCTGAGCTCCACGTGGTGCGTGAGCCAGATGGCTTCGGCGGTGGCGTCGCCCCCCTCCTCGGTGGGCCGTATGGGCGCCGCCAGGTTGCGGAAGTCGTGACGCATGCGGAAGGCCACCGTCACCTCGCCCTCCTCGCGCTGAGGCACCACCTTGATGAAGAAGCCCATCTTGTTGGACTTGCGGAACGCCACCACACTGGCCAGAAAGAAAAGACACAAAAACAAAAGAAAAAACACCTTAGTCCATATACACATAGAAAACACCTTAGTCCATATACACACAGAAAACACCTTAGTCCATACTGGGCAGAAAGAGAAAAAAAGAGACAGACACTAAAACATTACGCATTCATTCACTGCATACTGCATTCACATTGGCAGAAGCCCATCTTGATGGACTTAGGGAACAAAAAAAAGAGAGAAAGACACGAAAACAAAAACACAACCTTTACACATTCATTGCATTCATTCACAGCATACTGCATTCAACACCTTAGTCCATATACCGTACACACATTCAGGCACAAAAAAAGAACAACTCCTCAGTCAGTACATATCCGATATGACACTTCTTGGAAGAAGCCCGTCTTGTTGGACTTCCAGAAAAGCCATCACACTACACTCAAGGTTTTAGCCGCTTATAAGATTTATAGTCCAGACATTGTAGTCAGTCATTGTTCCTCAGTGGTGGAACAGTCTCCCAGAGGGAGTGAGACTAAGCACATCTCCTTCAACTTTCAAGAAGCAAGTAAAGACTCTTCTCTCTCGTGATTATTTACTTCACCAGGGTTTCCCAAACTGGGGTGCGTACACCCCTGGGGGTGCGCGGCCTGCCATAAGGGGGTGCATGGATGATATGTGTGTTTTTAAACAGCATTAATGAATAATAAGCAGTCTTTAATTGTACTGTAAATTGTAGGCTGGAAGGGTCCATCTGAAGTGTAATTTATAGTGTAATTTATATTGTCATGCGATGCAACAAGTTATAATGTAATGATGGCACAAAAAACAGTGGGTCTATTGGGAATGAGGATTTCACAAAATGACTCTGCATAATGTGCAGTGATTTGCCATAGTGCAAACATACGCTTAGGGGGTGCGCGAACCACATTAAAATGTACAAGGGGGTACGCAGGCAAAAAGGTTTGGGAGCCGCTGTACTACTCTAATGCTTGAGCTGCCCCTGTCCCGAGCCAGACTCTATGGCATGATGTGTTTGTGGGTGTACTCCACTTAACCCTGTGCAACTGCACTTAAACAAAACCCTACTTAGCATCTGCACTTGTTGTTCTGTATATTTCCTGTGCACTTTGTATCTGCTAGTGATGTTGACTATGGTGAGGTCCTCGATTGTAAGTCGCTTTGGTTAAAAATACGCCTGCCAAATGCAATGAAATGTAATGTAATGAAATATAATCATAGGACTGTCTTATTGTAGGTTTAGCCTTCTAATACAAACATGGCCTAGCTATAGTCAAGCTTATTGTGACAACCAGCTGTTTGCAAACCACAAACGCACACCGGTGTATTTAGTCTAGTCACCAGAGGGGGGTCACGCGCACCCCCTGTACTTGTTGTCGAAACCAATTTTTTTAGACTCCTCCATATGTCCAATTTACAATAAGAGATGTTAGCATTGCTGCAAATTGTCCCATGGGTGTTTTTCAGGGCTCATCTTGGAAACTGTGCAATAGCGATTTATACAATTCTGACATTTGACTATTCACATAACTTTTGAACCAGACATGGTACAAAGACAAATGAGACCACTTTTCCATATAATTCTAGCATGGGGAATTGATTGGAAGGGTCAATAGGTTCATAAAAACATGTTTAGACTACTTTCTAGGAGAAAAATGACTAAAATGTATCAAATATTCTAGAAATTCTGACAGGAACTAGTGTGTAGATTTTCAAAAATGGTGTAAAGATGACATTCATTGCAAGTATTTATGACTAGAAACATTCTTTGACTCGAGGTGACTACCATACATGCTGTCATTAACATTAAAACATCCCTGCCACCTTTTAAGGCTATGCTTAGTCATGGTTGATGCGAAAACCATAATATTAGCAATCGGATGCATTGATGACTTGACCCTTCCAAAGCATCCAAAAACAGATTTTTCAGTGGTTTACAATAGTATCAGAAGTACTTAGAACATAATAAATGTTTACCCAGTTTTTGGTGACAAGAAAGGCCTCAATTTCAAGATGGCCGCCACCAGGCCCACAAAATGAGCATTTTCTGAAAATTACCATACAATGACCAGGAATAGTGATGTTTGATATGTATTGTGATATAATATTCTTAATACCATGCTTACTTGATGGGTAAGTAATTATGAATACATTTTGATATTGAGGAAGTCCATTAGCTACATAAAATAATCTTATTGAATTTAATTCTAAGATCGAAATTGGTGAAAAAAACTGCCATGTGTAGGCTCAGAATCTTGTGTAGCCAATACAGATAATAATATCAATATAGGTGTTTTACCCCATGTTTCTGACTTGATCAGTTCATGTTCTGAGTAATTGCATTATTGTATACTGCTAACAACAATGTAAAATTCCCACTTTCCAGCAATTCTGAAGATTTAGAATCAGAATACTTTCATTTGGTATTTCCTAACTCCTTGAAGTGGTGTTGGCAGCACAATGCATATCATTTCTCGCAAACAAATTCACCCTTTATTGCTTTAAAACATGCAACACACCAGCCAGCTCCTCAAATTGCTGTAATTTACCAGAAGAAGCCACCCCAATATCCATGGTAACACAACATGCCCAAACACCTGTAGCAATAGCATTGTAGCGAAGGGGAGTAGAGTTGCCCAGCCGGGACTCGAACCCAGACCTTCTGGGGTAGTAAACTGGGGCTTTGACCGCTACACCAAAGAGCCAGGCTCGTTGGCATGTCAGTCAGAACACACCCACAACCCTAGTGATGGTCACTCCATCACACTGCCTTCCCCTTCTGGAAGCACACCCGTGCGCTTCACACACTCATGGTGTCCCTCACGCAACTGCCCATCATGCTTCTCCCATCCAGTGTGCCCCATCATCAATGCTTCACCCATCACTGGGGTCCCTCACACCGGGGTCACCAAACCTGGGGGTCCCTCACCTGCAATTACAGCTCACAAATAATTGGTATGCTTCCAATGGCCTCATGGTAGCCATCCCACTTCTGACACCATTTGTAGCGAAGAGGAGTAGAGTTGCCCAGCCTGGGACTCGAACCCAGACCTTCCAGGGTAGTAAACTGAGGCTCTGACCACTACACCAAAGAGCCAGGCTTGTTGGCATGTTAGTCAGAACACACCCAAAACCCTAGTGATGGTCACTCCATCACAAGCATAATAAAAGACACAACAAATACTCCGAACTCTGAGTATCTATAGTAACATTAAGCCAGGGGGTATACTGAGAACATGGTTAAATGATAAACCAGACTCTGTTAACCAACAATGAGTGGTAAACCTGCTAATAGATATGCCTATTGTTATCCTTTAGTAAAGAACATCAGGGGTCCAGGCTCCAGATGATATACCTCTAACCTACTAAACCAGCTAATTAGTATACCCCCTAGGATGCACTCTGATTTAATATTAAAATGAAAGCTTTGGATTTGACCACCATTCTCTCCAGGCATCAGTGAGAAACACTGTGTCTGTGTCAGACTCTGTTTGTGTCAGACTCTGTGTCTGCCATAATCAACCCATGAAAACCAACTGGTCCAGACAATGGCCAATGTTGTGTGCTCAAAGACAGAGCAGAGTTGCTAAACACTCTCTTTACCAACAAGCCATGATCCCATCATGTTTTAAAGCGACCACCATCAAAGTTGTGCCAAAGAAATCATTCCTATCCTGACGCATGCATCATGAAATGCTTTGAAGGGCTAGTAATGTTGCACATCTAAAAACAAATCCATCCATCTAGTCTCTTCTTGTTCACATTGTATGCTCAGCCAAATATCCCACAGAGGTGGTGATCTCTCCCGTCCTTCCAGCTCTAATCCATCTGTTCAAAAAAACGAATATGAGAGAATGCTCTTGACATATGAGGATGCTGGTCATGGATGGCAATTCAGCATTCAGCACCAGTACCTCATCTACAGACTGTACAATCTGGGTATCAACAGCAACTTGCTTCAAGACTTCTTTAGGCAAGCACCAAATTCCAAGAACCTCATTCATCATGACTCTCAGCACAGGGCCCAAGGTTGTGTGCTCACTCATCAGTGCAAAACAACCTTTAGCACCAATCCTCTTTGGAAGTTTGCAGATGACACAGCTCTGGTGGATATCCTCGCCATGGGGTGATGAGACTCAGGAAGGAGGTTGACATTGTAAATGTGGTACAGGCACAACAACCAAATACCCAGGACACGCCCAACACCCTTCACACTCTTCACCCATCACAGGGTTTGTTACTGGTATATAGAGAGAGTGAACTACAGAAAATCCCTGGTGCATGAGCGAGGTTCTCTACTGGGACACCAACCCTTTGTCACTGATGAAGCCCATTAATGCCATTGCTTCCTGTGTAAACTGGAATGGGTAAGTGCTTCACCACCCATCATGAACATTTGCTCAGCTAGTGCTACATATCCAATCATCTATGTGTGCTGTGGCAAGACAGTTGGGTGTGTCCTTCAGCACAATGTCCAGAACATGCAAGATATGTCAGGAGACATGTCAGTACACCAAGGGACATGGAGGAGGCCATAGGACGGCTTACAACCTGGCAGTGGGATTGCCGGAGCCCTGCAAGAATCAGCTTTTTAGGCCACTAATGTCAAATGCTCAAATGCTCAGGAGCAATAACAATTCTACAGTATTTATTTAGTGACTTTCAAAACACCCAAGGTTGCTTTGCAGTGTGTGTGTGTGTGTGTTAGAGTTTGAGAGTGAGTCTGGAGATGTTTCTGAGATGGTAAAAAGCATATTTGGTGACTATTTTGATGTGGGACTGAATTGATGTGGGACTGAATTGATAGTGATAAATCCAAGATGAGCATCAATCCAGGGTATCCTTAATCCAGTGAACTCAGAGAGCCATTCCAAGAGGATGGTGTTAGAAACTGTCTCAAAAGCTCCAGAGAGGTTCAGGATGATGAGGATGATTTCATTAGGAGGGTATGAGGGTCTGGTGTCCACAAGTGGGGCCTATTCCTACAAAGCAGCACTGTAGGGAGCGATTTGCATACCAGATAACATAAAGACTGGCACATTCACTATTGGTTCCCTGTGCTCTTCATAGATGAGAGCAGGTTCACACTGAAGACATGTGACAGACATGACAAAGTCTGGAGAGAACATGGAGAATGTTATGCTACCTGCAACATCTTTTATGAACAGCACACGGTGCAGATGTTGAATATATAATTTTGATGTCCTTTTGTTTATACAAATTGGAAGGGTCAAGTCATCATGAACATGAACTGATCAAGTCAGAAACATGGGGTAAAACACCTATATTGATATTATTATCTGTATTGGCTACACAGGATTCTGAGCCTACACATGGCAGTTTTTTTCACCAATTTCGATCTTAGAATTAAATTCAATAAGATTATTTTATGTAGCTAATGGACTTCCTCAATATCAAAATGTATTCATAATTACTTACCCATCAAGTAAGCATGGTATTAAGAATATCATATTATCACAATACATATCAAACATCACTATTCCTGGTCATTGTATGGTAATTTTCAGAAAATGCTCATTTTGTGGGCCTGGTGGCGGCCATCTTGAAATTGAGGCCTTTCTTGTCACCAAAAACTGGGTAAACATTTATTATGTTCTAAGTACTTCTGATACTATTGTAAACCACTGAAAAATCTGTTTTTGGATGCTTTGGAAGGGTCAAGTCATCAATGCATCCGATTGCTAATATTATGGTTTTCGCATCAACCATGACTAAGCATAGCCTTAAAAGGTGGCAGGGATGTTTTAATGTTAATGACAGCATGTATGGTAGTCACCTCGAGTCAAAGAATGTTTCTAGTCATAAATACTTGCAATGAATGTCATCTTTACACCATTTTTGAAAATCTACACACTAGTTCCTGTCAGAATTTCTAGAATATTTGATACATTTTAGTCATTTTTCTCCTAGAAAGTAGTCTAAACATGTTTTTATGAACCTATTGACCTTTCCAGTCAATTCCCCATGCTAGAATTATATGGGAAAGTGGTCTCATTTGTCTTTATACCATGTCTGGTTCAAAGGTTATGTGAATAGTCAAATGTCAGAATTGTATAAATCGCTATTGCACAGTTTCCAAGATGAGCCCTGAAAAACACCCATGGGACAATTTGCAGCAATGCTAACATCTCTTATTGTAAATTAGACATATGGAGGAGTCTAAAAAAATAGGTTTCGACAACAAGTACAGGGGGTGCGCGTGACCCCCGTCTGGTGACCAGACTAATTGCCTCAGACTGGGTGAAATGGTAGATTAATAATAAGATAAAAGTGATTGCAAAAACGTGCTTACAAAATGTTCAAATTCTTGTTATTCAGACACCATTTCTCAACCACCAGATTTCAAAGAAAGAAATGAATTTGTGAAATGAAGAGCCTGTCACGGCTGATAACATGTGCTTATCTGAGCGACTGAGAAACAGATTGTTGATTCAGGTGATACGACATGATGGTTCACTTTTTGTTCTCCTGACAACCACCACACTCGAGACAAGCAATGACAAACAAAGAAAAAAAGACAAAGACATTTGGAACCAAAATCCACACAAACGTAACTGAAGAAGAACTGAAGGTGTTCAGGAAGAAAAACAATGATTTTCAAGAGACAGACAAGAATCTTCAGAGACAGACAGGTGTTAAAGTGTGTTTGTTCATCAGGGAAGGCATCTTGATGTACAGTAGGCTACGCTGTGTGTTTCATGGGTAACACTTTACTTGACGCCGGTGTCATAAGCATGTCATTACAGTGTCATGATGTCATGACACAGTCATAGATAAGTCATAAACATTATGTCCATGTCATGAACATTTTATGACTGTTGGCCTTGAGTGACATTCGATTATGTTGTCTTTGCCATAACGGAATGTCACTTGAGGCCAACAGTCATAAAATGTTCATGACATGGACATAATGTTTATGACACATGCATGACTGTGTCATGACACTATTATGACACTGTAATGACATGCTTATGACACCGGCGTCAAGTAAAGTGTTACCGTTTCATGTACCTGAATGGAGTGGATCCATGTGCCCTTTCCCCTACTGCCCTCAGGTTTAAGTAGATAGCCGATGTGTGAACACCTGTTTGCTCAGATGTGACTGTACTGGCAAAAAAATGCAGTTTCGGTGTGTCACCTTCGGTCTGTCAATATCAGATACAGTGTGTGTGTGTGTGTATGTGTGTGTGTGTGTGTGTGTGTGTGTGTGTGTGTGTGTGTGTGTGTGTGTGTGTGTGTGTGTGTGTGTGTGTGTGTGTATGCAAGCTGCATTCGGTCTATCAGTAGCCAGCCGTACTTTATTGTCAGAATGGCTATGTATGAACAATGTTCAACCAGGCCTGGAGAAGGCTACTCTGGAACAGTGTTAATTTTGTCAGCTTTTTTTTATTTAGTCGTAGTCTTAGTCACAATGACGAAAATCAATTTTAGTCTTAGTCATATTTTAGTCATTGCCTTCTCAATTTAGTCTTAGTCTTTGTCTAAATGACGAAAATCAATTTTAGTCTTAGTCAATTTTTAGTCATTTTAGTCATTTTAGTCAACACTGTACATATTAGAACTTCTCCACACACTGCTTCTCTTTTTAACATGTATCATTGACTGTACAGAATAAACCTTCTCCGCACACTGCTTCTCTTTTAAACATATATCACACTGTGCAGAATGAAACTTCTTCACACACTGGTTCTCTTTTTCTCCATTTTATTTAACACCAGTGTTAATTTTGTCAGCGTTTTTAAATTTAGTCTTAGTCTTAGTCACAATGACGAAAATCAATTTTAGTCTTAGTCATATTTTAGTCATTGCCTTCCCAATTTAGTCTTAGTCTTAGTCTAAATGACGAAAATCAAAAAAGGGCTTTGACGAAATATTTTAGTCATAGTCATGGTTGACGAAATTAACACTGCTCTGGAATACTCACATTAGGCAATAAACACGCGTACTATACTGTACAAGCTTTACTCATCGGTACCGCCATCCACTTTCTAAACCATACAGAGTATCATAAATTGTGGCCCTGCCGTGGATCTAATGGTAGGGCACTGGGTTACTACACTGGCGACCCAAGTTCGATTCTGGCCTAGATCATGTACCGATTCTTCCCCGTCTCTTTCCCCACTCGCTTCCTGTCCCATTCTTCGCTATACTGCCCAAATAAAGTTGAAAAAAAAACCCCATAAATAATAAAAAAAAAAAAAAAGGAGTATCATAAATTTGGAATTTGGTCTCTGGCTAGATGGGTGACAGGTTGAAATCCCATGTAATACCAGTTTGAAGAATTATGGACAGGAGAATACATATGATGATCCTCCATCATCCACAAGTTGCCCTTGAGGAAAGTATGTAAACCTATTCTGTCCACAGGTCAATCCCGGGTTCAGAAAGTAAAAAACTGGTTTGGTCCAACAAGTGCGGAATCAGCTGATTATTGAGCACTCTAGACAGGTAAGACCAGCTACTCACTGGAGTCATTGGCATTCTTCAAAGTAGCAGTGCGAACTGCGAACGAGCTCCGTTAGGAAATGGCAGTTTTAAATAAAATGTGAAGGACATCCAAGGCACTCCTCTTAGATAAAGAGCTTTTGATTCAAGTGAGCTAGTTCACAATTTCAACAAATTAAAACGTGTTTGGCCTCAGTGTAGGCCTTCTTCAGTGCAGGTGCAGGCCAAACTATGAAGTCAGTCTGCATGAGAGTGTCAGCTTAGGGTTATGTAATGTAGTATGTGGTATGAGGTGAAGGTCCGTTCACATAATGCGTGCAAAGCTCTCACATTACTGAATGAAACGAAAGGTGAACTTGCAGCGGAGCACAACAGATGGCTTCTATCCATTGCCCACCTGGTGTATCATTTAACTGCTGCATTTCCAGAACTGCCATCATCACTGGGAGGGTTCACAAACACAAACACACACTGTACCAAGTGACTTGTTACACTCAACAAAATACAGAGTGCATGTTGTGGCATGGCTGACGCGTCCACATAGTGATTCTGATGTGACAAATGCCTCTTGGCTAATAATGACTTAAGACACAGACACATGTGTCTGACTAAATGTAAAAAAACATACACTGTACCAGGTGACTTGTTACACTCAACAAAATGTATTTGTCCTTTATTTTGCTAGGGTAGTCACATTGAGGCAATTGCATCTTTTTCAATTGAGCGCCAGACAGAGTGCGAGTTGTGGGATGGCTGACTAGCTAACGCGTCCACACAGTGCTTCTGATGTGACAAACGCCACAGAAATACTGTATGTCTGACTAAACGTTCTCTTACCACACCTGAAACAACAATCTGGACAATACAGTGGATTTGAATTCCCGCTTATCTGTGCTTTATCAGAATGATTGACTAAGACTTTGTTGGTCCGGTTGATTAAAATCGTACGTGTTGACTCGGCTTCAGAAAGGAAACCGATTCCAATCTACTCAATGTCAAGTCCACTGGAAACACGGCTGACCAGGGCACACCCTGCTCTCCAGGCCTTCTGACACAGTGAAAGAATTATTGGCTTTGTGACAATCACTCTAAGTAACCACTACTCTTTTCTTAACCGTCCAGCAACAATGCATAATAAATGATACTGCCGGATGGATCAAATTGTGTCATCATTGTGCCACTGACATTCTATTCACTGCCCTAGGCAGTGGCGAATATAAACATGGGGCCCTCAAAAGTCATTCTTTAAATACGTCCACAAAATAAGGGTCACCAATTGGCATGGAAGGAGCAAGGGTGCTATTTTAGTGTTTTGTCTCGTGTACATCTTTGATTACTAAGTGACAAATTAACCCATTGTGTCCTGGAGACACACATACGCTGCATTCAGGTTCTTGAGATGGGCAAGTCGAACACATTCTATGTCAAAATGAGGGTCCTAGCTTTTTAAATGCAACTGGTTTCATGTTTGCATGTGCTTCGGAGGCTGAGATATTTAGGATTTAATAGGCAGAGGGCACCCTTTCCCAAAAAGGACTAAGAACAAAATGGGTTAAGAGATCAGGCCTACTTTTTTGTGGCTTTACAGCAACTGGTGTGACAGTTGGGGCCCCCTATGAAGGACAGATTTGGATGGGGACCTGGGCAATTGCCTAGGTTTGCCTAATGTTAAGTCGGCCTCTGCTGATGTGTGAGCTTGATGTGAATGAATTAGTGGAAGACACCTGGCAGGCATCTACTCAAAGTGAAGTCTACTGGACCCAAAACTGACACTGGGGGACCAACATTACCAGCTTTGTGACAATTAGTTTCCGTAGAACTGTTTTCTTTAATGATCCAGTAATATTGAATCAGGTCTCACATTGGGAATGAATAATACAGTTGGATCAAATTGTAGCAACTTTATAATATTACATGATCTTATTATTCTACTAACTGAAACATGAATCCGATCTTTATCTTCAATATGTGTGAAATAGCCGTCAGCCCTTAGTGCAGAAAGTGAGAAAACTATACTATAACAGTGAGATAACTATTCTATGAAAAAAAAATGTTTCTGAAAACTCTTACAAGAATTTGAGTGGGAAAAAACATGCCGTGTGATCTAAAGGAATAAAAAGTTCCACCCAAAGTTCATCAGCTTTCTGTCTTCTGGGAGGCTAGCAACAGTCTCTAGGGCTTTCTGGGGGTGCATGGGTCTTGAGTTTGATGTTTTTTTGGGTTGTCTGACTTGAAAAGAAATTTAAAGTTAACATGTCAAGGCTGCCATCTCCTTCATCAAAGAAGCCATGATTCGTTCTGATCGGAACAAGAAAAAGAGAATATTAGAGTGCGAACTCTATTCCACCTACTTGTTTGGGGTTATAAGTGGTGTTTTATGTCAAATTGAGGAAATCTGAACATTTCCCTCCGATTTTTAACACAGGCCTTTAGCCATGCGGATTGCCAGTGAGAACAGCTTGACAGCCATATGCCTCTCCCTCGCACACTTGTTAATGACCCATTTCTGAGAACATTCATGTCCTTCGAACATAGCTGGCTTCAGCAACATAATAGAACAGTATACCCATCCTCAGACTGCGTGCCAGGTCCTGACTGATTTCATGCCATCTTATGAAATTGTCTAAATCATTTAAAAATGTATATATCCTAATTCCTTATAAAAAAAAGGAATAAGGATACCTCTGCCATACCTCTGTGACACTACCTTGGGATCCCGACCCGTCAGTTTGGGAAGTACTCCAGGAAAGCACAATCTTTGCTGTTAACTCCAGTTGGTGTACCTTTGTATTTATTAAAAAAAAACACCTGGCCTGGGTCCTTTGCCGACCCTTCCTCGTCTCTCTCTATCCCAACCCTTTCCTCTCTCTCTCTCTCAAACTGTCCTGTCTCTTAAAAAGTCTAAAAGACCAAAAAAATATCTAAAAAAAAAAAAAAACACCAACGTGTAGCCTGATGAGAAACTAAACGGGTGACATCTTGAGTGACAGCAATCAAGTGCTGCTGACACATCGTTCCCTCACCGTTCCCCACACCCTGACATCTCATCTGCATAAGTGAAGGTTGATGTGGAGATGAGGCTGGTCTAACAGGCAAGAGAGGTGGCATAGGCTACGCTACAACAAAGAACAAATAACATGACGTCAAGGATTTTTTTGGTGACTCTGTAAGTGAACATGACAGCAGTACAAGGAATAAGTGTCATCAGCACTACCCAAGGGACGTGTGGATGATAAGTGGCCTTGTAAAAAAAAATATATAAGTGGCTGACACTGCTCACTGCTACTTGGCACCGCTGCCAATATTTGCACTGGTTGGCAAATGGCCCCGCAACACGACACAACACAGCACAGCATGTGAGGGGACAGAGCCAGGGCCGTTTACATTTTTAACCGGACCCAGGAAAAAAATCTTCTAAAATCCACCCAATACATACAATGTAATTGGGACCAAATTCTGGGGCCTCTCTCTCTCCGTCTCTGAGCCCCGGACAACTGACCCCTTTGTCACCCCACCCATGGCAATAGGCCTGGCCAGAGCTAGCTGCCTCATTGTCTTTGGTCTGCAGTCTAATAACGATGTCACAGAAATTATTTAGTGTTTGGAGTTGCGAGCCAAAAGATGACGCCGCCCAAAAAAGATGATGACACATCGATGATAATAACAATGAATGGGACAAAAATAATAATGGTCCATGACGGATTCAGTTTGTCTGGCAGTATGTTTGACTTGTCGAACACAACACAAGTTGTAAGTGCTTTTGAAGTGGACTCCTGGTGGGTACATAATGTCAAAAGTTCAAATTGATCATAAGGGTGTTTTTGAGTGTGTGTGTGTGTGTGTGTGTGTGTGTGTGTGTGTGTGTGTGTGTGTGTGTGTGTGTGTGTGTGCGCACGCATGTGTGTCTTACTCTGGGTCATCCTGGAAGTCTTGTGGTTCAGTGAGTGTGTGTGTGTGTGTGTGTGTGTGTGTGTGTGTGTGTGTGTGTGTGTGTGTGTGTGTGTGTGTGTGTCTGTCTGTGCGCATGTGTGTCTTACTCTGGGTCATCCTGGAAGTCTTGTGGTTCAGTGTGTGTGTGTGTGTGTGTGTGTGTGTGTGCGCATGTGTGTCTTACTCTGGGTCATCCTGGAAGTCTTGTGGTTCAGTGAGTGTGTGAGAGTGAGTGTGTGTGCGTGTCTTACTCTGGGTCATCCTGGAAGTCTTGTGGTTCGGCCAGCTCGTCATACTCTGCAGCTGCATCCTTCCCTGCCAGAACCAGCTCTTTGGTCGGGACCATTACCTACAACACACACACACACACACACACACACACACACACACACACACACACACACACACACACACACACACACACACACACACACACACACACACACACACACACACAAACACACACACACACACACACACACACACACACAGAAGCATTTACATACACTGATCGGGACCATCACCTACATCGCTCAGTCACACACTCGCTCACTCACACACACACTAGTACCTTCACACAGAAATGTACCATTCATGCATATGGAACTTACATATGCACACACGCACACAAGCACGCGCTGGCACAAGCACGCGCACACACAAGCCTGCGCACACACACACACACGCACACACACACAGACACATACTTCTGTGGCTGCTCTCTGGAGAAAAATGATGAAAAACCCAGCCATCCGAGCTGAAAGTCCACTCGCTCCATCAATCCTCAGCTGAGCTGCTGAGTATCCTCCCTGCCCCCTTGCCTGCCCCCCAGCCTCTGAGCAGCCTCCCTGCCTGCCTGGCTCTGAGTAGCCCCCCTGCCCGCCAGCCTCCATGCCTCCATGCCCCCCAACCTGCATGCCCCCCAGCCTCTGAGCAGCCTCCATGCCCCCCAGCCTCTGAGCAGCCTCCCTGCCCCCCAGCCTCTGAGCAGCCTCCCTGCACCCCAGCCTCCCTGCACCCCAGCCTCCCTGCCTTCATGCCCCCCAGCCTCCATGCCCCCCAGCCTCTGAGCAGCCTCCCTGACCCCTTTCCTGCCTGCCTCCAAGCCCGCCAGCCTCCAAGCCCCCCAGCCTCCATGCCCCCCAGCCTCCATGCCCCCATGCCTCTCTACCTTAACACTGATGGAAGTGTGAGCACTCGCTCAATGAAACAAGCTACAGGCGAACGGGTCGGGGTCATCAATATGGCTGCTTCATCAATAATAATAATAATTTTAAAAATGCACTTGGCGGTCAAGAGGAGTAGAGCGTTACACGTTCAGCCCTCTATTTGCACCCAAAAGGAAGCAGTGCGGCGGGATGGTACCATGCTCAGGGTACCTCAGTCATGGAGGAGGATGTGGGAGAGCGCTGGTTTATTACTCCCCCCTGCCAACCTAGCAGGTCGGGCGTCAAACCGGCAACCGTTGGGCTACAAGTCTAACACCCTAACCACTTACCCATGGTAGTGTATCGTTTTAACAATTTCCCATTTGGGCCACAGAGGAGTGAGGTAGAGTAGTTGAGTAGTAGAGTAGAGTAGATTAGGGAGGCTGACGCACAGGTAGAGACGAGACAGGATCAGTGCAGTTGGCTTGGGCACTGCACCACTGGCACTGGGCTATTGGCTATTTCAGTGCTGGCACATTTGTCTCTTTAAGACTGCTGTCAACCATAAGCTTGTTAGGCCTATTAGTGAATGGTTAGGGATGCGGTCGTCATTAGTCATAGGGGTTGCAAGTCAGGCAAATGAGCTCCTTTGTAGTTTGTGTTGCAAAACACTGTGGACGATTCTCTTATATAAAAAGGGAAGTCACACTGCAAGTGGGACTCTATACGCATCATCCCTCAGCTTGCAGGTGCATCACAGTGGGACAATTATCACTTACAAGTAGAGGTTGGAGCACACTGCAGCTTAGTTTTTTCATGTGTTTAGAAGTGCAAACACCCAATAAACGTTTCGATGTTGCTACAGACTCTGAAGAAGGTGTAACAACACCAAAACGTTAGTCGGGTGTTTTGCACATAATATAAAATCTTGCAAAACACTGTGCATAATTTCCTTGTGTAAAAAGGGAAGTTTCAGCAAGAAGACAATGGCACCAATGCTAGCGCAAAGTAATGTAAGGCCATACATGCTGTATATAGGTCAAAATGGTGCCGGAAAGGGGGATGCAGTGGTGCAGTATCTCCACTTTTGGGCTCCCTAAATGAGGCTCTCTCAACTTTTACTGCTGACAAATGAGTGGAGTGCAGCAGCGGCTACCTTGGCAGTGCTGTTGACATCGTCGGGGTCTCCCTCCTCGCAGGCCATGAGGGTCACATGGGTGACGTGCTCCACTGGGTTGGTCAGAGTCAACAACACCTGACTCTCCTGCAATAAAACCATAATATCTCATTATTATTATTATTGTTGTTTTATTTTATTAAGATTATTAAGATTTATTAAGATATTATCATTTTTATGTTATATGGCTATTGACATGGTTTATGATTAAAACACGTTTTATTATAATTATCATCAAGCCATCAATGTTTTATTTATTATTGTCTGAGTTTTTTGAATTATTGTTTGTTTTTTTTGGGGGGGGGACTTGTTGCTTCAAGTTCATATCCCCTCTATCAGTAGTATAAAAATGTGACTGGCTGGCCGACTGTGGCTGAAGTGCCCTTGAGAAAAGCGCCTAACCTGGCATTGCTCCAGGGACTGTAACCAATACCCTGTAATAATAACTAAGTCGCTTGGGATAAAACAGTCAGCTAAGTGTAATGTAATGTAAAATAAGCCTGTGATAAGATGGGACTGTGGCGGTACAACGGGATATGCTTAAAAAGTCAAATAAGATGGATAAGGATCAAGAAATGGCCCCGAGACAGACTCAAAGCCGGATTTAGATGGATGCAGTAGCCATTTAGAATTTGGCACTGGCTGGGCACTGTAGCCTGGGCAAAAGCTGACTGTTGACTCCGTCAAGTCTGGGCGAAAGCTAAGAGGAATCCGTCTCCATGGAGGGTGGGAGATGGTCTGATCTTACTCTGCCATTTAAAGTTCCAAATTCAAATTAAAACCCATATTGTATTGTATTGTAAAGCATACAAATAACAAAACTAAAGAGTAAATAGTGTTACCTTAACCAATCAGTAACAGACTTCGTGGGTGAGTTCTGTGTCACCACTCTTAACTGTTCTAACAGTGAGCGAACCGAGCTAGGAGGCTTTCGCCAGACTAGATGCGGAGCCAAAATCTTTGTGTGGAGTACATAGCATGGCGTCACCAGGCTATGGGCACTGGGCCACTGGCCCTTATGGGTAATCCGGCCATGCCCTGCCTCCTCAATGCTGCATGTTAAGACTAGGCTGTTGTTCAATAGCTTCCAGCACTGTTGGCAATATTGGTTGTGCAGTTATCTGTCAACAACCGTGGTGATAACAGATTAATTCATGGAAAACATAATTTATTCATTCACTTCAGTTAAAGAGTATTTATCTCTACCACCATTTTCAGCATGAGATTATGCTAAAATGAATTGGTGTCAACAGGTGATTTTATGACAAACATTATTTTATTCATTCACTTCAGTTAAAGTGGTATTTCCTCCACCGTTTTCAGTGTGAGATTAAAAATGGAACTCATTTTAACAGCTCATCACCACGGGTCTCGATAATAGTGGTGCGCACTGTGCACACATAATAAAACCACCTCCTGCGGAATAATGTTAACTGAGGAATTACATTTCAGCTGAATGATTCTCATTTCCCCATCTCCCACATGCAAACCCATGATAAGAAAACGTGGGCTTTTTTGGTGGTAAAAAAACGTGGTAATAATAATAACCAAACCAATAAATAAATGAAAAAAGTTGCTTGCCTTCATATGTCGGAGGTTTGGGATGGACATTATTCTGACTTCAGGGATATAACTCCTGCAAGACAGTGAGAGAAAGAGCAGAAAGAGATAAATAAAGAAAGAAAGAGATAAAGAAAGAGATAAAGAAAGACAGAAACAAAGAAAGAAAGATTTTATTTCTGCTTCCAGTGTGAAGAAGGATGACATGATTGCAGGCTCCCTGGGGGCGAGATAAGGAGCGAATATTTCTGCAGGAATGAGAGAGGTGTAGGGGTAGATAGACAATGCAATACTTACACAGCCACCAACTGAATCTTGAACTTTATTGAGGTGGGATTGAACTCAGGCTTGCTCAAGTTGTGCTCACATTTCTGGAGGAGATAAAGAGAAAGGGAGAAAGAGAGTGAGTGAGAGAGTGACACAGGAGGGAGGAAAGAGAACGGGGATAGCTAAAGAGATAGCAGGTCTCCTGGTTCAATGGAAACGTGAGAAATGATAATTCAGAGAGAAAATGATATTGCCGGAAGACCAGGAGAACATCTGCATAGAGAGAGAGAGAGAGAGAGAGAGAGAGAGAGAGAGAGAGAGAGAGAGAGAGAGAGAGAGAGAGAGAGAGAGAGAAAAGTAGATTCCTTATTTTATGTAATATGATCGGGTGACAAGTCATAGCTAAGATGTCGACACAGTCGCCAGGGCAACCAAATAGATAGCAGGTTCTGGTAAGAAGCAACAATATTCTGGTTAAAGGATAGTTCCGGCGTAAAATGAAAGTTTCACCATCGCTTTCCCATGCCACATAATGTATCTAATGATGAGCCATTCCGGGCAATGCCGCGCCGTTATGGAGTTAGCTAATTTTAAGCTTTTTGGTGAAAAACGCAGCCAACGCATCACGGCGGGGCCAATTATAAACCTATTCTTTTCTGATGTTTCCCCGCTATAAACAACTTCAAAAACGCTACACACTTCATCACAAAGGTCTCGTCAATCAAACCGAGGCACAGAGAATGTCATCGGACCACACAATCTTTCACTGGCCAGTGTTTTCAGAGGTGTCTCACTGTTGCAACTCTCTGACCCGGATGCCAGGGCGCGCGAGGTCAGAAGGACCATTACGCAACGGAGGAGGGCTGGAGGAATTTATAAAGTCGTACTAGAAGTACTCTTACAGATGTAAGTACACCACCAGTGGTGTGTTATTACAAAGCTGAATCCATGTTATATTATACCGTGTTGCAATTACTTTGTAAGTAGTCTGCCTACCTGTACTCTCCATGCAACTCTTCAAATCTGCTGCCTGCACACACGGTAGTAGCGATCCCTCCGGGTTTTTACGCCAGTTTCGTCCACTTCTAATGCTATTAGCCATTCCCGTAATATGGCTGGTTTAGACGGTGGCAGTCGGTGAAAACGGTCGGGGTTCCAGCTTTTCATTTTACGGTCGTAGCCGGTGCGAACCGCGGCCTACCTAGCCCCCTGATTGAGTAGCCTGCATCCGGGTCAGAGAGTTGCAACAGTGAGACACCTCTGAAAACACTGGCCAGTGAAAGATTGTGTGGTCCGATGACATTCTCTGTGCCTCGGTTTGATTGACGAGACCTTTGTGATGAAGTGTGTAGCGTTTTTGAAGTTGTTTATAGCGGGGAAACATCAGAAAAGAATAGGTTTATAATTGGCCCCGCCGTGATGCGTTGGCTGCGTTTTTCACCAAAAAGCTTAAAATTAGCTAACTCCATAACGGCGCGGCATTGCCCGGAATGGCTCATCATTAGATACATTATGTGGCATGGGAAAGCGATGGTGAAACTTTCATTTTACGCCGGAACTATCCTTTAAACTGATACTCAAGAAATTATAACAATTCTGAGGGAAGATGACATTGCTGGAAGACCAGGAAGCATCTGTGTAAGGACATTTCCTTTGCCCCCATCGTCAGGCATGTAACTTGCCAAGTTACTGTGTGGTAAAACTGATATCGATGAAGATGACTGCTGAAAATTGATACTTGAGACAGAGACAGCAATACTAAGAGAAGATGGCAGCAGTCCTGAGAGAGCACAAAAACACTTGCATCAGAACATTTCCTTGGCCCATCTTCAGGCCCAAGTGTTAAATGACTGTGTGGCAAGATTACTTTACAGTGACTCAAGGGAAATTTGTCTTGGGCATAACGGGTTGATAAAATAACAAAATTGTTAAGCCATCATGAAGGCGGCGGTCATTGCAGATTTGTTTAATGGGAATGCGATTATAGTATTTGCCTATACACTGATGTAATTATAGTATTTGCCAATGCGCTGATGTAATTAAAGCATTACTGCACCATTTCTGGAAATAAACTCATTGTCCACCTCTCCTTCAATTAAAGAAAATTGAGTTTCACCTTTCTACTGTTCTTTGAGCCAATCTCTTAGAGTTTGGTGATGCTACTTAGTAGTTACAAGCTACCAATCATCATTGAATCTTATGAATCCAGCTAGCTGCTAGCTGGGGATAAGTAAAATGAGCTAATTTCCAGAAATTGTACAGCATGGCTTTAAAGCATTTGCCTAGGCGTTGTCACAAAGACCATGAAGAAGCGTTTGATAATGTGACACACCTGTTGGATTTTGGCCACTGTGACAGTCTGGTGACAGAAATTACTGTTTGAAGTCAATTATCAACTCACTAATTGAGCATTACGCCATACTAGCAGCTGAGCCGGGATCACACGACTTCATGTGCTCACAGTGTGCAGTGTATACTGATAATAATTAGTATTCAAGGTGAGCACATTGAATCTCGACCGTATGGAAATGAATGGCCACACCCTTCTTTTCATGTGCAAACACAGCTGCCAATCTCTGCCTGCTACCCGGCTATCTGACCCTATATTGCCACGGTGTGTGCAGTGTGTTTAGTGTGTGTAATGTTAACCAGTCATTCTTAACCTTCTTTGAACAAACACTCCCTTGACCTACTGTGATCTCAAGCCTGCCAATGACGCCTTGACCTCATCATAAGCTTGCTAACGCTCCTTTGACCCAATCATACGCCTGCCACCGCCCTCCCTTTCTATAAAAGATAAATAAATTGACTATTGCCAATTTGCAACTAAGCCCCCCAAGGGCTCCATAACACCCCCTGGGGAGCTGTGGAGTCCCCGTTGAGAATCACTAGTGTAGAGTGTGCAGTGTGTACAGTATATGCATAGTGTGTGTATAAAGGCAAGCCAGCTGTTCTGCAGACTGGGTTTAACTACTTTCATGGCTTTAGTGAGAAATCTCACTTTTAAAGTTTATGAACAGGCTGAACCGATCCACAAATGAGCTTATTGTTCAGATAGTAGATCCAAGTCGTAGCTCTGTGAGGTACATGTCTAATATATGGAAACACTGGTATGTGTGCCCTCACTAGCTTTCTTTTTGTTGTTGTTGTATAAAATGTGTATATGTGTGATGTAGTGTTGTATTGATCTGTGTACTGTATTGTCTCCTGTGGGCTTTGAGCCTGTAATAAAGTGTATGATTATAGTGTGTGTAGTGTGTGTGGTGCAGCCTGCCTCTGGGCTACAGCTGCGTCGGCTCGTACTGTACACACGCATCAGAGGGGCCCGGACCACCGCAGCTGTGCGTACACACTCATACTCATACTCACACTCATACTGCCAGTGTGTTAGCAGGGTGTGTGTGTGTGCGTATCTCTTTAAACCTATGTGTATTTAAGTGTGTGTGTGCGTATTTAAGTGTGTTAGCAGGGTGTGTGTGTGTGCGTGTCTCTTTAAATCTATGTGTATTTAAGTGTGTGTGTGTATTTAAGTGTGTGTGTCTTTAAATCTATGTGTATTTAAGTGTGTGTGTGCGTGTGCGTATTTAAGTGTGTGTGTGTGTGTGTGTGTGTGTGTGTGTGTGTGTGTGTGTGTGTGTGTGTGTGTGTGTGTGTGTGTGTGTGTGTGTGTGTGTGTGTGTGTATGCACCTTGTGCGTGTAACCCTCTGCCCTGTCCATGACTCATTCCAGATATCCAGATTGTGGAATACATTACAACTCAACATACATTTAAATGTTTCCTAATTATACACTTGGGATTTGTGTGATTGGTGGGTGCACATGCTACTGTGTGTGTGTGTGTGTGTGTGTGTGTGTGTGTGTGTGTGTGTGTGTGTGTGTGTGTGTGTGTGTGTGTGTGTGTGTGTGTGTGTGTGTGTGTGTGTGTGTGTGTGTGTGTGTGTGTGTGTGTGTGTGTGTGTGTGACCCTTTAGTCCTATCTGTGACTAATTCCAGATAAAACCCCAACAGACTGTGACTACAAGGGGAGGGCAATATGCAATTTCAATGTTCATTATCATTAATAAGCAGCTACGCATGTGTGTACATTTCCGTATGCATTGTGTGGGTGCAGATGTTTCTGATTAGCTGTTGTAGCCTACATGCAAGCGTGTGTGTCTCTCAATCTGTAAGTAAACATTAGTGTGTGGACATGTATGTATGTGCTGTTGCACAGGTGCTTGTGTAGTACATGTGCTTATTTGTGTGTGTTTGTATTGTGTAGTACATGTGTTTATTTGTGTGTTTGTATTGTGCAGTACATGTGCTTATTTGAGTGTGTTTGTATTGTGTCACAGCCGTCTCCAAAAGAGTTGTCGCCTATCCATCTGTTTGGAATAACAGCTAATAACCTGACTTTCAATTAATCACTTGGCTTCAGAAGTCACTCATATGAAAGCTACAACCCTTCCGAATGAAAATGTATGTACCGTACAAAAATAAATTTCATGCACCAAAGAAAGATTGACCCTTTAATGAACACAGGCAGGGCAGATTTTCACAAGACAAAAATTTTGTCGCCTATCGAACATAATGTGAAAATGAGCAGATAAGTCACTTCAAAACACTTCAAATACGCAGATCGGGTGTCATACTTAATCACTGAATCACTCTCACCTCTTCAAAAAAATCAACTTTGGCCTTAGGTGTATGTTTAGGGTCATTGTAATCATGGAAAGTAACACAATGAAAAACAATGAAGATCAATGAGAGATGGTGACATATTCGCTATTAGTAGAGCAATAGATGTTTAACTTCATCATTTAATCAATGATAAAAGCCCTCAAACACCTGCAGCATGCATGCAGCTGTATCCCTACCATGTTTCACTTTATGCACCATTTTTCTTTTTTCCTATTCTTCATCTCCAACACCATACAGTTTTGATGCTATCAGTTCTAAAATGGTTGATCTTGGGATCTTGACTTCAGAGTATGAGTCCCATTAGCCTTCATTTTTGTCAGAATTAGGCCTGACATACTCTTGGATGGCTTTTTTGAGACAGGACAGTGGGAGAGACTTCTTTGGTGTTAAAGGTGAAAAATTTGGAAAAAAAAATACATGGTGCCTAAAGTCAAACATGTGAGGGATACAGCTCTTATGTGGAGCTGCATCCATGTTGCTGGTGTGTGAGGGCTTTTATCATTGATTAAATCATGAAGTTAAAAATGTATTGCTCTACGAATAGCAAATATGTCACCATCTCTCATTGAACTCCATTGATTTTCATTGTGTCGCTTTCCATGATTACAATGACCCTAAACATACACCTAAGGCCAAAGTTGATTTTCTGGTGAGAGTGAATCAGTGATTAAGTATGACACCTGATCTACGTATTTGAAGTGTTTTGAAGTGACTTATCTGCTCATGTTCACATTATGCTCGATAGGCGACAAAACTTTTGTCTTGTGAAAATCTGCCCTGTCTGTGTTCATGAAAGGGTCAATCTTTCTTTGGTACATGAATATAATTTTTTGTACATACATTTTCATTCGTATTGTGTAGTACATGTGCTTATTTGTGTGTGTTTGTATTGTGTAGTACATGTGCTTATTTGTGTGTGTTTGTAGGTCCCTGTGCTGCATGTGCCTCTCATGTGAATATGATTATTTGTGGGTATTTACAGTGTATGTGTGCCGTGTGTACAGCATGACCTGTGGAGGGTCTAGTGTGTATTGTGTGTGTGTGTGCGTGCACTGTGTACTGTCCACTATGTGTTTGCGTGTGTGTGTATGTGTGTGTGTGTATGTATGTATGTATGTGTATGTGTATGTGCGTGTGCGTGTGCGTGTGCGTCTTTGCGCTGTGTACTGTATGTGATGTGTACTGTCTAGTGTGTAGTATTGTGTGAGCATGTGTGTATGCGTGTAAGTTACCCTGCAGCGAAGAGAGTGTTTGATCAGGAGAGGTATACGTATGTGTGTGTGTGTGTGTGTGTGTATGTGTGTGTGAGTGCGTGTGCAAGTTACCCTGCAGCGAAGAGAGTGTTTGATCAGGAGAGGTATATGTGTGTGTGTGTGTGTGTGTGTGTGTGTGTGTGTGTGTGTGTGTGTGTGTGTGTGTGTGTGTGTGTGTGTGTTTGTTGTATATTGTGTGAGCGTGTGTGTGTGTGTGTGTGTGTGTGTATGTGTATGAGCATGTGTAAGTTACCCTGCGGCGAAGAGAGCGTTTGATCAAGAAGTGTGTGTGTGTGTGTGTGTGTGTGTGTGTGTGTGTGTGTGTGTGTGTGTGTGTGTGTGTGTGTGTGTGTGTGCGTGTGTGTGCGCAAGTTACCCTGCAGCGTAGAGAGCGTTTGATGAGCAGGTGTTTGTGTTTGGGGTGGAGCTGAGATGCTCCTGCCGGCTGGAAGTCTGGCTGTAGAAGCCTCTGCCTTAGGGTGGTCACTATTACACACACACAAGATAAAGACAGACAGACAGACAGACAGACAGACAGACAGACAGACAGACAGACAGACAGACAGACAGACAGACAGAGACAGACACACACACACCCAAAATAAAGACGGACACACCCAAACACAATAAAGACACACACACACACACACACACACACACACACACAGACACACACACACACACACACAGACACACACACAGACACACACACACACACACACACACACACACACACACACAACAAGAAGAGAGACCTTTCATTTACAGAGGAAAAGCAAATAGGGGAAGTTGTTCAGTTAGGTCAAACACAAGCAGCTCAGTACAAGAATACAAACCGAAAAGCTCCGTCTGTATCTTGATCCACTCACATCAATCACACAAATCATTCACACACACACACACACACACACACACACACACACACACACACACACACACACACACACACACACACACACACACACACCACACACCACACACACACACACTTTGTCCAATGATGCATATTTCTACCCACAAAAGCATCACTCTATGAGTATTAAATACTACAAGACTGACACACCAACTAGACTTGTGGTTTTCAAACTATTTTGAACAACTGCCTCCTTGACCTGATCATAAGTCTACCATCGCTCAGTCTCCACCATCCTCCTGCATGGCGGAGGTACCCTGAGTATGGTACCGTCCCACCGCACTGCACCCTTTTGGGCGCCATTGGGGGCCGCCCCCTTGCACGGTGAGGCATAAAAGCAATCGTGCAGTGTGCACTTAGGTGCTGTGGAGTGCTGTGTCACAATGAAAATGGGGAGTTGGGAGTTTCCCAGTTGGGCTTTCACTTCACTTTTCACGTTCATAAGAATCCTGCAAGGTTAGTAAGACCAGCTTTGATTCTTTTCACAACTGACCATTCTATGCCTATACTACCTGCATATAGATGCACCTTAATACGGTGGCGTAACATTTTGCCACCAAGAGATTAATATATATTGTGATATAACACATATAATAACTATAACGATGCCTTTTACACGTAGCACATATTATATTACAATGTATAATATAACTATAATGATGCGTTTTTGCTGGCCTTCAATGTAGCCGAGTAACTCATAAAGAAAAGGTTCAGTGTGCAAGGTATTAGTCACGAGAGTCTGCTCCATAGCTATTCCAAATAAAGCAGCCACCGCATCGCACTGAAGGCTTGACAATGGACTCGTAATAAGAGATGATTAAATACCCCTGGTGGTTTATACTTTAGAATATGCAGTTGTTACACATCACGAACACACACACACACACGTGAGCGCACACGCGCATGCACACCACACACACACACACACACACACACACACACACACACACACACACACACACACACACACACACACACACGTGAGCGCGCGCGCGCGCACACCACACACACACACACACGTGAGCGCACGCGCGCACACCACACACACATGCGTGCCCGCACGCACGCACAATCGTCCGCATAATTGCCCGCACACACCAACACGCATACACACACATATACAGTCAGCTTCTCTGTAATGGCTTTTTCCCCTCATTTTTAAGATTATGGCCTTCAGTAGCCCCAGGCCTTTTCCACAGCACTGATGAACATGCTTTGGGTGCCATTAGAGAGAGAGGGGGGGAATGCATTTACAAGAACTACATATTATACATGATACAAACTTCTGCTAACTTTAGTGTTACATACTTCCTCAAAAGTGCTGACGCTGTAGACCTCAACATTGCTTTAAATCACACAAAAAAACTGGGTACACTACCATCCGTTTGAATTTGGCAAACCATGTGTTTCTAAAAGATATCAACTCGGCCCACGTTCCATGTGTAGAACTCACTCCCTAAATCCGACATGTATAATCTCAAAATGATGATCTGGTCCACATTCATTGTCCTTCCTATTGTATGAATTCTGTGAGACAGCACGCATCTAAACACTCTTGCAATCACTCTTTCTGCACGAAGATCGATCATTTTGCAGATCTGATGTCAAAAATACACATTGCTTTGTATGAACTATTCCAGGCATGTACATTGCTTTGACTACCCTGATCCATCTCTACACAATGTCACCACTGTACGTGTAATATAATCTAGTCTATTGATACAAGATTAATTCATCTCCCAACATATTTTTTTCTTAGATTTTATACTTAATACTTTTATACTCAAACCAAAACACTTTGCATTTCTGGTTTCAAAGAGTATGTGTATAATATGCTTTGCATTGCATCGAATATTCAACCCTAAGTTTGAACAATTATATTATATTGCATGATCATATATTATATTATATTATATTATATTATATTATATTATATTATACTATATTATACTATATTATATTATATTATATTACCTTCGGGCAGGCTGACGGGCCGGGTGTAGTAGTCCTCAGGCAAGGGCTCCACCTCGTCCAGAGCCTGAGCTGGCTCGATGGTGATCTCCTTCTGGTCCTCTCCTTCCTTCAGGCTGCCAGAGGCAAGACGAAACGAGGGAGGCAAACAGAGAGGAGAGACATACTTACAACCTTACCAGGGCTCTACATTAACACGCGTCAACCGGACAAATGCTGGTGACAATTCAGTTTGGTCTTCGGTTTGGTTCCGTTTGGCTTTCGGACGAGATAGAGCGTGTTCAGAGTGGTATGGCCGTAACTGTTTTCAATTAAAAAAGAAAGCTTACTAGCAGCAACTTTCTCTGGTACTGAGTGCATGTTTGGCTAGTAAGATTAACAACTACTGTATAAGCCAAAATGGCTAATGATGAAAAAAATATATATTCACAGCACTGAAAATGGGGTTAAAACGTATCACCTACTACTACTGCATCAGAATATATTAACTTAATTATGTCTGCAATATTTTGTAGTCTCATTCACTATTTTTTTGCTGCAATCTCCCCAATTTAGATTTTCTCTCAATTGGCTTTACAATGGTCGTCTATGCCATGGCCATGTCCAAATATATAGTGTAGTGGAAAGCGCTCACATCCAACAAAAAAGCATCAGCAGGTGCCACATCAAAAAACTGTCACATGTAGGAGCGGGAAAGGATCTGCACACTGCTTGCAAAAGACTTAATTTATTTGGAGCAACGTTTCAATCATAGATCTTCATAGATGCCTGAAGAAGATCTATGATCAAAACGTTGTTCCAAATAAATTAAGTCTTTTGCGAGCAGTGTGCAGATCCTTTCCCGCTCCTACATGTCCAAATATACCCATCGCATCCTGCTAACAACCTCTGAAAATGGCGATAAGACTTACTATCCGCTACCTCATCAGACTATAGTAACTCATTCATGAATTAATTCCATATGGTAAATAATCCTTCTGGGTCTCCTCTTCCATGAAGGCAGCCGGAGGCAAAGGAAAAGCAAAGCTACAACCACTGAAAATGAGGACAAAACTCAACACTACCACCTACTGCATAAGAATACCTACATTTGATCACGGCAATACTCCTTCTACCCAGAGGCAAGGAGCAGACCAACATACATTTACAAAACTGAAAAAAGAGCACATATTCTGCTACATCAGAATACAATACATTATTGAATAGATTTCAATATGATAATAGATATTCATTCTCCTCCCGTTCCCCTTTAGGCTGCTGGAGGCAAGGAGGAAACCAGCTTACATTTACATCACTGAAATTGGGGACCATACTTCTACATGCTACTACTACTTGCACTACCACCAGAATATCTGTATTAATGACGAATACATTTGAATACAATTAACACACTAGTGCAAATTTTGCATGTGTCATATTAGTGATGGGCGATGGAGACGCTGGTGGAACATTATTATGACTCCACAAAGTGCCCTTGGGTTAGTGCATAAAGCTACTGCCATCTTGACAACCTGAGGCCTCAAAAATGCAATCATTTCATGCAGTATAAATATTACGGAGCGTGAACACACAGGATCTGGTGAAAGTTTGTCCACCCGCTCAACTCTTGAGTGTCTCATACGAGGTCTACAAATAAGATACTATTAATCACACCCTCAATAAGAGCTAGGCAAGACCTCTTTTTCCTACTATGCTCCATATATTTGGAATGATCTTCAGAACACGCTACACCTAGAGACACTTCCTTCTGCTAATTCTTTTGAAAATCTTTTAAAATCAGCTCTTACAGAGCAGTGTAAATGCTTTTCATTTTTTATTTTTTAAATCATACTGTACATGAGAAAGGGCAGTGAGGGAAGTGTATTTGTGATAAGCCATACAGTCTGGTGATGCCTTAATCCACTGGCAGGACATTTAGCCACTCACAAATAAATATGTAATGTGACATAACACAGATAACTATAACAATGCGCTTTTTTAACACCCATTCAATTCCTGTGTGTCAGGCCAGTGTGGGTAGTGTGTGTGTGTGTGTGTGTGTGTGTGTGTGTGTGTGTGTGTGTGTGTGTGTGTGTGTGTGTGTGTGTGTGTGTGTGTGTGTGTGTGTGTGTACTCCACTTAACCCTGTGCTAATGTACGTACTTAGCATCTGCATCTGTGTATTTCCTGTGCACTTTATATCTGCTATTGATATTGGCTATGATTATGTCCTCGATTATAAATCGCTTTGGTTAAAAAGCATCTGCAAATGCAATGTAAATGTAATATAATGAAACGTAGTGTAGTGGTACTCACGATAGGCCATAGAGGCTGGTGATGGGAGCTCCTTGTCTGTGCCTCTGAAGTCTGGTTCCCAAGCCATATTTCTCCTTTAGGGCACATCAACACGGACACAGTTATTAGCACACACATGAACACAAGATGGAGTCACGCTCCCTCTTACTAACTCACACACAACAGACAGACACAGACAGACACATTCACACAGAGACAGACAGACACAGACAGACAAACAGACACAGACAAGTTGGTATTGGAAACAAAAGCCCTCACATTCCACATCTCTCCTCTTTTCTTCCTGCGGTAATCCAAAGGCCTGATGCCTACGCACCATCTGAGTTCAGATTAACTCAAAGATAAGACTTGAGCTTACAACTAGATTTAAAAATGCACATTTTTATGAGGAATTATATGCATTAACTGGCTGACTTATTCTGCGAACAAACGGCTTTAGTTCCACTGTGTAATGCACATGAGCTTCGCAGACTGGAATGCAGTCGGGAAAAAGGGGCAACGCGAAAAAGACAGACAACCATGTCCAAACTCACAGCAGTGTCTGGAAATCACATCACCAAACGGACCACGCAGATCACTCTGTGTCATCACCAATTCAGGGGTGCATTGCTCAAAACCAAAGTTGCTTACTACATTAGCTACTTTGTTGTTTTCAATGCATTTTCCCATTGGCAACTACCGAAGTTGCTAACAGGCTAACAACTTCTCTGTTGAGAAATGCACCCCAGACATCCACCCAACTGAGACTGAGCCATGACAGCAGAGATCAGACGCAGTTTCACACTAGACTCTTGACACAGTTTTCCAGAAGATGTCTGGGAGTATTTTCCCATGGCTAAGTACTAAGTAAGCTATTTGGTTTAGTTAAGCAGCTTATCGTTTGCGGAATCATCATCAAATACTAAAACAAATACTGGTACTGCAAACATCACAAAGCTTTGCAAAATGATTGCATGGATAGATGTAACTATGTATGCAGTCACTGTGTGCCTTCACTTCAAAGAAATGTACATTGCTTAAACAAGTATGGCTGGCCAGTCAGCAAGATTCGCAATAAAATAACTGAGGTCTTGTTTTATGTAAAATGTTATTTTCCATAAACGTTCAGGGTATAAGTCGAATGATCAATTTGAAGTGTGGTAAACTACTTAAACTAAAATGGAAAAATTCTATCTATGTGCAATATAAATCTTTCAACGCACACCTTTGGGGTGGTTTACTCATTACCCACACTGTCTATAAACCTGCAACAGAATGATGTCAAATGTTCCAGGATCTCCAAAATCGAATATATCACCACCTCTGTCATTTAAGGCTCTAAGGTACTGCTAAAAAAAGTCTACATCTGGATGCGGCCCCATCCTCCTCCTAGTCTCCCTGCCTGCATTTAAATGCTTTCCCTGATCATTTTCCACACCATGTATCTGAAATAAGCACTACTGTGGGTGTGTTCCAATATGCAACCTTGCATCCGCCACTTGTGCTTGTGGCCTCGTACCAAGAAGTAATACATCGTGATGACATCACTGACAACAGCATTATATTTCAATATCTCGCAAAAGCTCAAGTGTAATGACATTTTCTCATCTACAAACCGGAAGGTAAATTAAGAATAGTCCCCCAAAAATTGTTGTGGCTAAACTGACAGCGGGGAAACTTAATCGTTTTCTCCACGGAGGCGGAGCATCAGCAAAACGTGAGGCCACAAGCCCAAGTGGAGGACGCAAGGTCGTATATTGGAATGCACCCTGTGTGTTACTTTCACCTAGTGCATTGTCAATCAGCCCTGGCCGACCTCCTCGCTCTACTCGCACATAAAGAGCCTGATTGTCAGGAGTGGAATGCCTTTAGCCGTTAAGAGACACACGCGCAAGCTCATGTGATCCACCGAGTCACTTTGCAGCCAGCAAGCCAGCCAGCCGCAGAGATGGAGGGAGGGACGGAAAGAAAGAGAGTGAGAGAGGGGGGGAGAGAAGAAACAACGAAGGAAGGATTAAGACAAAAAAGTGCTGTTCAAAAGTCTGCTTTCTATGGCACGACACTGCTATGAACTAGGTCAGGTGGCTACTGTTGGGCGAATCACTGGTGTATGGAAAAACTGTGATAAAAAAAATCTTTCTTTATTCACCGTTTATCAAAATGGTGCAACTCAAAAAAATAATACCTAGTTTTTCAAAAAATAATACTTTTTGAGCAAATTTACTACTTTTAACGCCATTAAATTTTGGCTTTTTAATTTATCACCTTTTAATACTTTTTAAAACCCTGCATAAACCCTGCCACTAGGCCACGGCTGCCCGTTATGTACCTGTCTTGAGGACTCATTATGATCTACTGGTTTGGAAACTGTAATTGTAAGCCAATTTGTGGCAGGGTTTTTGGTTTCTGAACCCTGGATTGACACCTCTGGTTGGGCTCGTGGCAATGTCTTGAGAGAGTATGCACACCAGAGAGTATTGCCCACAAGACAAAAAAGAGTGAGCTGAAAGGGAGGGGAGGAGGGTGGGGTAATATTCATTGAGAGAAGAGACAGAACATTCTGTGTTGTCAAAGTGTTAAACAGATGAAAAAAGTTGTGAAAAAATAAACCACTCACCACCACGTGAATTGTGTGTTGCTGGGATGCAAAAACCAAAATATCAGCGTGCAGTGCACAGCACAAGCAAAGGAAATAAAATAAATTTTAAAAAGAAAGAAAGAAGGAAGGGGGGGAAGAGAAAGACACCATGTGAAACCAAAGCAATCCAGCAAAAAACAACATTGACAATGACTTGAAGTGTTGAATTAAGCCATATTGAGCTGCCTGGAGCTATCAGCAAGCAAAATAAATGCAGGTGGCTTTAAGGATAGGTTAAGCCCACACAGTTGCTGCCCAGTCAGTGCCGGATTAGAAATTATTAGCTTTTACTGTTTGTTTACAACCAATTTAGAACTTAATTACCATCAATAATGCACATAGATGTTCACACAATGCACAGAAATATTCAGTAAAATATTAATTTCAGACCCAGCACTTTAAAAAGAAGTAGTAAGCAATAGTGTTAATATCAACAGCAGAGAAAACCACAACAAAAACACAATTTTCCTGTGAGTTTGCTTTTCAAGGTGAGATTATAACATGCAGTGTTATAAACCACATCCATTTGCAAGGTGATATAGAGTCAATCTGGAGTACGTTTCTCGAAAGTGTTGTTGCTAACCAAGTTAGCAACTTACTTGGTTGCAAATTGCAATGCACTTTCCAATTCAGCAACCTACTAAGTTGCTAACTGATTATTAGCAACGATGCTTTCGAGAAATGGGGTCCTGATCACAGAAAATAAAAATAAATAAATAAGCCAGCATTAGAATTTCCACTCAGTAGTAGGTTCCATAGCAGGGGTCAGGTGAGAGACATAAGGTAAGGTAAGGGGGGGTGAGGTAGGGGCAGGACGCAGGTGTCCAAATCTCAGTTCAGAAGTGAAAACTCTGCCACTTTTCCTTCCAATGCAGGTGACCTTGTCAGGTAATAACTGCCACTCCAAGCGCTCCCAGTGCACATCGATCAATGCTCCGACTTTAGAACCATTCGTAAATGATCAGCTCTCGTTTGTTTACCAATAGTGTACTGCTCGTATTTTTTAACCATATGCAGTATTTTCTTTTCAGAGGGTCAGGTTCAGTTTACGAACAAATCCATTATTACATTACATTACATTGCACTTAGCTGACGCTTTCATTTTATTCAAAGCGACTTACAACTATTATTTTTCAGGGTATTGGTTACAGTCCCTGGAGCAATGTGGGGTTAGGTGCCTTACTCAAGGGCACTTCAGCCATGGATGGAGATGTAGGGAGAGGTCAGGGGGGAATCGACCCGGCAACCCCTAGATTGAAAGACCAACTCTCTAACCACTCAGGGTATATACAGCAATGTTGAAGTCAAATTTAATACCATTAAATACCCCTTTTCACTACCTTTATTTTTTTTTTAAACCATCACGACATTCCGATTCCAGTATTAACAAGACATCTTTTGTAATTTCTACCTTCTAAACATTACATTACACTTTCGTGTTTTGCAAAAAGACGCCCGAAAGGCAGCAATGCGATTTCAGAATGCTGTTCAAAAGTCTGCTTTCTATGGCACGACTCTGCTATGAACTAGGTCAGGTGGCTACTGTTGGGTGAATCACTGGTGTATGGAAAAACTGTGATAAAAAAATCTTTCTTTATTCACTGTTTATCAAAATGGTGCAACTCAAAAAAATAATACCTAGTTTTTCAAAAAAATAATACTTTTTGAGCAAATTTACTACTTTTAAGGCCATTAAATTTTGACTTTTTAATTTATCACCTTTTAATACTTTTTAAAACCCTGCATACACCCTGCCACTAGGCCACGGCTGCCCGTTATGTACCTGTCTTGAGGACTCATTATGATCTACTGGTTTGGAAACTGCTATTGAAATCCAATTTGTGGCAGGGTTTTTGGTTTCTGAACCCTGGATTGACACCTCTGGTTGGGCTTGTGGCAATGTCTTGAGAGAGTATGCACACCAGAGAGTATTGCCCACCCATTTCAACCTAATGCTCCCTCTGCATTTCCTTCTGCTAGTTCCAGTTAGCCTGCCAATAACCCTTTAGCACAGTGGAACCTTTTATGAACAAACGCCCCCTAGGTCTCATCACAAGCCTAACAACACCCCCCTTAGTATTAAAAAATGACATGGACCAATGTCCCCCCCCATGGCAACTAAGCACCGCCCCCTCTCAGCTGTATCCTTCCCTACGCCTCCCCGGGGGAATGTACCACCCGCCCCCGTTGAGAAACTCTACTTTAGTAGGATGTGTGTGAATGTGTGTGTGTGTGTGTGTGTGTGTGTGTGTGTGTGTGTGTGTGTGTGTGTGTGTGTGTGTGTGTGTGTGTGTGTGTGTGTGTGTGTGTGTGTGTTACCGAGAAGGCCTGTGGCATGTAGGGCCGTCTCCTGGCCAGCTTCTTCCTGTCCCGCTCCAGCTTCTCCCTCTGGGCCAACTGCTGATAATACTCTATCAGCTTGTTGATCTGAGACAGAGAGAGAGAGAGAGAAAGAGAGAGAGAGAGAGAGAGAGAGAGAGAGAGAGAGAGAGAGAGAGAGAGAGAGAGAGATATGGACCGACAGACACACAGAAAGAGATGGAGAGAGAGAGAGAAAGAGAGAGACAGCCCGACAGAGAGAGAGAGAGGAGAGAGAGAGAGGAGAGAGAGAGAGAGACAAACAGAGACACGCAGACACACAGAGACACACACACACACACATCCATCATATTATCCAGCTGCTGACAGCACCTAATCAGCTTGTTCATCGTAAACACACACACACACACACCTCTGTCTTATCACGCAGCCTCTGACCGTACTCAATCAGCTTTCTGGTCTGAAACACACATACATACACCTCCATAATATCACACTGTTACACTGACAAGCAATGAATCTTGCTGCTGATCTTAACAACTCCTACATACATATACACACACCTGCATCATATCCTCCAGCTCTCCATAGAAATCAATCAAGTTGCTGATCTGAAACACACACACATGTACAGCCATCTATCTTACTAGCATCTATTACTTATGCTACGCTGTCAGCCTGTAGAGCTTAACATACACACTAAGGGTGGGCGATATATACCGTCTGCGAAGTTATCGTGAATGTTGTTTTGACGATGAGTAATTTTGCAATATCGAGATATTTTTATGAAGACGCTAAAATCAACAAAAGCGCTTTGACAGGACTCATTCAGACTGTGACGACAGCCAAGCCTTTCAGCCAATAGTAATGTAGTTGTGAACTGGAGAAAAAAAGTCTGTGACCCAATGAGCAGACAGCGCTGAGGGGGGCGGGCTGCAGCGTTTTGCCAGACAGGACAGGAGAGAGAAATTTCCGTGTCACTCGTGCACAGACAGCACTCTGAGCACTGCTGCTGCTGGGCACTGGAGGAGAGTTGCTGTTATCCAAATGGTGGATTTACATGAGGAATTCAACCACTAAACCAGCCATTGCATGGTGCTGAGGGCGTTTTGAAACTATGTGCTTTACTTAGCAACCGTCTGTGATTATGGAAAGCCAAATAGTTAGGAAGATAAATAGCTTTGTCTCTGGTCTGAGAAATCGCATGCTAGTTAGCGAACTAGGCTAAGCAATGTTGTTCTCTACAACTAGAGGGAAAGTGGAAAACAGCGATCCTAGCGGTTACGTTCCAAACACCAGGGTGATCCTATTGAAACTCCCATAGACAAGTTTTTAAAAAAATCCCACAAAGATATGACTTGGAACTATAACACCAGACACATTTTTCAGCGTACACAATAGCATGAACTACTACCTGTGAAAATCTCAAGTCATTTTTTGCCCTTTTAAGAAAAATAGAAATTGTGCCAATCTGGTCGGAAACGGACTACAGCTCCCAGCATGCTGTGCTTCGCGCCTCGTTGACAACACAGAGAAACAAACGAACGCGAACGAACGCAAGTTCTTCGCATATCTTCACATTCTTGTAATCCTATGAGTTCCACATTGTCTTCTTATTACACATATATACACGCGATCATTTTGGTATGGTTTTAAATTCTCTAGTAGATATGATGGCTTCTGTGGTGACGAGTAACCACCTCTCTGGCTCATGTTTGGCTATGCTAATTTGGCTATGCTAATTACATGGAGTAAACAAGCCACACATGCCAGTCAGTGTAGTTCTGTATTAGCTTTTTAAAGAATATTAAAATCAGCTCAGATCAGTGAAAAACCCAACATTTTACCACCTGGTTCGATAAAACGGGCCAACATGCCCATAATATGACTGCCACTACTTCTACTTCGTCGTCAGGGCCGAGATGTAATTTTTCAAAGAAAAAAAACATTCATTTGTTGCAGGGGGTTGGAACGTTGCCAGCAGGGGGCGATGAGATTACTTTCCCTCCCTATTAGTGGCTGTTACTCACTACTCAAACACCCACCTGCATACAGATGGCATAACTGCTTAGGTGGACAAGTACTGTTAAGTTAGACTGGTGCAGTGAGTTAAATTACAATGTGTGAAATTCAACACATGCAATTTGCAGCTGCCCTAGTTTCCTATCCATGTACTGTTTCCAGTCAAAAATGGCTGTCATCTAACAGAATCATAAGCAATACATTATAAAACTATTTTTTTATTTACATGGATATGTTTTCATGCCAAGTGATGAAGTATTACTTTACAGACCAGAGCATATGCATGTTATTAAATTCAAAAGCTTTTCAGCACAGCATTTCTCCCAACTCTCTGTCCCTCCCCAGTTACAACACAAATGCAGCACTACTACCTCCAGTGCAGAATTGAAATTTGTCTGGAATCATGCACAAATAATAGACAGCATAAATGTGTAGCTTTGTTATACTGCCATGCTTTGTGATGTAGCCTAGTGTAGATATGCCATCATTTATGCAGACCTCTTGGTAACATGCAGTTTAGGCTACATAGGCCTACAAATTATCTGCTTTACTCACCCTGCCCTGCCAAATTCCTATACAGTAAAATTCAAACACATTGATTACCCCCCCCCCCCCTCCTGAAATAGGCCCTACTGGTTTTTGCAAGTGTTTTTTGGAAATTATCGTCAACTTATCGTTATCGTGAAAATTCTAAAACTTATCGAGATATTTTTTTTTGCCCATATCGCCCACCCCTAACATACGCACACACTTACTTGCACGCATGAACGCACACGCACATGCACACACACACTTTCGGGCACGGACAGACATGCACACTCACACATGCACACGCGCAAACACACATACACACACACCACTTTCACACACATCATAATAGCAACCCAGATTTAACGAAAAGGCTAAGGTCCTTGCTCATGTTACAGGTTGAAAGAAAGAAAGAAAGAAAGAAAGAAAGAAAGAAAGAAAGAAAGAAAGAAAGAAAGAAATGGCAGGAAAGTAAGATGACGATGAGGGAGAGAAACGAAACCATGAGGAGAGGTGCCTGAGGCATACGGAGGAGTGGCACAACATCATAAGACAGACAATTGCTACGTGTACATGATGTTTTTTAATCGGATCTAATAGATCGGATTTAAGTAGATCGGATTAAGAGTTATTTTGCGACGTGTATACATGGCAATTTCACTTAAATGCGATTAAACGTCTGGGGAAAATAAAGCATTGCGATTGGACTGAGGACGCACGTGCTGAGTGAGCCAAATAAGGCGTGGGGGCGTGGTCGCCAAACCTCCGGGGAACTACTGGGACACAAGCTTATCTTCAGCCCGAAAATGAATTCCCTCAGTGGACTCAAGGCTGGTAAAATCCCCTTTGGGTCTGGTTCTTTCAAATGCTAGTTAGCACCCTCCTAGCTTAGAAAAACGAACTGGTGAAAGGGTGATGTGGAGTAACTTTGTTGTGCTTAATTACTTCGTGGGGCACTTTTACATAAATATATGGAAGCCACAACATTTATAGTCGCTTAGGGACTTTAAATTAAGCAAAACTTTCATGTGAAAATCAACAGGAAGTGCCGCCATCTTTTTCTCACTGACAAAGAGCACGGGCTCTTGGCGCCATCGTGTGGTCAACGAGCATGCGTGGAACGACCGGATTTATTGTAATTCTGATTAAAAGGTTACATGACAGAGGAACGTGTTTAATCGGATTTAAAAGAGGAATAAACCACCCACTTTAATCGGACTTAAGTTTAAATCGGAATAAACTTAAATCCTGTTCGGTAAGTGTTTACATGATGTTTTTAAAGTGGAATTAAGTTTTAATGAGATTTAAAGTGAGTTAAATCGGATTTAAATGCCTCATGTAAACGTACCAAATGTCACGGCCTTACAGCTTATGGCTACTAATGGAAAGAGGGAATGTACCATACCTTTGACTGGCGAATCTCTGAACATATCCTGCCAATATACTTAGCCTCACACTGTAATACTGAGCCCAAGGCAGCACATCTGAGTTCAATGCCTCCACTACACTCAGATGCTGGGGTACTGTAGGATCTGACAACTGATTATTAATTACATATTAACTTGATAATTCATTACAAATGCCTGAGAACTGCTCTGAATCCCTACAAACTGTCAAATGTCAATTGGCTGCAAATAACAAGAGACATGTGAGCAGCACACATATAGTGATTCATCAAAGCCTTTTGCCCATAAGATTTTTTTTAACAGAATTGCCAACACTGTTAAAGGTAAATATGCATAAGCTTAGATGCTGCACAGTCTTGAAGTCTCTAGTTGCACAGATGCAGCTCCCAGTCTAAATGGGTTAAAACAAACATTTTCATTTCATTTAACAATCCTCACTCTACTTGCAATAAAAAAAATAGTCAAAAGTGACTGTTGCAGGACTGCGGTTGCAGGGCTACGGCTACACTTTGTGACAGGAGTGGTCAGAAAGTTGTCACAAGTTGCAAACAGTGGTACAACTTCTCATTTCCGCAGGGGAAAAAATGCTGAATACTGTACATTGCAAGTCATGTTGCCTATTGCCGCTTTCATAACGTGTATCCACAGTAGCCCACAGAGCTCTTATTCATCTGAATGAAACCTACCCTTTGTGTATGCGGGTTCTCTGGTTCTTGCCATCCTCCACTGGCTGCAGGCAAACAGACAGAGAGCAACATCAGAAACAAATCTCTTGGAAATAAAATGCAGGGTTTCTCCCTGCATGTTACATTCAAGACGGCCACCTTGACAACAACCACCCCACCACCTTGATTAGATCCCCACAAACACACAACACTTTTTAAAAAGTGAATGTAATTTATAAAAAAATGCACAAGTTACTTAATTTTGGAGGGTTTTTTTTTCCAAATCATATGTCATGATATGACACTGCACAACATGGTCTGTCTAGCGATGATAGTCACATGTCTCTGTCACCCCCCCACCACCTTGACTAACTAACTTTCTGCAGGAAATACTGAAAATGTATGCACAACAGCAAGCAAGTACAGAGAGTCAGTAAACGCCTAAAATAGCCAGAGTTATACTAGGCAACAACAATGGGATTACAGGAAGACAGTACATGTTTAGGAGGTGCAGCTACTGCCACTGCTACTGCACCCACCGACAGACTTGTCTGCCATGCCCACGTCCCTTGAGGTCCAGCGACAGAACCCACAGGCCAGATAGTAGGCCTTCTTCATGGTGGTCTTGGTGGGGTCGTCGGGAAGGGGTGCGGGTATGTTAGTGGCTCGAGTGGACAGAGTATGCATGCAACATGGGCAGTCAAAGCAGTTGGCACACCTGGGAAACGAGAAGGGGCACTGTCAACAACACCGCACTGGGCCACATCATACTCATATTCCATATAAGATTATCTCTATGACACGTGAGATTGAAAGGACAACCTGTTCTTTTTTAACTTTGCCTCTGCTGAAGGCATGTTTTCCAGGCAACTGGGGCAGTAGTGTGAATCCACCTAAGCACAAATGAGATGATTATAGTCAATAGGCTTATGACATAGTAATTACACCAAAACAACACGCTATAGAACACGAATGGCTTTCACGTTGGAGTTATTGAAATATGCGTTTATTGTAGCTCTGTCAGAAGAGCTGATCTGTAAATATGGCTAGGAACGTATAGCGTTTTGTGAGCAATTTACAAATGGTATATTGCGAGCCAGCTGACAAGCATTGCTGTGTTTTTATTCGGGTGTGGTAGCTAGCTAGCTAGTTAGCAAGCTAAGCCAGTTTGCATTATCCGATGCTTCAATAAGCTCATCGCTTGACTACTCCAATCCAAACTACAAGATAAGTCTAACTACATCTAACGGATTTAGCATAAGAACATGGGAAATAAATCCGACCACTCAAGCCAAATAGCTTGGCTTTATTATCTTCATTCACTAGCTAGTTAGCAAGGGATAACTGCAAAATTAGCATGATGGTCATGATTGACAATCAAAGCAGCCAATAGAATAGCTGCTCAGTGACAAAACAGATGAACAGACATATAATAGCACCAATGGGTTCAAAGAACTGAAACTGCGGAGCGGAATATGGGCGGGCACATGTGTCAAACTACAGTAACTCGCCTCATCACACCGGAAAACTAGCAACAGTTCTGTTTGAAGGGAATATCACAGCTACTTACTTCGTGTGACACACATTCCAATGAACGCAGTTCGCTGCAATAACGACAAAAGTACAGTTGAGATAATGGGGATCGGATCTTTTTCTCTCCACGAACTAGGTAGAGCACCCTTTCTGGTTGCAGAAGGGACGCCATCTCTAAACAGACTGGTCCTCCACGTCCCCGACGTAAAGCCTGAGATATATTCTAGTAAGGGGAGATAGAACAGGTACATAGAAATTAACGGTGAAGATTCGTAACGCAAATATGGCGTCTACCCGCCTTTCTGGTAACAAGAGCCAATGTGCCTGCTGAGCTGCGTTGACAGTGATCCAATCATCTGGCTGCATCGGCGCACGCGAAATTATGCACATGCTCAGTTGTGAAAAGCCGTTGCTCTCGTGCCGTTATGGAACTACTGCGCCTGCGCTCTGTCAAAAAAAACCGTGAGAAAAGTGGCTCAAAAAGCTTTATTTTGACTCGTATGACACAACCAAGTAGTCTAGGTTGATCAGTTTTTCACGGTCGTTTCAACCATATGGTTTTCACAACCGCTGGGTTCCCCTCCGTCCTATACTCAGTTTCCCCATTCATTTTTCCCATTGACTCTCAGATCTGGTCTACTTAATCGCGAAATAGCACCCCGGAGGCGTCACCAAGATGGCCGCCATATGTCCCCTCTCATTCTAGAATCTCTCTGGTAAAGCTGTGCGTGCGTCACTTTCTCCAAAAGATAAAGCTCAATAGCGCTCCTAGTGTCAAGTCTGCGATCTGTCTTTGTTACCACTTAGTAAAAAAAAAGTTAGGCCTGGTTGAATTTTAGGGAAATCACATTTTGTTCAGATAAGCTGACAATTAGACAGGCACCGTCTTTAAAAGGCTATATAAACTTGTCTATTTTCTCCAAAGTCATAGCACTGCCCTCCCTCGGCCTCGACACATAACATTGAGTACGTCTTAATATGCGACCTTGCCTCCTCCACTTGCCTCCTCCACTTGCTTCTCGTCATGATGACATCACTGACAACAGCATTTGTATTTCAATATCTTGCAAAAGCTCAATTGTAAAGTCTTTTTCTCATTTGAAATTGGGATGGTGAATGAAAAACAGTCCCTCAAAACTTGTTGTGGCGAGGCTGACAGCTGGGAAACTTTATTGTTTTCTCCACGGATGAGGGGCCAGGAGGCGGGACGAGGAGACAAGCACAAGTGGAGGAGGCAAGGTCACATATTGGGATGCACAAAGGACGATTCTACATTCAAACAAGCTGCTAGTAAAAAAAACAGGACAGTCTGGTTGGAACCCCCAGCCATCTGTAGCCCCGCCCCCTCTCAGCTGTAACCCTCTCAACGCCCCTCTAGACCTCCCCAACGCCCCCTGGGGGGCTGTACGCCCCCGTTGAGAAACACTAATTTAAAGCACTGAGATAAAAAGCCTGACAGTTTTATAGGCTAGCTCATCAGACAGGACCAACCCATTCTGCTGTCTTGATATTTATTCTTCTCTGTGGTAATTTTCATTGCAATTGAGAAACTCCTCGAGACTACTTGCCCAAAAATATTTCTAGTAAGTGAACTGTTACTTTATTAATTTGATGCTTTAATGATATATAGGTATATAGTAGGCTATAACAGAAATGATAATGCAAATTAGGCAAGGCTTGTAAAGAAAGTGTAGGCACATGCACTCTTTAATCTCTAATGTTAAAAATACCTGATGCAGGTTTGATGCTGATTTTATGCATTTAATATGATGATTTTCATGCATCACTTTTTTTTCCACAGGGGAAGCAGAACACTCACAGATCCCAATGGCAACAAAACGTGTAAATCATACAATTTACTTTAATTACATTTAATTGAGGCGTTATAATTTGCATTTTGTGTATAGCATATGTAACCTTTTTTAATTTCCTCAATATCACTGCTGGCACAGATAATAATCTAAGTCTAAATAATATTTTAAATAATGTATCATGTCATAAATGCGTTACATAAGCTTTTTTTTTAAACTCAATATCCACTGTCATACAGAAAATAAACTACCGGTACTACTAATCAATAATAATTTAAATGATTTATCATGTGAAGGACCCAAAGGTTGGGGACCTGATTGAGTTCTTCAGGGAGGGATACCAGCACTGGGCTGTGTATATCGGATATGGTTATGTCGTTCACCTGACAAAGAGTGAGTAATGATGACTGTTAGTCAAATGTTGGGTTTTTCTTGTCTTCTTGTTTCTGTGATGTAGCCACTCACATGCAGGGTGCGATTTAGCCAAGAAAAAAACAGAAGGGGATATTTAAAAATTGAAGAAATATCAATGGTATCGCACTAAACTGCTGCTACAGTCATGCGGAAAAAGTGAAGAAATCAAAACCAGAAGCGGGGACACCCCCAGCCCCCTTACAAATCGCTCCCATCTGATACGCATGTTCAAACAAGACCAACCTCAGCACACATTTACTCTTCATTTAAATGTTAAAAAATACTCCTAGCTGATGTTCTTACAATACTTAACAGTGTCTTAATAGTTGTGGCTTAGAAGTAACACTTTTACATACATGAATAGGTGGGAAATCTTTCATGTACATCTGTACTTCTGAATTACCTCTCACAGACGACATCATTAGCTGCAAGCCCTACGCTGGTCTCTGGGGGGTGCCAAATCCTACACGGTTTACATTACACCACATACACTTCGCTGACACTTTTATTCAAAGCGAGTTACAGTTATTTACAAGGTAGGCCTATAGGTTATAGGTTCCCTGGAGCGATGTGGGATGAGGGGCCCTGTTCAAGGCGTTGTGTCGAGCTGTAGGCCTACCAGAAAACCGGCAGTTGAAAAGAGTCTTCAGGGGCAGAGCTATAGGGAGAGAAAGCAGGGCATTTGCCCCCCGGTCCCAGGACCCTCCCGTATTGGGTGGTGGGGCCCTATTAAGACCTTGGCACGCTGTACAGTATAGTGGGTGGTGGTGGTGGTGGGGGTAGGGGGGGTGTCTGTGTGCAATTGCCATGCCAGTTAACACACTGCCTTTGTGTTCTGCCAAACTCTTCAGATGAAGACGCAGGGAGCTGGTTCTTCGGCAGTCTGTGGGCGGATGACAAAGCCTTTGTGAGGGAGCAACGACTGACAGAGGTTGCGGGATCCGACAAGTGGCAAGTCAACAACCTTCTGGACGACAAGTACACGCCACGCTCGCCCAGCGAGATCGCTAAGAAAGCAGCAAGCAAGGTGGGCAAGAAGATGCCCTACAGCTTCAGTCAGTGGAACTGTGAACACTTTGCCACTGACCTGCGATATGGCAAGGCCAAGTCACGCCAGGTGAGTAGAGCAGCAGAGTACACACACACACACACACACACACACACACACACACACACACACACACACACACACACACACACACACACACACACACACACACACACACACACACACATGCATGCACACACACACACACGACACACATTAAGACAAGACAAAGTCCAGGGAAAAAAACATATTGTTCAAACATATCCTGGGCTGGGAGTTAAGGTAGACAAGAATATAACAATGAGCAAGAAGTGTTGTCAAGTAAGTCTTCGATGAAATATTGGAAGTGAAAAGAAAAAGGCATGCAGGATCTGGCCTGATTTCTTATCACATTGTGTATTCTTCACTACAAAGGCAAAGTGCAGTAACTATTCTGTCAAAATTGAGTTTGAATTGAAAATGGTCTTCATCACGCCTCCTTTATCTTTGGACAAAGCCTTATCATGGTCCAAATGTGTTCCGTTTGAGAGATATTGCGATGTGAAATTTGCTGTCAGATAATCTAATACCAAGGCTTTGAAGTCATTTTTCTCAGTTTCATTGTTGTTGTACAGTAGTTACTGCATTTTGCCTTTTTAGGGCAGTATTGAGAGTTGGGGCCTTTTTAGGGCAGTATTGAGAGAGAGGTGGGGCCTTTTTAGGGCAGTATTGAGAGAGAGGTGGGGCCTTTTTAGGGCAGTATTGAGAGGTGGGGCCTTTCAGATGACCTCATCCTGTCCGGCCAGGCGAAAGCTGTCACTGGCCCTGCAGTCTCTATGCCAGTGGTTTTCAAAGTGGGGGCCGGGGACCCCTGGGGGGGCTGCGAGGGGATGCCAGGGGGGCCGCGGAAGGTTGGCAGGAAAAATATAGCCAAATAAAATGAATAATTTAATCAATTGAATAGCTTATGAAGCCAACATAAACAAAAATAAGCTAAACAATCTTCTTTACAATGTAGGCTATTATGCTTTCTGTAGTACTTGTATGGGTTTAAGAATGCATCAACTTCATTGAGTTGTGAAACCGGGTGCGCAGAAAAAAATAGCGTGTCACAGCCCATGTAAAGGGGGCCTTGGCTGGTATCCACCGGTATATGGGGGGCTTTGTCATGGTAAAGATTGGGAACCCCTGCTCTATGCGCTGTATTCATCCTTTTGTATAGAGAGATGTTTTTGGTTTTGGTTATGTTGCCGCAATAAAACTTTTATTCCTTTAATCAATGACAATGAACAATTGAATCTGAATCCTGCTTTACATTATCTTTCACTTAATGTCATTGAATGATATTATTTTACATTTTATTTTACACAGTCATATGTAATTATAAAATATTTTTACTTATTTTTTACTTATAAAATATTTTTTCTTATGCAGACGTGATAGGCCTATGTAATTATAAAATAATATTTTACATTTTATATTACACAAACATAATATTTAATTATAAAACAATATTTTACATGTTATTTTACAAGCAGACATAATATTTGATTATTAAAATGCTACTTTACATGCAGGGTGAGGAGGTCGAGAAACTGCAAGCTGTGGCGGCAGGGGCCGCCATTCTGGGCCTGTTGGGAGCTGCGGCATCCACCTTGTCTGGAGGCCACGAGGAAGAGAAGAAGCCCAACTGCCAATACAACTACCAATATCAACAGCCATATTATTACCAACAGCCATATTATCACGACAGCTATTACTATTACTACTGATACACAGTAAAAAAAATATATATATATGGTGATAATTCAACATAGACAGAAAAAAATGAAGTGTTAATCCAACACAGAGAGGTGAAGATGTTCAATTGACTCATGGTTGAATTAACACTATACTTTTTTTTTACTGTGTAGAGAGTACTCTGAAACGAGTTACAATCTAGAAGTCACAAAAAATACAGTGTTAATCCAACGCATAAAGAGGGGAAGGTGTTTAATTGGATCTCTCAGTGTTTAATTAATTCATTCATTAACAGCATGTTTTACTGTCTTTGGTTCCTTCCACCACATAGGCTACAGCACAGAGAACAAACATTAAAGCTCACTGGCGTGGTATACCACACAGGCATCATAATAGGCATCACATTCTCTGCATGCTACGCATTTACCTGCATTTACCTGTGTCATTTAAAAACATAGGCTTGTACTGCATACTGTTGGGGTGGCTAATAAATAAATTCAAATAAATAAAGTGGCTGATAAATACTATCATATGTTATAATTTGTACCGAGCATGTTTCCAGATTTTCCAGATTATTTGTTGTTCAACACATATACAGGAATTGGACAAAAGTGTGGGAAGTTTCATGGCTCAAGTGGACCAGCCTGTTGGCCAGTCTTCATTAATTGCACATTGCACTAGTAAGGTGAAGTGTGAAGGTTTGTACCGAGCATGTTTCCAGAGTTTTCAGATTTTTTGTTGTCCAAAGAGACTTTCTTGGTCCTGTGGCAAGCATGCAACTCTAAGAGGCTACACTCATGGGTGCAGTTTGTGGCTGAATGTAATGGCGTCAACTCAAGGAAATGGCAAAATATAAATGTTCAAAATGTAAATATACTGATATTTAACTGATAATACTGAACATCATTATTCTTATTATACATTTCTTTAATGTTGTCCTGAAAAGATATACTTACAAATTTGCAAATACTATGTGAGGGGTGTACTCACTTCTGTGACATATGTATAACATGTGCAGACAGATCTGCTATCCTTTTCGCTTAGAATAAAATACATGTCCAAGTCAGCAGGTTGCTAAAATGACAGAATTTCCCTTGTGTTAACATCGTAGGCCCACCACGTGCAAGGTTCTGGAAGCTTCTGTCACATACTGGGGTTCATTTCTGGAAAGCGTAGTTGCTAACTATGTTAGCTACTTTGTTGGTTGCAATGCAATTTCCCATTGGCAACTACCGAAGTTGCTAACTGCTAACAACTACGCTTTCCAGAAATTCACCCCTGTATTGGAGTTGTAGTACTATCTCGGCCTACTGACTTAGATGACACATTTGGCCCAAGACCAATGGGTCAGACTGCCAAAGACAACAGCATTGCTGTTTGCAGACTGGAATATTACAAAACACAAACCTCCAAGTAAAACATCCAGGGTATTTCAGCATCGTGATTCCTGTGCAGGGTTAATTTAATCCTAAAATGAGTAATGTACCGTAGCTTTCATTTTTGACAACCATTGCATTGGTTTAAAAAGAGCTGAGTGTAGAAACAATGCATTAAATACATTTATGCACTGTATTGCAACTTCAAAATAGTATATAGACTATTTTCATACAGTATGTCATATCTAGAGTAAACTATACCTTAACCCTAATATTATCCTTAGGGTCTAAGGATAAAGGTCTTTGACCCCATTCAGTGTTGAACATCATAACAAATTACATGAAGTGCACATTTATCTTGTGGCATCTTTGATGACTTTTCCTAAATAGTTGGGGTAAGTGTGGAAAAAAGGAAGATTTACACAATACGCCGATGGATTTTTAACAAAATCTACCAACTGCACCCATATATAGTACCACCAAGGCACCCCCCTTCCAATACAGAAATACCCCCCCCCCCCCCCCCCCCCCCACCCACCCACCCACCCCGCCACCACCACCACCACCACCACCACTACCCACATGCGGTCAACATTGTTGTACCTTTACCCTTCACCCACTATCCATAATCATAAATGATGATAAAATGATTAAATTAAATTGTATTGTTTTTATATTATTATTATCCATCATAATAAATGATGATACATTTGAATGAGCTGATAGTCATTGATATTTATCATTGCTCTGCCCTCTGCCCTGTATCTTATATGATTGTTTTTTATGTGAAGTGACCTTGGGTACTTCGAAAGCGGCTTAAAATAAAATGTATCATTTTTTTTATATTACTCCATGATCATAAATGATGATACAATTGAATGAGGTGATAGTCATTGACATTGAACATTGCTGTGCCTTCTGCCCTGTATCCATAATCATTGATGAAGATAACTTTGATGGATCTGATAGTTATGATTATCATCCAAAGGCGTAAAACTGATCTGATGGTGACAACCAGGGCTGCGTTTCCAAAAAACTCTTAAGTAGTAAAGCCTAAGTAGTACTTAAGCATGAGGGGCCCTCTAGGCAATATATCACATAATTAAAAGTTTATGGATAAAATAATTTAATAGACCTACTTACAATATTTTGTCTTGCACATGCAATTAGAATGCTCGCGCAAAGTGCATGTGCGAGGTAAAATGGTGTATGTATTACATTTTAGTAATGATTTCTGATATATTGCCGACTCGGCACCTCATACTTAAGAACTAGCCTACTTACTGTAAGCTTAAGTCCTGGGCCTAACCTATGTGGGCCTTATGACTCTACGATATCTATCTATGTCTTCTTCTTTTGTATTCTTGCTATTCTCTCTTGTCTCTGTCTCTCCTCTCTACTTCTCCTTTTAAATCCATTGATGTTTTTTCCCATTTGTTTTTTTCCCACTTTGAGTTGCATGCCTTGTATGATACAGTGCTATACAAATACAATAATTATTATTACTACTATTACTATTACTTTAGTTTTTTTGGGAAACACAGCCCAGTTGTATTTCATTTCATCTTGGCGTAGGATGCTATGTTGAGACACGATGATGCAAATCCCCCTCCTAAATTTGTTGTCCCAAATGGACATATAGTAGATGTCTGCAGCAGCTGTTATAAACTGGTACATGGTACATTTCATGACTACAAAGTGGGGCGTCCTAGCCCCCAGAGGTGTCAAAAGTAAAAGTAAAAGTACATTTGTGGTGTAATTGCAACACTAGCACATGGCATTATTACATAGCTGTTACACCATTTACCCCATTGTACCTAATGAGATAGATAGACTGTGATGTTGTTTCTGAAAAGCACTGAAGGACCCACCACAAACTTGATCCAACCAGTGCTGGTTACTCAGATAAGTTACTTGTGTTTTTTTTTTACTTCTACTTTACTTTTGACACCTCTGTCGTAGCCCCATAATGCAAGTCGTTCCACCAGTGGTACGCTGTAATAGTCATTGAAACCATAACTACACTACTATGACATAACACAAGGCCTTCAGTAATGCACCACGACTTGGTCATTAGCATTCTGGTAACAGCAAGTTATAAAACGCTGTGTCTTAACGGGTTAAACCTTGGACATGATATCAGTCATGCAAAACACAATTATTTCTAGTTTAAGTAGTATGGCTGGGCATTTAAAGCTTAGGAAGTAACTACTCCACAGCTCCAAGATTATTTCTTTTTACGTCCAAGGCCAATCAGCCTCTAACTGGTTTCACAGAGACCTGTAAAGACACAAAAGGAATCATAAAAAAAAGAAACATAGCTCATAGTTCATACTTGGTTAGATGAAAAGATAACACAGAGGTATTTCATTCTGCATAAAGGTACCTTGTGCAACATGATGCAAGCGGTTTGCGAAAGCAAACACGGTTGGAAAACCAATATCCACGTTCCCACAGCTGTTGTCATGGGTTTCATGATTGTGCGCCCACGCAGGCCAGCTGACAGGAAGGGACAAAGGGGTATGTTGTCCCGGGCAAAGGGAGATTGGGGGCCCAGAATTGGGTCCCCATTAGATTGTATGTATTGGGTAGGGGGCCTCTTTAAGATGACTTTGTCCCGGGCACAGCAAAAGCTGTCAGCGGCCCTGCGCCCACGAGACACTCATACACCGTTAAAAAATACTATGTTATTTCAACGCTTAAGAGTCGATTTAACACCTTCTAGAGTGTATGTGCTCCTAGAGTACTCTCTAAGTGTTGAATTAACACTGCTTTTTTTTACTGTGTGCTTTCCATAACTTATGAGGGTTCAAGTGGAGGACCGCCAAAGATAAACATTTACCTTTGTCGTCATCAAGCAAATATTTATAATGATAGTCTCTGGTGCTTCAATATTGTCTTTTGTGCCATGTCAGCTTATACCTCAGATCATCTATTAGCCTACTCATGGTAGGAGAAGGCTCATATAAACAGAGCACCCACTGTCTTTTATACCGAATGTGTTAAATCGTTTAAAAAACGAACTGTCCACATCAAGACGGGTACAATGAGTTGAAAAATTGCCTTGATTTCTCTTTAGCAGACCCTAGCTACATTTACATGGGGCATTTACGTGTAAGTCAGAATTAACTGACTTTAATTCTGAATAAAGCTTAATTCCGCTTTTAAAATGTCATGTTAATTCGGAACTAAAGGAAAGATCATAGTAAACTTGACATAACTATTTAATTCTGAATTATTCATTCCTAATCAAAAGCATCGTGTAAACATAGTGAGTGTTAAAGGGACACTGTGTGAGATTTTTAGTTGTTTATTTCCAGAATTCATGCTACCCATTCAATAATGTTACCTTTTTCATGAATACTTATCACCACCATCAAATTCTAAGTATTCATTATGACTGGAAAAAATAAATTTTTCATACATGAAAAGGGGGATCTTCTCCATGGTCCGCCATTTTGAATTTCCAGAAATAGCCATTTTTTGCTGCAAAAATGACTGTACATGCCATACTACAAAATATTAATTTATTACTTAGTAAACTTTCATGAAAAGATCCAATTTGGCAATAGGCAACACATTTTCAATGAGCAGCATAGTTGCAGTACCTATTTTTACCATTTCCTGCACAGTGTCCCTTTAACCAAAAGAGGAGATATTCAACTGCAAATGTCTGGTGGCTTAGGACCTACAAGACACATCAAGGTTAATCCAGGAATGCTTTTGATATATATATATATTTTTTTTTTCAGACTATCCTGTTTCTGCTTTTCATGCATCTTGCGCCAGCTTGAACTCGCCCATCATCATCAGCTTATAATAACCCTAAAGGTGATACCGTACTGTAGATTCCCTGGCCACAGGACTGGACTGGCCATCTGGCATAGCGGGTATTTCCTGGTGGGCCCTGCACCCTTGTAGCCCCCTTTTTTCAGAAAAATAAAACATTTTTTTTTTTAAATGTATTTTACATTTCTGAAAATAGGGGGCCACAAGGGTATCATCAAAATGGCGGACCATGGAGAAGATCCCCCTTTTCATGTATGAAAAGTGCAATTTTCCCAGTTATATTGAAGACTTAGAATTTGATGGTGGTGGTAAGTATTTGTTAAAAAGGTAACATTTGTGCATTGGCATTAATATTTGACATTAATATTTAAGATTCAGTGGGAAACAAACACAAGTCTTATTACATGAAGAAATAACCCTATGGCAAATAGCCACTTTTCTCTTTCCTCTAACCTGCTTCATCATGCTCGAGTGTGGATGCACTTTTCCCTCCAGTTGCTATGCAACGTAATTATCGTAATTAGTCATTCTAGAATTATGAGCAAACATGACGGAGACATCCTCACAGTCTTGGTTTGTTAGGCAACAGATGATCGTAAAGTAACCACTTTAACACACACAGCTGGTTTACCCAAAGCAATATGCAATATGTCCACTCTTATGGCATACATTCAGATTACTCAGATACATTTGATATACTCATATATTTTTTGAATTCTTCCTAACATTTTTTGTTTTAGCTTTTTACTAATTGTTGTGTGATATTCTCCAAAGGCGAGAGGCCTACAACGCCTAATTTCAGAATGCCTGACCTTATAGCAAGAGGATCAAAACCTCTCTCCAAAACTCAATTCTAAATTCTAAATTCTCTCTGTTCAAACCATATGCCGAACTATCATAGCCTAACAGATCATTTGGCACTCTGGCACTGCGTAGGCCTAATATTAGTAGTAAACACACAAGTTCTGTGGCTGTTTTTTAGTTACCGTAACACTGACAGGTATAGGGCCGCTGACAGCCTTGACTGGGCCCAGGACAAAAGCATCTGTAAGGGGCCCCCTGATAATTCAATGGGGACCCAGTTCTAGGCATTTGGAGGTTAGGGTGTGCATATCCACAAAAACAATAATCCAAGTGCTAGACAGTTTGATTCAGTGGTCCACATGTAACAGAAGCCAACTAGCAGAGTGTGGTTTCCCTCCCGAAGCCTTAAGACAGTGCGGTAGCATTGGGCCATCAGACCAGTCCTCTAGCTCAGCGGTCTCGAACTGTGCCTCCCATTCCCGAATTGATGTAGTTGATAAGGTGGCAGGTTCGCGTCCCCAAGGGGATGAACCGTGCAGGAACACCTCCGTTACACACACACACTGGGGTTGAGCTCCAAAAATATACCCTTTTTTGTCATTAAACAAATAGGCCCACTCTAGGTCCCATCTCTGCCTGTCCCTGGGACAACATTGCTGTTGGGCCTGCTGGTAGCATATTGGCAGCACTTTGACATGACCCGAAGTGACTGCAGGGACAAGCAAACATGCCCACTCGCTCACTCCCTTCCTGATAGTAATGTGTTGCTGATGAGTCACAGAGGGGTCACTGACAGAAATAGCTCCAGCAAAAAACACAGTCCACATCTGGCACACACACCCCCAAACACAAGCACACACACACACACACACACACACACACACACACACACAGTTGCTGACAGCTTTGTCCGGGCCCGGGAAAAAGTCATGTCAAAGCCCCCAACCCCCCACTCAATACTGTAGTAGAAAGTAATGGGGACCAGATTCTGGGCGCTCTCTCTCCCTGGGACCACCATTTCTCAATATCAAGTGCCTTGGTAGTGCGTGAAACTCCTAGTGATTGGATAGTCAGCGTACTTCACCAAAGAGTACCCAATCAATGGGCGTTTCACACACTACCTAAGCTAGAACACTTGACATTGGGAAATGGTGCTGGACAACAGACCCCTTTGTCCCCCTTCGGCTTCCATCCCTGCACATGGTAGGTGGTGTTGTTTTCAGAACACCTGTGTCTCACCTAGTAGGCTATAGATAAGAAACACATCTTACACATTATTTATCAAAGCGGTGCATTAAGGTTATTCAATTGATTTATTCACTGGGGATATAGTATAGCCTACTGTTACATACTAGCCTTGTAAGCCAATTGCCTCCCCAAGGACAACTAAATGTAGGCCTAGCCTCGCGACGCCATCCTCTGTAGGCCTACTCCAGTCGGCTATTCGCCCAGGCTAAACTAAATGAGTCATCCCGATAAGATAAGTCACCTAAACGTCTACAGCATGCAAAAAATAAAATAAAATAAATTAAAGATCGCGGTTTATAGCCTATTTGTTGGCGCAATCCAGGTGTTTGCACTTGCAGAGATACGCGCTCGTGTGTGTGCCTGGTGAGCTTCGATTTGATTGGCCAGTGCTCGAATACGTCACTTACTTATCATCGCAGCGGTGCCATTGCCCATCATCACACAAAAAGGAATAAGGAGTATTTGGTGACACACAATCTGCGCCTTTGGGGAAAAGGCTCCAAAAGCTAAACTCCTCCACCATGGGGAGATCAGAGAGAGGTTGGATTGTTCCTTTAGTCCTGTTAGGATTGTTCCAGGCGAGCAATGGGGATCCAGATAAACAGGTAAGTGAATTAAGTTATTCTTTATTTTATAATTAATTAATACTGAACAAATAATATTTTACATTCTTAAAATCTTATCTAACCCTCAGTCAATCGAAGTTCAGCTACCTAAATACGAGGGATACGATGAAACCAAAGTCGATATGTGAGTGTCAGATAAACATATGTTGTAGCCTAATGATAAGCCAGTTTATGTTGAAGGTTGACGAATTCAGGATACTCTGATGGTGTGACCGAGGCAGACAACGTTTTTATTTATTCTAAAATATAGCCTACTGAAGTAATATCGCAAAGAAATGAGTTATTTGTCTGTAAGCACTGCGCGTGACGTGCGTGCTGTGTCGCGAGCTCATTCGTGCGCCACGCGTGCAGGTGAAGGTTTAGCAGCTGGTTGAACTACTGGTGAAAAGATGAGGCAACAACTAAACGCTCGGTCCAATATTTAACATGTGGGCGTAGAATATGTGTGCCTGTGCCAGCAGATTAAGGTCGATTGAATGCGTCTCTCAGTTATCGATTACCTGTTGATCTTGGTGTTTGGTTAGCTGTGGTTCTAATGGCGCACAAAGTGGATTTATTTATTTTGCGTCGCGCTTTTACCTTGCGCTCCTGACGCGCGTTTTGTCTACAGCCGTTTAGGGTCATCACCATGCACGAGTGGACTGAAAATTATGATTTGCTTGGTTTCAGATTTGTTCTCCATCGCCGGGCTCCATGCACGACTATGGAGCTAGAACTCTGAATGGTTCAGAGCACATCAATTTAAGCCAGTATGCTGGAAAGACCGTCCTCGTTCTAAACGTTGCCACCTACTGAGGACTAACCTTCCAGTATCTGGGTAAGTCAAAAGCATTTTGGGGAGTATGCACATCAACATTTGGTTGCCAAAATCGTTAAGATGGATATGGAGACCACCTCATGCACTTATTTGCGCGCCGTCGTATGGCCTATTGTTGGAAACCTTTTATTTATTTAGACTTAAATTTAATGAAATAATAATCAACATGCCCCAGTGTAGGACCTAAATGTGCCCGTGTTTGCCAGCAGTATGATTTTGAAAGTGTCGTGAGATGAATGCACCTGCCAGTCGGTCCAATGTTTTTTTGTTGCTCTTTTCACAGAACTGAATGCACTGCACGAGGAGTTGAAAGGTCGCAAATTTACCATTCTCGGGTTTCCATGCAACCAGTTTGGTTTACAGGAGCCTGCATCTAACCATGAAATTCTTCCGCTTCTAAAGTGAGTATTGCTCACACTGGTTTTCATCAGTGGCAGCTGTAGGGCTTGACATTGAAGTTGGAGGCTTTAGGCTATTAGTGTTCCATGAAGCATTTAGCCAGATCACATTACTTTCAGACCTCAATCAACAGCCCCCAATCAGGAAATATCTAAACTTAGCCTTTCCTGACGATGTTATGAGAAGGACTTTGTTTTTTTTTTGTTGCTGTTGTTTTTGTTTTGTTTTGTTTTGTTTTTTTTTTTTTGGGGGGGGGGGGGGGGGGTGTCTCTCATTGTATCAGTTGTTGTGTCTAGGCCTACAGACTTTCAGTAGCTATAGCCTACTGGATTGGTGTAATTGTAGGTGTGAATGATTGGGACATGGCCATACCACTTTGAGATAAACCTAGTTTGCCCCCTTCACGTTTTCACAACAAACAAATTTGCCATCAACAGTCCCTGCCGCTCTCCACTTTCACTTCACTTTCCAAAAGTGTGTGGGGCTAAATGAGGTCATCTCTGCTGTGGACTGTCTGATTCAAATGACTAATCATGAATGGGTGTGTCCTATAGGTATGTTCGCCCCGGCAACAACTTTGCCCCCAATTTCCAGTTGTTTGAGAAGAGTGATGTGAATGGCCTGAAGGAAGCGCCCCTCTTCACTTTCCTCAAGGTAAGCTCAAGTGACTCATCACCATGTTATGTGGGTGACCTGGAGCTAAACTGTAAAGTTTGTGTCTTAATGTAAAATTTGTGAAGATGAAGTATACTGAAGTCGGTTGTTCACAATTGTCCCTACACACAGAATGCTACAACACAAAACACTTGTTTTTGTCCTGGGCCCCTAGAATCTATATTGCAATGACTCCATGTCTGTTTGTCCGCATAATTGATTTGTCAGTAACTCTTGTCATTATTAATGGCTCGCATGTTGCCAAATGTTGCTAGTAGACTTGAATGGGGGATTGGAAACATTTGAGTGCCAGGTTGCCATGTCTAGGGTGCATTTCTCGAAACCATAGTTGCTAACTTCATTAGTACTCTGTTCTTTGTAATGCAATTTTCCATTGGCAATCACCCGAGTAGCTAACAAGCTAACAACTATGCTTTCAAGAAGCGCATTCCCGATTTCACTACATTATAGTATAATGTTTATAATGTATATTTTTTTGCTGTTGTCTTCAGAACGCTTGTCCCCCCGTCGGCGAGAGTTTTGGGAACCCCACCAACAGGCTCTTCTGGGAGCCCCTCAAGTCAAACGACATCAAGTGGAACTTCGAGAAGTTCCTGGTCGGGGCCGATGGCCGGCCCGTGATGCGGTGGTTCCCCAGGGTCAACGTCTCGGACGTCCGAGCCGACATCTTGAAATACCTCGCTCTCGAAGAACAGCAGCAGCACTACCAGACCACAAAACGTAGATATTAAAAGAAAAAAACACCCAAGTCGCTAACTGATTTCAGGACCTTTTCAGCGATGTAGAATATGCTCCAGACCTGTTTTGTTGTTGTACTTGTGTTTCCTATAGGCACCTGTAGTAGGCTGTGGCTGGTGGCGGAGGCGTGGGGAGAGGGACCTGTTGGTGACGGTGGGGCCTGAAAACAGTAACCCTGTGGGGCCTCCACCTGAAGGCTGCAGGGGCCCTTGGATGGTTCTTCTCAGTGCATTCAGGCCATCCTGGGCAACCCTGAGGCGTCAGGCCTTCTTCCCTACAGCACCCACTACCTTGCGGCCTACTCATGCCTTTGTGTGCTTTCAGTAAAAAAAAACTGTAACTGAGCAAAACAACCACTTGTGTCATGGTGCTTGATTGATTGTATCTTTTTGCGTTTGGGCTCTTAAGCCTTTACTGAGGGGAACAGTTGAAGATGGTGACTGGTGATGAGTGGGAGAAAGGGATGCGGAAGTATTGTGAAATGACCTCGGGCCAGAATTGAACCCGGGTCCTAGCGTAAAGGTACGGCCCAGAGCCGTCTAATAAGAGTTGTCAACCGGGAACCAGGAAGTCGTTTGGTGACGTGATTCATGCAGATTAAAATATTTCTTCACAGCAACTTTCTGTTCACTTGAGAGACTACCACAGAACCATTACATGCCAAACAAAGATTAAGTACAAACAAATTACATTTACCTTTACTATATTTCCTGTGTTCTACGGCCACCTCCTGGAACTAAGTAACTAGTTCTATTAGAACTGAAGTCAATGGTGATTTTCATGTAAAACGCTCCGTGAGGCTCCATGAGAGCCGCCATTGCTGTTGAAAGATTGGACCAGAGGTCTATGGGAGAATAATGACGTAATTCTCTTATTACAGATGGCTCTGGTACGGCCCACTGAGCCACATCGGCCTCTGTATAGATTATCTATTGAGGCCCAAGAGCATACAAGGGAAAGAAAAATGTGTATCAAGTAGAGGTGCGCCGAAAAATTGGCAACCGAAAATATTCGTCTGAAAACTCAGACACTTTCGGTTTTCGGCCGAAAGCCAATTGAGTGGCCGAATTGGAGGCCGAATAGTAAATGAATTGAAAATGGGCATTAATAAAATTAATTTCATTTCTACTCCAACATTTGAAGACTTCAAATAAACATTTATTTTCTTTAAAAAAAAAACCCATAACACTAAATGTAAAAAAAAAACTATTTAAAAATGGTGACTATTGATTTAACTGAACTGTAATTTTCGGTTTCGGTATTCGGCCAAGTGAGTAATTATGTTTAGGTTTCGGATACAAATTTTAATTTTGGTGCATCTAGTATGAAGTGTCTCTTTCCTTAAATGGTTAGACCAGTGGTGGGGACTCTTTCATTTGAGGGGCCACTTCAGAAACCTTATAAAGTCCTTCAAGGGCCGTACTAAGACCAGAAAACCAGGATTTCCCCCTAAACTTTAGGCCTTTATTGAAGCGGACACCTTTGTAACAAACCCACCTTCACTAGAACCTCTGAAAATATAATTAATTGTAGTGCAAATGTAATTTCTAAGATGCCTATACTGAAAATGTAATTTCATGTTAAGCTGCATAACATTAGCCTCCATGGCCATAAATGGCTAGCCTGGCGATGCCACCCTATGTACTTCCATCCAAAGATTTTGGCGAGGCACATTTGACGTTTGACTGAGTCAACAGTCGGCTTTCACCCAGGCCAAATAAATGGCCCCCAAACTATAGCTTCCCCACCCCTGGTTAGACCATCAACATCCCAGATGTTACTAAGCTCTCGCCAGAACCTTGTGTATTTCCACTCAGCTGTGTGAGTTAAGAGCAAGGTGGAACCCATTCATCTGTTGAGTGTCTTGTTATCCCAGATGGGGATTAACAATCAAATGAGCACCAGACTTTTTTGCACAATATAAAGACATTTAGAATATATTTATTAACCTAAGTCAAATACAAAAGGGTTTTCACATGTGCTTTTGCCTACGAGGGAGAAAAATGTCACTCCAAAAGCACTATACTACAATCCAGTCAAAATCACAGCTATACCAGTAAAAGAAAGCAGACATTTTCAAAGTGCATTTCAACTTGACAACCCTTCCACTTGCAAATCACAATTGATATTGAAACTTGGAATTTTGTGTAACTTTGCTGTACCGTGCATCCCAAGAGTAACTACCTACCGGTACCTAAACAAGTTTCGTTTTCATTTACAGGATGCATGTCTTGCCATTTTGTTATTGTAATATACAGTCAATCTTGGAAGTTAAGGGGTGATCAGATATACAACAGCTGAGTTGAGTCCATTAACCTTTTTTTCTGAAATGGGAGTGGTGAGTGACAAGAGCTTAGTGACTTAAGTGTATATTAAACTTGGATCAAGTGCTAAATGGCCACAGGGCTGTCCAGTTTAAATGGCATACCACTTTATCTGGGTTCGTTAACATCCAAAATCTGTCACCAATTCACTTTTCTGGACACTTCACTCCAGGCCACAACAGGGCATTCAATCTGCCTAAATTTCACAAAATGCTGGAATTTCACAAGAAATTAATGAATGGGAGGCCTAGATTTCTCTTGTTTCATCGACCCGGTACATGACATTTTGAGGTCAGATCTACCTCTCATTGTTGGAGAGAGTCTGGGGTGGACGTGCGAGCAAAAAAAAAGGCAACTTGCAAGTGGAGATGAACGCATAACAATACAAACCTCACTTTGTCTTTGTGACGGCAAGCATGCGCACGCGCACACACACACACACTGAGCCAGCCAAAGGAGCGTTATCGGTACAAATGTACTGTACCCACAATCTACAGATTTTGCGGGTCTTGGTGAGCAACAGCTGGTTTGCCTACTGTACTGTAACTAGCCACGATAAGGTTAGTGGTTTTGCTCCAGCTGGGGCAAAGCTGCAGGAAGCAGGTCCCCATGTCCCAACTTTGAGAGAACACCCTTGCGAACAGTGATAACCAACCTGGATTCATTATTTAGGCACGTTATTTAGATGTTAAGAAGTATGTGAATAAGTGTAAGATATTGCCAATAACTTGGTTATACCTGTCCAATGCAACCAGGTGAACACTGATTCAACCAGGCAATCACCTGGTTGAATTGGACAGGTAAAACCAAGTCATTTGGCATATACGGCACTGGACTGTACGCTATGAATCCAGGTTTCTTATAACTGCTGGCAATGACCAGATCTCACACCCATTTGAAAGTGGGGTTGTATTTCAGAATTGGGGTTTTGACACTCATCCAGGAGTAGCTCATAACTTTACTAAAATGAGGCCTACAACTTAACATTACTTTCAAAACAAAGCCACACGGCTCTGCTATTAGCAATTTTACCAGTCTTGGAGTTAACATTCCCTGGAGAGAGACTAAACATTGGGAGGTACTCCAAGAAGCCAGCTCAGTAATAGTTCACTTTGGTGGTAATGGTAAATCAGCAAATAAATGAGTCCATATTATATTTTCTGAATTAAAATAGTGCTCGTTGCGGGACATCCATTAGCAGGTTTACCACTCTCTGCAGGTTGCCTCTCTCAGCAGGGTTTAATCGCTCAACCGTGTTCTTGGAATACCACCCATGCCCTCTGAAATACCTACTGTGCAGCCTACACAGCAATGGTGCAAACCAGAAATCAACATCTGTTTTCAAGTCTGGTTTAAACCAGTGGTGTTGTCTACTTCTTTGTGGTGGGTATACTTTACATATTTGTGCTATTCTAAATGATCACAATCAATTTTAGGTGGGTATTGGGAGGGAAAGTGGAAAACAGCGATCCTAGCGGTTACGTTCCAAACACCAGGGTGATCCTATTGAAACTCCCATAGACAAGTTTTTAAAAAAATCCCACAAAGATATGACTTGGAACTATAACACCAGACACATTTTTCAGCGTACACAATAGCATGAACTACTACCTGTGAAAATCTTAAGTCATTTTTTGCCCTTTTAAGAAAAATAGAAATTGTGCCAATCTGGTCGGAAACGGACTACAGCTCCCAGCATGCTGTGCTTCGCGCCTCGTTGACTACACAGAGAAACAAATGAACGCGAACGAACGCAAGTTCTTCGCATATCTTCACATTCTTGTAATCCTATGAGTTCCACATTGTCTTCTTATTACACATATATACACGCGATCATTTTGGTATGGTTTTAAATTCTCTAGAAGATATGATGGCTTCTGTGGTGACGAGTAACCACCTCTCTGGCTCATGTTTGGCTATGCTAATTTGGCTATGCTAATTACATGGAGTAAACAAGCCACACATGCCAGTCAGTGTAGTTCTGTATTAGCTTTTTAAAGAATATTAAAAGCTGCTCAGATCAGTGAAAAACCGAACATTTTACCACCTGATTCGATAAAACGGGCCAACATGCCCATAATATGACTGCCACTACTTCTACTTCGTCGTCAGGGCCGAGATGTAATTTTTCAAAGAAAAAAAACATTCATTTGTTGCAGGGGGTTGGAACGTTGCCAGCAGGGGGCGATGAGATTACTTTCCCTCCCTATAGGGCCTACTGAAATCCCTGACATTTTGAAGTGGGTATACTGCATATACCTGCGTTCTACGTAGACTACACCACCACTGGTTTAAACCTCTTTCCAAATATGGGAAAAGAGGTCACTTGCTCTCTAACCTCTAGCCTTCTTGGTATTCACAGTCCAGGACTGTAGACGATAGAAAATGAGCTGGTCCATTTCAGAGAGACTGGGCCAAGGATGACTGGAGCAACACAGGATATGTTTTTCGGTTATTTTATTGTTAAATTTGGATTTTTTTTCGCACACCTCAGCTGGCAGGTGCGTCAGAGATGGCCCATGGGTCACTCAGCAGACAACTTGAAGAAACTCCCGGACATTGACCATTTCGCTGTTTTTCTTTAATGAATGACGTTTCGGTACTGTACCTTCATCAAGCAAAATTGCCTGATGAAGGTATAATTGCTTGACGAAGGTCTAGTACCGAAACATTGTTCATTTAAGACAGCAAAATGGTCAGTGTGCGAGTTATTTTATTGTGCAAGTATGACTGTAAGCATGACTATGCTTGCTTGCATCCCAATAAAATAACAGAAAAACGTATCCTGTGTGCTCCTCCAGTCATTCTCGGTCGTGTCTCGCTGAAGAGGACCAGTTTGTTTTCTACTCCTTCCAACTATATCCCTTTATATGGCTTCCAAATGAAAAGGGAGGGGATAAGTGGGTACCACTTTCATGTCAAACACCAGGGCTTTTATCTCCATGTGCATACACTTGTTTGTGCGCACTTTACTGCAATCTTTCGACAGCTATAATATACAGGAAGGGGCAGACACTGACAAATACAGAAAGAGCATCATTATACTTAGGACATTGGAACAAAAACAAAAACAAATAGTCTATGTGGAAAAGATTATAAATAATAATAATTATAAACCATCGGTAATTCACATCCATATGATCATAAGAAATAAGAAAAGAAAAAAAAACCCTGAACGTCAAGAAACATGAAAAAATCCTTAAATCAGTGGGTGAACATCACAATTACAATCTGAAAACAAACTGGCAAATCCCCTAAACAGAACATTCCAGAACGCCAGGGGTATTCCGAGATTCCATGGTTAAGTGATAAACCTGGCTAATGAAAGTGGTTAAACTAATAGATAGCCCACGGGTGTCATTTAGTTAAGAAAATGAGGACTGCATGCTCTTCTATTAGGTGATTTACCACTAACTTCACCTGGTTTTACATTGAGCCAGGTTCTTGGAATACCGCCCAGGTACACCAGGGAGCAGAATCGCTGGACATGCCCTTAAAAGGATACAATCCCTCCCTTCTCTCCCGTCTCTACGGCAACACATTGTAAATGACTGATATTCCCCTATTACACTCACATCAATAATAATGATGGATGACTCGTTTAAGTGGAGCACTCATTCACTGGCTATGGTAATTGGTAAGCTGTCATTGTTAAATTTTGATCCATAAAACCATCGGTTCCTGCATAGAAGTCTATAACGCATATAATTTAAAAACGAAAAAAAAAAAAGTTATACAAGTTAAATAAATCAAATAAAACAAACGACAAAAGAAAACAAAAGAAAATCCAAATAATATGCCTGTATACTCTTTTAAGAGGGGGAAAAACAGTGTCTCACAAATAGGCTTATAGTATAAACATTACAATAATAATAATAATAATAATAATCATAATAATAATAGATCCAGTAGGAACCTAAGTTCTTGAAACCACACCATGCCAACAGAAAAGTGGAACTGCATCATGCTACAAGCCGGGCGCTGCCCCAGTCAGCGAGGGGCGGGGAGGGGAGGGGAGGCCGTGCTGCTGTTAATGCTTTCCGGCGTCCACGTTCTGCCGTTCCCGCTTGCCGTAACCTGACGCGCTGGCATCTGAGAACACAAGGAAACGGGTAGGTAGGTAGGTAGGTAGGTAGGTAGGTAGGTAGGTGTCAGTGATCATGTCATCAAGGAATGTTAATTTGCATTTCATTGCCATGTCATGTTTTTGTTATCGTTTTCCTTTTTGTGCGCCCTGATATGTTGATGCATCCCCCCTGGCCAATGTGGAGATATATCGTAGTATTGCAGAATGTCATGTATTTATTTTGTATTTCAGTTCAAGTTCAAGAATTTCACTGTCATTGAAGGCAGCGGAATTGTGTATGAAGCAACAACACTGTGTAGTTTCAGGTAGCCTATGTGCGTACGTAGTCACAAGTGCTTGGCCTCCTTGTAAGTCCCTTTGTCAAAGGCATCTGCTAAATGTGATGTAATGTAACGTAATCTTGGTCTACAATATTGAATATCTTTGATCATATCATCAAGGCAGTTCATTTGCATTTCACCACCATATGTTTTGTTTGCTTTCCTCTTAGTGTGCACTGATGCCTTCACTCTGGGTGATGCGGCACTTCACAAAGAACTGCAATACTAGAGTATTGCAATATTTCTCTTCTTACTGGTAGTCCATGTTGGGTCAACGGTCTGTTTTAAATGCGCTATAAAAATGACTGTTTCCTAACCACCGCCCTTACGGAAACTTCCCTCACATTTTCAATTCAGAGCTTACTACTATAACTGACACTTGTACACGCCAGATGACCAATCATTCTTGCTCCACCAGTCTGTGTAGTGCAATACCAACCGTTCGTTGGGTCTGTTGCACAATGTGCCATTAAATATTTGGGAGCATAGAACAGTAGCAGACACGTATCATTTCCTTCAAGTTATCTTTAGTTTGGTCCAACACCTGTGCCACTGATGTGTGCACATTCTCTACTTTTTGTCAGTTGCACAATACACAGACGAAAGTAAACCAAAACTTCATACCATTTCGCAAAAAAAATACAGTATCTCCAATTCCTCACAGTTCACAGGATAGAGATTAAATTCCAAGTTTGAAAAACCAGTACACAATCAAGTAAAGGTTTATACTGTAGCTTTTTTTGCTACTTTAGAAAGGCCAGAAAGCAGGAATTGTTGAAATGTACTGTAAACGCACATGGCATCGCAAGATTTGGGGCACTCTATTCAAATCCTCCTGACTTTGCAAGTTTAAAGAAAATATACATACATACTGCTGTTCTGAGACAGACACAGTTATTTCTTTTTTCAGTGCATTCAGATTAACGTTTCGACATGCATCTTCATCAGAGTCCAATGGAAGAGTCTGACTGCACTGAAAAAATCAATGACAAAAAAATAGACATCCGTGTGGCACCAGATTCTCTTTCCTTTTTACTTATGATTTAGTATCTCCTTTGTTAAACAATTTGCCTGCCTTCTTTATGATCAGTGTTGCCCCTTCTGAGTTTGTGTGCTCAGTGCTTTAAGTGGGCGCTATAAATAGAGGCCATTATGGGTGAGTAGGATTGTTAGGGCCCTCTGCTTCAACACTTATGAGAAGGATTTTCTAGTACGGCAATCTTGTTTTTCTCCCACCTACTGTTCTTTTGATATGCCGCAAATCACACGATATTCCAACATTATATTCATAGCATTTTATCTATTTCACACCACTGCCATCTACTGCAGTCATTGGTAAGCGGTAAGAGCGTCAGACTTGCAGCCCGATGGTTGCCGGTTCGACTCCCGACCCGCCAGGTTGGTGGGGAAAGTAATCAACCAGTGCTCTCCCCCATCCTCTCCCATGACTGAGGTACCCTGAGCATAGTACCCTCCCGCCGCACTGCTCGACAGGGGCGCCATTGAGAGCTGCCCCCTTGCACGGGTGAAGCATAAATGCAATTTCGTTGTGTGCAGTGTGCAATGAACACTTGTGTGCTGTGGAGTGCTGTGTCAGAATGACAATGGGAGTTGGAGTTTCCCAATGGGCTTTCACTTTCTCTCATCTACTGTTATGGAACACACAACAGTGAATGTCAATGAGTAGCAGTGAGGAAAATGAATTTGAACCATTTCAACTATTATCAACACTCCAGTGCCAGGTGGCAGAGTTCAACACTGGAGTGCGACCCTGCGTCCTCAACTGTGTGGAATCTAAACTGGCAGGATGCTGGATATTCAGCGTGTTGCCAATCAGAGCCGGTGACAGCTTTCGCTGGGCCCAGGATAAAGTCACCTGAAAGGGCCCCCTACCCAATACATACAATGTAATGGGGACCCAATTCTGGGCCCCCTTTCTCCCTTGGCCTAGGACAACATACCCCTTTGGCACACACACACCCCTGTCGGTGGGCGTGGAGCCAATGCACAGTTTGTGAAGAACATCACACATGCATCACTCACTGTGTGCCACAGCTGTCCACCCATGTAAACCATGCCTGCCAACAACTGGGCAGCGAAAATGTAATATTTCAACAACGCCTGGCAAAAAAACATGAATATATTTATCAAATGTACTGATAAAGAGCTGGTTAGTTATGGGAGAGTAATGTTTTGGGGAAATGGTTGGAAGGCACGGCGAAAGAGGACGCCTTGGACTTACGGGAGAAGACGAGGAAAAAAACAAGGGAGTGGGCTGCCATGGTGCACTGTACTGTAAGCTGTATGGAATGTTACTGATAGCTGCCTGAGTGTGTGTGCCAGCCAAGAGGAGGGCCTGATGTGTGTGTGTGTGTGTGTGTGTGTGTGTGTGTGTGTGTGTGTGTGTGTGTGTGTGTGCGTGTGTGTGTGTGTGAGAGAGAGAGAGTGTGAGTGTGTGTGTGTGTGTGTGTGTGTGTGTGTGAGAGAGAGAGAGTGTGAGTGTGTGTGTGTGTGTGTGTGTGACAGAGAGAGAGAGTGTGAGTGTGTGTGAGTGTGTGTGTGTGAGTGTGTGTGAGTGTGTGTGTGAGAGAGAGAGAAAGAGAGAGAGAGAGAGAGAGAGAGAGAGAGAGAGAGAGAGAGAGAGAGAGAGAGAGAGAGAGAGAGAGAGAGAGAGAGAGAGAGACCAAAAAAGGCTGCCCCCTTAGCTCCTGTCAATATCTTTTTTTTTATGTTTCGACCAGACCTGTATCCTTTGTTTTTAGGTGCATGTGCGTTAGGGTGTGTGCGGGCATTTTTTGTTTGTTAGTTCGTTGAGTGTGTGAGAGCCAGACCCACCTGCGTTCTCCGGTGGGGGGCGTGCTGTGTCCCCCTGCCCTCTGCTGCCTCTGGGCTGGGGGAAGGAGGACTGCCATGGGAAGCCCTGTAGAGGGAGAGAGAGAGAGAGAGAGAGAGAGAGAGAGAGAGAGAGAGCGAGAGGGCGAGGGCAAGGGCAAGGGCGAGAGAGAGAGAGAGAGAGAGAGAGAGAGAGAGAGAGAGAGAGAGAGAGAGAGTGAAAACATTTAGCACTGAAGAGAATGATCCCACTGCACCTTTACATTTTTAATGGCTTCATTTGGCAAATCGTAGGTAAACACCATGATCCCATTGCTCCATCTTCAACAGTTATTTTGTTTATTCATGAAATAAGTATGGAATGGACAAACAAATATTCTTTTTATTTTATTTTTGAAATATTTTAGGACTTTTAGGACAGTAGAGAAGAGAAAGGAAATGAGTTGGGAGAGAGAGACGGGGAAGGATCGGCAAATGACCCGGGCCGGGATCGAACCCGGGTCACCGGCATAATAGGGCTGCATGATTATGGAAAAAAATCACAATCCCGATTATTTGGAACAAAATTGAAATCACGATTATTAATCATGATTATTGAACAACAAAAAACAAATGAATTTTTTGCAGAATTTTCTTTCAAATCACGAAATGAAATAAAATCAACAATGAATCATACAGGGGATGAACAAAATAAAACTGAATTATAATAACTATGTAGAAGGCATGAAACTTAGCTGGACCATAAGATTTTTTTGCCAGAAACACCAGCCTGTCGGCATGTTCTGATGATGCTCGAAGGTCGCCGTCACAATTGCCACGATTACATCCCAACTGATATCACGATTTTGATGTCACGATTAAATCACGATTTTCGATTCATTTCGATTAATTGTGCAGCCCTACGGCATAGTAACACAGTGCCCTACCGTTAGGCCACGGCAGGGCCAACAAAACAAAATTCTTAAGAGGAGGACATGAGATGAATACTATGTGATGAATTCACTGTATGCACACATGTACACCATGTTTGTACAGAGAGTTAGCATGTAAGTATGCATGCATGCATGCATTCAGTGCTCTTATGGAGTTGACAGCCTAGAAGTCTCTGTATATATATAGACATGTGGGTATTTCGGCATGTATGTACTGAGCTCTTGAAGTTTGAAGTTTATTTATTTAAGACAGGGGCAGCATATATTAATAGCATTTAAGACAAATGCAAAATATACAAGATTATAGCCGTGAGGCTCATTTCCATCTTTTGTCCCTGTACAGGTTAGATGGCTCTTTAAAAAGAAATACAAACAAGAATTGAACAAATTATAAAAGTAAAAAAGTGTAAAATAGTGTACACATTTTAAAATAAATAATACCAGAACGTTAAGTTAAAAAAGAATAACTAACAATACAGACTATGCAGACTTATGTTGACAGTTTTGATTATCCAGAAGCCATGATTTTAAGTGTTTACTAAATGATTTTAATGTTGGTGATTCTCCAATTGTGCTGGAAATTGCGTTCCAGGTGTGGGGAGCTCTGTATGAGAATACAGCCTGACTAAAGGCGCTCTTTCTAAATGGGACAGAGCAGTCTCCTCTGGAACTGGCTCTAGTAGCCCTGTTTGTGCTTTTTGTGACGAATGTGTGTAGAGGAGGAGGGCCCAGGCCATGGGAGATTTGGTCAATTAAAACCGAGTCATTATATTTAACATAGTTATCCCAGTTCAATAGTCTATGTTTTTTCAATAAATGACAGTGATGGTATGTTCTGGGCTTCCTGTCTAGAATTTTCAGTGCTTGTTTGTATAATGTTGTGATGGCCTTCAAAGTTTCAAAGTCTTACTGCGTTAATGGCCTAAAATGGCCTCTGTGTGCATGTGTATACTAGGCTCACTATGCTGATGTACATGTGCATGTATGCACTAAACTCTTCCGGGGTTTGACAGCCTGGAAGACTGCATGTAAAGTAATGTGAATGGATGTATTGTGCCACTAAAACAATATCTGAACAACAACAACATATGTATACACATCTGTAACAACAACACATTGTGCCACTGTAGCAACACCTGTATGTGAATGCATACATACGTGTTTGTTTGTATGCCTACATGCATATTACAATACATTACATTACATTGCATTTGGCAGACACTTTATATATTATATATATATATAATTTCCTTTTTCTCTCTATTTTTAAGTACATTAGCACAAGGTTAAGCAATATGTGCAAGCATGTGGTCTCTTACGGGGTTGACGGGCTGGAAGTCGCGTCCGGGCGCGGTGCTGAGGTTGGGCATGCGTGGTGGGAAGTGTATAGGCCAGCCCTCCAAACCCTGGTGGCCCACCTGCACGAAGGGCCCGCAGTAGGGGGGGCTCAAGGGGCCGTTGGGGGCCGCTGCCGCCCCGGCCCCAGCCCCCGCTCCTGCCCCGGCCCCTGCTCCAGCGCCTGATGTCGCGGGGTCGGAGGTACGCCTCTCTGCCTGACCGTCCTGGAACGCCCCGGCGTCATTTTAGATTCCATTACATTACATTACATTTGACTGACGCTTTTTAAACAAAAGCGACTTACAATCGAAGACATAATCATAGCCAATATCACTAGCAGATACAAAGTGAACAGGAAATATATAGAACAACAGACTAGGGTTAGTGCTTTATAGAATCATTACACAAAGTATACTTATAACATTTATACTATGTGTAACAACAGTAAAGCCTTATCTATCTACAATGCTGTGTGCAATTACAAGAAGCCGCTTCATATCTCATTACACAGAGTAAAATCACAATAAAAGGATCTGTTCTTTCTATTCCATTCTATTCAGCAGATTATATTTATAACCAATCTTATTTGGTCAGAGGCCATGAATGTCTTGGTTTCAGCAATTAAAACAAATCAAAAGTTACAATGTTCAGTGCAATCACTTCGGACAAACAGGATATAAAAAAAAGATTTCAACCATGCATGCATGGGTATATACAATGTGCTGATTCACCGCATATAGGTCTTTTCTCCATCGGCCACTGGGTGGCACTAGTTTACTATATTAGAGATGAGAGACGAGTTCCCATACCTGCTTATGATGCATCTGTAGCCTCTCCAGCTTGCATCTCTCAGACCGTTCTCTCTGGCACTCATTCTGGGCTTGGTGAAGCTAAAAACACACACACACGCACACACGCACACGCACACAGAGAGAGAGAGACTTAGGCACACATGCTTGTTCATTTGCATACACTAACATCTGATACTGAAACTAGTTTGTGATCATCCGTGTGACTTTGTTTGACAGAAACCTGAGTAAGCCGCAGCTATTCTCAATATTTACAGTAAACATGACTCTTTGGCTTTTTCTTTCCCTTCGTGGGGGTGGTGTGTGTGTGTGTTGTGTGGGAAGGGGTAAAGGGGTGTCACCGCCATTGTGTCACAAGTTACAGATATCAGTGTCGAAGTGTCAACATGAGTCTGTGCCAGTAGCTCTGGTTAGCACCATAGGAGGTACTCAGTACTCTGTTGGCGGTAATAATAGGATGCACACAGTACAGTAGAGGGAGCAGAAGAACACTTTTCTTTCTTTTAAAAAAAGTTACAAAATAAAAGTTAATACGGAAATGTCATTGACGAAACCCAAACAACGACCTTAGTGTCAAAACACGCCTGTCAGCCTTTTTTGTGAAAATATCCTAAAACTGGTGAGTTTCAGTTTTCACGTTTTGGGGGGATTTGAATACAAAAAAACTATACGTAGTAATGCATAAAACAAAATATAGATTTGTAGGTCTAAAGACCATACAGTCTGATTCAACAATAGAATATAGAACATACTGTAGAAAGTAACATTATGAATTAGACCCACACCCAATTACACCACATCCCAGCGTAGCTAGCTGGTTGCTGAGGTGAATTTGGTCAAAGAGAATATAGAACATAGAACATAGAATGACAGAAGCACTATACATACATAAATCAATAATAAATATAAACAGGGGTCTGAATTAACTTTTTCCATCACCAGCCAAAATGGCTACAAGCCAAACAAACACTCACTAATGTGTCAAAGTGGCTAGTAAGTTGGTCTTTTCAATCGGCCAAACTGAAATTTCACTAGCATTCGGCCAGTTGGCTAGTGTTAATTTAGAGCCCTGAATATAAATATATTCATTTAGTTATATACATTATAATAGCATAAACAGTACATGATATTACATGTATATATCACTAAATTTAAAGGGGCACAACGTGGGATGACGTAATTTGTGCGATGCCCGTGGCATGCCTGTCTCAAAATCCACACAGTCATGACAAAATGCTGTTTAAATAAACTCGCTGTGAGAATGTTTTTCAACACGGAATGCCAGCAATGGATACAAATCTGAATACGGTATGTAAATCGATTTGTCGTATGAGAAGTGTTTCTCACGCCACACGGCAAGTGTTTCCCACCCCCACGCGGACCGCTCTGCCAAAAGTTGCATTTGGGGTTCTCCGACAGCAGACCGTGAAAGTGGTCGCGAGAGTCATCATCGTTGACTTACTAATGACTCAAATAAGCATCGGCTGACTCGGGACAGTGATTAATTAAACTTTTAATCCTACATAGAGCCCCTTTTTAAGTCCTGGAGTGGCTACCAAGTTGGTGAGGTTGGTCATCTGGCCCTGCAGTCATAAATAAATAAATAAATAATTATTAAATAAATAAATAAATAATAATTTATTTAGTGATATATAATACATATATATTATGACTAAATTTTATTCCTGGAGTGTCTACCTGGTTGGTGAGGTTGGCCATCTGGCCCTGCAGTCTATGACTAAATTTTATTCCTGGAGTGTCTACCTGGTTGGTGAGGTTGGCCATCTGGCCCTGCAGTCATAAATATATGTATTTACAAACTAAATGTAAGTGCAGGAGTGTCTACCTGGTTGGTGAGATTGGTCATCGGGCGCTGTAATCATAAATAAATGTATAAATTGATGAATTACAATAAGTGCTGGAGTGTCTACCTGGTTGGTGAGGTTGGTCATCTGGCCCTGCAGTCGCTCCACTTGTCTCCTCAGGTCCTCCTTCTCCTCGTTCATCCTTTCCCGATCGCTCCTCTCCTTCCTGAAGTCCTCCTCGAAGATTTTCACCTGCAATCAAACGAGGAACCTACTGTGTCAAGGGTACTACGCATGCACAATAGCATTCAAAATTAACTGAGCCAATTATTACCAACAGTAGTGATTTTAGTCTTGATTGTTTAGTTTAATTTTATATTTCAATGTATTCACTTTCCCTGAACATCAAGCACATCAATTAACAGCAGGTACAATCAATGACCAAACCACATGTTGTAATACACATGCCCATGATGTTGGGTAGTTTATCATTGTGGCAGGAGACTTATCAGTCACAATTGCAAACAACCATGTGTCAATTACAGCCACAATGCTAGAGGAAGGATCACTATTGTTGATTCTCTTCCCGCTACAAGCAACCACAGAAACAAAATTCCACCGCTGATGAGAGCAGGTTGACTGGGCACAATTCGGTCTTTCCATCATTACAAAACAAACCCCAGGCCTTGTGCAACCTCATCATCAGTATTCAATCACCACCATCATCAGTTTGCCACCACTGAGGGCAGGGCCCGATTAAGATGGCCTGGGGCCCCTAGGCTACAGGTTGCTGTAGGCCCTCCTTGAAGGCAAATTTTGTGACAAAATTTCAAAGACATAATTACAAGCTACCGTAGGACTTAAGGATAACATGTCTGTCAGGTGTGGAGAGGAATAGTAACAAGGTTTAAAACTGTACTTGACACAACAGACTAATTTTTATATCGCATATTCTGCAATTCAGCATTTTTTGGCTTTTAGCCAATAGGGGGCCCCCTGGCAGGTGGGGCCCCCTAGGCTGCAGCCATATCTAGCCTGTGCGTTAATCTGGCCCTGACTGGAGGTACTGATGCTATCAAGAGGACAAAACCCCACAAGACCTCATGTCTTCGTCACTTAGGCTGCTTTTCGACACGTTTAGAAAACGACAAACGAGACAAAAAGGGTTGTCAATTCTGGGTTCGGAAAGTTTTAAACCCTGCCACAGTTTCCTTCCTCACTGCTCTACCTGTCTTGGGTGACAATGGGTTATATTACTGGGTTACATTATTGGGTTATAATGATAAACTGATTCAGAGTTTGTTGGATCACATTTGTGACGAAAATGAAACCCAAAAGATGAAGGTGGTCTTCATCTTCATCTAGTCTCTGCCTGCATCTGTGGACAATGTAACCTGCAATTCTCTATTCTAACTTGTAGTTCTAGAGTAGCCAATGTACCCGAGTTAGCGTGTACCTGATCCTTTAGCATGGCTATCTGCGTTAGCATTTTCTTGCTGCTTTAGCACGGCCACCTGCGTTAGCATTTACTTACTCCAAAAAATAGTCTATTAGAGTAAGACAACCCAAACCCTGCCTACCCAATGCAAAGAAGAGTTTGCAAATTCGGTCTCCTAAGGGGGCGTTCTCCCGTTCCCCTGGAAAAGTACTGGCTTGATGTATCTCGCGCTAATAGGAGGATCTTGGGCTGTGTCTCAAATGCCGCACTTGTGCACTTCGGGCACTGTTTTTACAGTGCCTAGGGCGCTCACGCTGCAAATTTCAGTTGAGCCAGTGCACTGAAAGTGCCAGGATGATGCCCTAACAATGGCGGAAAAATGCAGTGCTTGAATGATGGACACTGCACGCACTAAACGGCGGCCATGTTGACAATGACACGGAGGAAATGTGGCATTCAGTTCAGTAGAAGAGTTTGGTCAACAGTCTCCTAATTCTGTAAGTAATGTTGATGAGACACCAACCTTTTCATGCCAACCACAGTATTGTATGTGTGATTGTTGTCCTTTGGGGTGAAGTGCATGGAAATACAAGCACCAGACGCTGTGCATTGTAAACAGTAGCCAACTCATATTTTGGCGAGCTAATGCCATGCTCAGCCGTCACTTCCAGCGAGGGCACAGTGCATAGTGCTCACATTTTTCCACGACACTATGCACTAAAGACACTGACAAAAGTGCGTCATTTGAGACACAGCCTTTGCCTGCCCCTTTAGCACAGCTATCTATGTTAGCATTTACCTTTTCCTTTAGCACAGCTATCTATGTTAGCATTTACCTGTTCCTTCAGCACGGCTATCTGTGTTAGCGCCTCCTGGTAGCGCAGGTTCATGGCCCCGTCTCCCAGGTTCATGCCCGGCTGCTGAGTGGTGGAGGGCGAGTGCAGATTCAGCGCCTCCTCCAGGGCCTGCTTACACACACACACACACACACACACACACACACGCACACGCACACGCACACACGCACATGCACACGCACACACAAATTACTTGCAACGGACACCTACACATTCATTTAGCTTGGAAAGTGTGAGACTGTGATGTTAAAACACTTGGCAATGGACGGGCATTGAAAATTAGCTTTTGGCTATATAAATAAATATATAATAAACATGTAATAAATATAATACATATAAATATATAAACATAATAAATATATAATATATAATAAATGCTATGATGCTTGGTGTTAAGTTGTTATGCAATCAAGTATGCCTATAAATATAACTACTGTATTATATCTGAAGTTTAGTTTAGTTTATTTGACAGTCCATATTATTTAGTATGAACTCAAAAGTATGAAATCAAGAAGAGTCAATGCATTTTGTCTCTACAAATGTGGGGGAAGACAACGCCTCTGGGCCCAGTACATGAAGTAGCTTCCTACACTTAAAACAACACCACGGTAAAGAGTGGGAGACTTCTGAAAGCAAAACCAATACAGCTGATGATCTCTCAATAGCTCTGCACTCTGAGAAGCCATTATGGGTCTGTATGTGTGTATGTGTGTATGTGTGTTACCCAGTGAAGTCTCTGTATCTGTTTCTCCTGGTATTCTCTCTGTGCTTGGTGAGGTGTGTGTGTGTGTGTGTGTGTGTGTGTGTGTGTGTGTGTGTGTGTGTGTGTGTGTGTGTGTGTGTGTGTGTGTGTGTGTGTGTGTGTGTGTGTGTGTGTGTGTGTGTGTGTTACCCTATTGAGTCTCTGGATCTCCTTCTCCTGGTACTCTCTCTGCTTGGTGAGGTGTGTGTGTGTGTGTGTGTGTGTGTGTGTGTGTGTGTGTGTGTGTGTGTGTGTGTGTGTGTGTGTGTGTGTGTGTGTGTGTGTGTGTGTGTGTGTGTGTGTGTGTGTGTGTGTGTGTTACCCGGTTGAGTCTCTGGATCTCCTTCTCCTGGTACTCTCTCTGCTTGGTGAGGGGCAGCAGCTGGTCCTGCAGGTAGCGAACCTTCTGCTTCAGTTCACACGACTCTGTCGTCAGCACCTCCTTCTCACTCTGTTAACGGATACACACACACACACACACACACACACACACACACACACACACACACGTGCACGCACGCACACGCACACACATAAAAAAGTGGAAAATGTGAATACAAAAGCAATCGAGAGCAACCTAGACCCACACAACCTAGACCCAATGATGGATGCATGGAGCGTGTGTTTGCCGCCATCTGCCGGCCACTCAAAACATTGCAGGCAGACACACAGACGGTCATTGCAATACCTGGCCCAACCTTCTCTGGAGAGGCAGATAATAATGACATTAAATGCACACACATACAGTAGATATAAATTAAATAGACTGAACAATAATCATAGAGATTGAATTGTTCCTTCAGAGTTCTCCAAAAGAAACAACAAAAATCTATTTTAAAAAAGCCCTCTAAACTTCACCCTCCAGCCAGGAATGTCTTTGCTTTAACAAAAAGGGAGGTAAAAATCCTTAGCCCAGGCACTTCAGTTGATTTAAAAAGTCCAAAACACACTAGTTTATACGTGTTCACAATTCACTATAACGTACAGCAGGAGAAAATCAAACCAAATCAACATGGCCGCTCTTGATCATCAACAACAACCAAAACAATAACAAAAAAACTGCCAAGTACAGCCTGTCCTTTTTCGATGACGAATAGATAGATAGCCATCACGCGTTTCCATGCGTCACATACAGGACTGAGTGCTATATTCAAACACTTACCAGAAGCACACGCATGCATGCATAACAAAGTCTGCATCATGACACAGCAAGTGGTCAGTCAGTGGGTCTGTATGCAAACACTGTGAAAAACCAACCTCACATCATAAAACCCCCCACACACCCCTCAGAAAGACACATGGTGTGCTGCTACTGGTAGGAAGTCACACACTACAAAGGCTCTGTGTGTGTGTGTGTGTGTGTGTGTGTGTGTGTGTGTGTGTGTGTGTGTGTGTGTGTGTGTGTGTGTGTGTGTGTGTGTGTGTGTGTGTGTGTGTGTGTGTGTGTGTGTGTGTGTGTGTCTCTCTCAAGCAAGTTTCTTTTAGTGACGAGCAATCGCCACTGGCCGCAAACCGCTTCTGACAACTTCTGACTCCTCTCGAATGACTTTATTTAATGAGAAGTAAAGACTTGGATGGGAAAGGCGAGGGCTTCGTTTAGTGGCCATTGTAGAAGTGATACTGCCTGAATGGATGTGGATGAAACTGTGGCTCTAACATACTGTTTAAGGCACTGACTGTTAAGCCAGGGACACGGGTTCGATTGCAGCCTCAGATTATTTCCTGATATCCGTTTCTCTCTCGCTCTCTCCCTTTCTTTCCTTCTTGTTCTCTCTCTCTCTCTCTCTCTCTCTCTCTCTCTCTCTCTCTCTCTCTCTCTCTCTCTCTTCTTATTCTCTCTCTCTTCTTATTCTCTCTCTCTCTCTCTCTCTCTCTCTCTCTCTCTCTCCCTTTCTCCTTCCTTCTTATTCTCTCTCTCTCTCTCTCTCTCTCTCTCTCTCTCTCTCTAGTCGAGAGCGCGACTTTTCTACAGCAAATGTACTGATCCAGTTGCTCGCACCCGAAGATCTTTTTTTCTGTTTTCATTTAAAAAACTTCGAATTGAGTGCATTTCCTAAGAAAAAAAGGGGGGGTGGGGGGGGGGGGTGTAACAACCACCAAGTCAGCCACTTTCATGTCCAATCTATGAATCAGCATGTTAAGTCATCAACAGGCCTATTTCAACACTGCATTTATGTTCAACACAACACTGCATAAACCACATACTCAACTCTTGGGTAACACTTTACTTGACACCGGTGTCATAGGCATGTCATTACAGTGTCATAATAGTGTCATAAGACAGTCATAGATAAGTCATAAACATTATGTCCATGTCATAAACATTTTATGACTGTTTGTCTAAAGTGACATTCGGTTATGGCAAAGACAACCTTGGCATAACCGAATGCCACTTATAGGAGAAAACCGTTTTTTTGACATTGGGCCCTTGATTTCACATTGTTTATTCATTAAAATGTTTATGACATGGACATAATGTTTGACACGTGCATAACTGTGCCATGACACTATTATGACACTGTAATGACATGCTTATGACACTGGCGTCAAGGAAAGTGTTACCAACTCTTGCAATGTCTCAGACCAACTGCTACACCAAAACTAAAAAGAGAAAACTGCACTGCACTCAAATTCAGTAGCAGTAGCCCGTTGGGGGGGACTGAGGGGGATCTGACTGTGTTTTTTTTTGTTTTTTTACCAGCAGTGAATGAATGATGTGCTGTCAACAGTGACGCCCGTGCCAACCTCTGCGTGCCACCGTGCACACATCTCATCTCGCCTTTCCCCAAAAGCACCAGTCCCGCAGGGCAGAGAAAGAGATGAGAGAGGGAGAGAGAGAGAACAAGAAAGAAAGAGGGAAAGAAAGGGGGAGAGAGAAAGAGAGAGAGAGAGAGAGAGAAATGAGAAGAAGCGAGCGAATGCTGTCAACACCTCGCGTGGTTAACACACAGGCCATCAAAGATGGATAAGATGGCAAGAGGAGAAGACGGCCTGGGGCAAATTCTTGCGGACGATTCCAAAAGCGCTACCGTACAGATTTCACCTCTCCTTCGCTCCGAGGAAGCAGATGACAAACGAGAGCGAGTGAGTGAGCGAAAGAGTGAGTGAGTGAAAGAGTGAGTGAGTGAGCGAGTGAGTGAAAGAGTGAGCACTGCACAGTAGCAGCAGCAGAATGGGGCTCTGTTTGCACGAGGAGGGGTGTGTGTGCATGCGTGCGTGCGTGCGTGCGCCTGTGCGACTGTAGGAGGGTGCCAGAAGGGCACAGCACAGCACAACACCTGACACAACACCTGACTTGCTCCTGGAAAAGCCCAGAGAGCCACTGGGTAAATAATCAGCACAATCAATCAATCAGGGGGTTTAACGAGCGTAAATACCCCATCCACCCAGGCCAGGGCACTTCCCTGCCTTGCCCTACCCAGCAACTTCCCTTCCCTGCCCTGACTTGACCGCACCAACCCCCTCTGTGTGTGTGTGTGTGTGTGTGTGTGTGTGTGTGTGTGTGTGTGTGTGTGTGTGTGTGTGTGTGTGTGTGTGTGTGTGTGTGTGTGTGTGTGTGTGTGTGTGTGTGTGTGTGTGTCAGGAAGGTGAGATCAGGTATGCAAGCCAGAAAGGGCACACCGGGGGTGCATTTCTGGAAAGCGTAGTTGCTAACTATGATAGCTACTTTGTTGGCTGCAATGCAATTTCCCATTGGCAACTACCGGAGTAGCTAACTGCTAACAACTACGCTTTCCAGAAATGCACCCCTGCATAGTATGTGTGTTGGTGTATGTGTGCGTATAAGTGTGCATAATGTACAATGTACCACGTGTGCGTTTGCATAATGTGAATGTGTGCGTTTGTGCAATGTGCACCAAGTGTGCGTTTCTCTATATGGGTACGAAAGAGCTGAGGCTTCCATGCCGCAGCATAGTAGATACACAGCTGCACACGGTGTGTGTCAGAAATGAGAGAGATTATGCCTTAATTAAAAACCGTACATACCATGCATGCCGTGTGTGTGTGTGTGTGTGTGTGTGTGTGTGTGTGTGTGTGTGTGTGTGTGTGTGTGTGTGTGTGTGTGTGTGTGTGTGTGTCTAGCAGAGGTTAAACTTTAATTAAAATCAGTGCATGCCAGGCATGCCTTGAAGAAGCCAAGCAGCCAGCAACCCTGCAAGACAGCCATCTGCATGTTTCCTATCTTGGATCGGTGTGTGTGTGTGTGTGTGTGTGTGTGTGTGTGTGTGTGTGTGTGTGTGTGTGTGTGCCACCCACCTGTACGTTCTCCATCTTGGTGATCCTGTGCGTGCGTGCGTGCGTGCGTGCGTGTGTGCGCATGTGTGTGTGTGTGTGCGTGCGCGCTGCCCACCTGTACGTTCTCGATCTTGGACTTGGCGAGCAGCAGCTTCTTGTCATAGTCGCGCTGCCTCTGCTCGCGTTCCGCCTCCAGCTCCAGCACGGCCTTCTGGGAGTCCGCTAGCCGCTGACGCAGGTCTGTGATCTGGAGAGTACCAACGGGACAAGGACGTCATTGGTCATTGGTCATCAGAGTCACACACACACACAGGTACGTACATACGAGACAAAAACACAAAATTGTATCTACGTATCTTTGCAATGGATTTCTCTTTTCTGATTGGCTGATGGGGTGACCATTAATTCCGTGGAACCGGTCAAGCGTCTATAAGATGCGTGTAACTTAGAGTGCATTACAATATGCGACCTTGCGTCCTCCACTTGTGCTTGTCTCCTCGTACCAGGAAGTAATGTGTCATGATGACATCACTGACAACAGCACTATATTTCAATATCTTGCAAAAGCTCAATTGTAAAGTCCTTTTCTCATTTGCAATTGGGATGGTGAATGAAAAACAGCCCCTCAAAAGTTGTTGTGGCTAGGCTGACAGCTGGAAAACGTTATCGTTTTCTCCACGGAGAAGGGGCCAGGATAGGAGGCGGGACGAGGAGACGAGCACAAGTGGAGGAGGCAAGGTCGCATATTGTAACGCACTCTTAGACTCGCAAAGAATCGCTGTTTGGAATGCCGACACGTACATTACATATATGACACATAACGTAACTAACGCCAGACGCTGCCCTAGTTCCGTGAACTGGCACATGAGAAACAGTCATTAAAACCACACATGGGTTCAATACATTACACACACTCGGTCTGAATGGGACAGAAAATGTTTCGCAATAATATTTAGATTTGACTAGAGCAGAAGGAAGGCCTAAGATGACCTTTCCATCCAACCCCGTCAGAGAGAGAGAGAGAGAGAGAGAGAGAGAGAGAGAGAGAGAGAGAGAGAGAGAGAGAGAGAGAGAGAGAGAGAGAGAGAGAGAGAGAGATTGACATTAGGGCTCACTGGTTTCTGACTGTGCTGTGCTGTGCTACTACCCCAGAAGTAAAAAGAAAACGTGTTTTCAAATGACTCAGGCAGACAGACTAGAATCTGAATCTGTCTAGAATCGACTTGACTATGCCGGTTCAAAGCACAGAGAGTTTTATTTTTGTTCTAGTTGGGGTGTTTCTCACACACACACACACACACCCGATGTGTGACGTCAGCACAGTAACGTAGAAATGAACCACAAGTAGGGCTGCACAATTAATCGAAAAATAATCAAAATCGTGATAAAATAGTGAAATCGAACTCATGATTTTAATCGTGATTAAATCGTGGCAATACTGACCTACTTTTGAGAGCGTCCTTCAAGCCAGAACATACTGACAGGCTGGTGTTTCTGGCCAGAAATCTGTCCACTTAAGTTTCATGCTATTGCCTTTACATAATTATTACAATTCATTTTATTTTGCTCATCCGGTATGGAATTCATTCTTGGTTATATTTCATCTTGTTATAATTTTCAAAAAAATCAGCAAAAATCAATAATCGCAATTAATAATCGTGATTATGATTTTGACCAAAATAATCGTGATTATGATTTTTTCCATAATCGTGCAGCCCTAACCACAAGTCTCCACTTTATCCCACTCCAGACCCCAACAACAACAACAACAACAACAACAACAGGAAAAACACCAACACCTGTTAGCCATTAAGCAGACAGTGAGCACTGCAAAACCACAGTTTTGCTAGTTGATTTGCAGTCACCACCACCGTTGAATAGTCGCAGAGTATTAAAGTACTGGACATTAACCCATTGACGCCTTAGGCACCTGCAGAAAATAGTGCTGAATGCCTGAGCTCTTTTTAAGAAAAGCTGCCCTCAGCCTATAAAAACCTAAATATCTCAGCTTCTGAAGCACATAAAAATATGCACTAAGTTGCATCTTAAAACGCTAAGACCCTCATCTTTCATTAGAATGTGTTCATTTATCTCAAACAAACAGAGATGTTTAATAAAGTTGTCTCAAATCTCATGGCTTGAATGTCGCGTAATGCAGCTCCAGGCACCAGGGCCAATGTTGCGCAACGCAACATCAGCCATCAATGAGTTAAAAGCCTGCACTGTAACTCTGGGCTTATCCACCATGCCCTGTTAATTCAATGCATAAAGAGTACAACCAATACCAACACTTACAGCAAATTGAACTCTAAGTGTTCAATTAACTCTGCAAGCCATTTAACAGACAACAACTACGTAACTACAGTTTTGCTAGCTGACTTGACGTCGCCACTACAGTTGAATAGCAACAGAGTATTGAAGTATTGGACGGTCGAGACTTGTGCAACTCTGAGCTTCCCTATACTGTGCAGTTATTCAACACTAACGCTTAAATTGAGCTCTTCAAGTGTTTAACGAACTCTTCAAGTGTTTAACTAACACTGCAAGCCATTTACCAGACAACAACTAAATAGAGTGTTACTAGTTGACTTGACGTCACCACCACCACCACCACAGTTGAATAACAGCAGAGTATTAAAGTACATCAAAAACCTGTGCAATGCAATTCTTCCTCACCCTTCACTGTTAATTCAACACATAAAGAGTGGGACCAACAACACTAACACTTAAATTAAACACCCTCTGTGTTCAATTTCGTGTTACATTAACAGCTACAGTTTTGCTAGTTGACTTGACGTCATCACCACCACCATCACCACCACAGTTAAATAGCAGCAGAGTATTGAAGTACATTAAAAGCCTGTGCAATGCAATTCTGGGTTTCCCCGTCCTGCCCTCTGCTCCGCTGCGCTGCGCTCGTACGCATATCCTCTCCCCCCTCAACCCCCCCCATCTCGTCGGGTGGCTCACCGCACCACAGCGTACCGCAGCGCATCAGGAGGAAGACAGGCTGGCCGGCTGGTGAGCGAGACGAGAGCAGCAGGGGTGAGGTGAGGAGGGAAATTCTGCTTGAGGTGTGACAGGAGGGATGTGGCCGTTCTCTTGCTGCTGCTGTGCGTTTTTTTTCTGCTCAACTCTTGTGTCAAAGACGAGACCGCGAAAGAAAGTAAACAGCGATGGAGGACAAGAGAGACGCGCGCAGAGAGAGGAGAGACAGATTTAGAGGCGTGCACTGCATGGGTACATTAGAGTCTAAGCACAGAGGTGTGGAGGAGAGAGAGTGAGTGTCTGTGTTCCTTCAGCTGTAACATACCCACATTTTTATTAAAAAAGCTAAAATCTCAAGAGTCTGAATGCAGCGTATGTCGCTCCAGCCAGGCACCATAGGTCAAACAACATATACGATTCATCAGGCTGAAATGGGTTAAAAAAACAAGGCTAACAACCACTCTGCTATCTTTATGAACAGTTTGTTTACATTGCCAAGGCTCCGACAGTACGAGGAAAGCTGAACAATAACAAAAAGGGCATCTCTCAAGCTCTCGTCTCATGCCACCCACACCTTATCAAACACAGCAAGCACCTACGTGCAAGGACCAGCACACACGCACACACACACACACACACACACAAACGCGCACACACACATTTTATGTACTTTATTTGATTCCACATTACAAGTTAATATCGATAGGAACCAAATGCGATGAATAATCCAACAACTATCTCACACACACACACACACACACACACACACACACACACACACACACACACACACACACGCACACACACACACACACACCTAGTGGAAAAATATGAAATCTGACCTTCTGCTCAAACTGAGTCTTCATGGCGGTCCACTGCACATCCCACTGCTTGTTCACTTCCAAGACCTGATGTTACACGAAGAAAAAAACACACACGTACACACACAATAGATCAACAATAAGTCAACATCTTATGCCTCTTTTCCACTGACGGTTTTCGGGTAGGCCTACAGTTTGACACAGCGTGACTCGGCTGCCACTTTTTGCTTTACGATTGAGCTGTGTCGTGCCTATTTGAAAAACAAAAAGTTGCGTCCGAGTCACGCTGTGTCGTGCTTGTGTCTATTAATTTTATTTTTGTATCGAGGAGAATGTGTGTGTGAATGGTAGTAAAGCCAAAAACAGACATTAAAGAAGAGCAACATTTATTTAGAGGATATTTCTGAATCTAGTGAACATACAGTATGTGCGTGGGTGTGCGCACAGTTCAGTACACACACAATTTACGTCAGTGTCATGTTGTTGAACGATTTGAGTGGGTGTGTGTGCAGAGACTTATGTGCATGCAGTAGGGAACACACACACATTTTATGTCTGTGTAATAGGGCTGTAACAATATTGTATCGAACCCAGAAATCGTGATACAAAGAGTCACGATACTGTATCGCGATATAAGGAGGCAGTATCGTGATATGCCTTTCCAAAGTTTTGTTACCCATCAGTCCAGAAAACAACCACATGATATGAAGCGATAGTGCTTCCAAGCTTTCAAATCATCATGACTACTGTATTTAAACTTTAAAAAATTGTTATCAGCCTCTTGTAACATATTCTACCTATAAACTTTAAGATTTTTATTCATAATTTTAATTTATAAAGTTGGTAAATGTGAAATCGTGGGGTGTATCGAACCGTAGGTTAAAAATAGTGATACGAACCGAATCGTGAGTTGAGTGTATCGTTACAGCCCTACTGTGTAATATTTTTGTGAATTTGAACTGAATTGGCTTACATCGTTGTTCTGCTGGTGTGTATGGAGATCTGTGTGTAAACAGCACACATGCAGGACACAAATCACGTCATGTAATCGTGTAATATTTAAAAATTGAAGTTGAATGGGCTTACATCTTTCCTCTGCTTCTCCAAGAGCTTGATCCTCTTTTCGTACACCTCAGGGTCACAGGTCTTGGCTGGGGTTTTCTCGAGCATTTTCCCAGCCTGCAAAAAAAAAAGAAAGAAAGAAAGAAAAGGGGGGGAGGGTTAAATAGTGGCAGTGGTGGTGGTGTGATACTTCCTCTTCTTACACAAGTCCTCTCTGACCAACATTCTCATATTGGGCAATAGACGATACTGACTGAATGACAACATTTAATTGAGTTTTTATTTTTTCATTCAACTTAAGAAGAATAAGGCATATTGCGACACATCTGACTTATCCCAGATGTTCTTATTACGCAACAGCAGAAAATGGAATAATAACAAAACTAACCATGTGTCAGCAGTGTCGAGACTGTGAAACACACTACATCATTAGCAATTCATTTCAAAACATGGAAAATGACACAGATCTGACAGCAATGCAGAATAGGAGTGGAAGCCTTGAGTTTGATAATCACAATTTTCCAGGCACTAGAGATGCACCGAAATGAAAATTTGTGGCCGAAACCGAATAATAATGAATCACTTTTGGCCGAATACTGAATCCGTATATTACAGTTCAGTTAAAAGTTAGGTTTTTCAATATTTTAAAATATTGCTTCAATCTACGGCTCAAAATAAATGTTTAAGACATGTTTTTCAAATAAAACCCTTTATTTGAAATCTTCAAATGTTCCAGTAGAACTGAAATTAGGGTCATTATTGCCCATTCTCAATTCATTTTCTATTCGGCCTCTGATTCAGCCACACAACTGACTTTCGGCCAAAAATCGAAAGTATCTTTTTTTGCGTTTGCGGTTTGCGTTATTTTCAGTGGCCGAATTTTCGGTGCACCTCTACCAGGTACAACAAAAATGCCCATCTCACAGAAGTTTTCGGTATGAACAATGGAGCTTTTGCTGCTCTGTGCCATGTCATCACCATTTACTTCATGGGCATTTAAACAGTCAGTCACAACTGGGTTGGTAAATCAGCAGCAGACGGCAAATTGCTGAACACCATAGAAGCCGTTTACACGCACGCATACTGTATACAGTATGGATATTTAAAAAAAACACATTGGTTTTGATCTCTTGTTTATATACCTGTGTGTGTGTGTGTGTGTGTGTGTGTGTGAATTCGAGACGATTCGTGTAATGAATTGTTGAGAGGGGACCATTCGAACAAAACGTTGGACCATTAGTAGAAGGCATGGGGCGTTTCGTGCAGTACCTGAGGATTTTTCGTCGAAGACCTAAGGACGTTACGTTCAACCCATGCAGACCTTTCGTTTAACTGGGCAGATGTTTAGTTTAGTCTGCCTATTTTATTAGCCTATTATTTTTATATTTTATCAAACTTGTGTGCCTACCACCACAATGCAATGAAAACAAAAATCGAACCGTGTAGAAAGTGCGTGCGTGCGTCTCTATTTTTTTTTAAATTAATTTTTCATTTTAGTTCAGTTTTTTATCATTAGGCCATTTCATAGCCTATTTTATAAATATACTATATCGTAGCGGACTGCCTCTGCCTCCTCCGGAGTGAGATAGCAGCGTTACCCCCTGTGCACTACATCTGTCTATATATATATATCTGAGTTATTTCTAATGTGTTGGTTACTGATTTGTATTCATTTTTGGAAAGGTAAAGGCAGTCTTATTGTTGCCTAGCTGGCACCCATGTCATAACTTAAAACAGTCGGTTGCACCGCTGCTACAATACCCACGAAATGTTTTAAAATGTAGGCTTACAACAGTAGGCTAATTTAAAGGTAAGGGATAATGTATTGTCCCACATGACTATAAGAAAATATTGCCTATACGGGACGAATAAGACCCCCGATGCCGAAGGCAGAGAGCTGTTATTCCGCTCCGAAGGAAATATATTTCCGTAGTCATGTGGACAATACATTATCCCGCTTATCCCGCCTTTACCAACATTAGAAAGCATAGAATACACAGTTAACCAGTAGTTTATAGTAACAGGTTTATTGCCATTTTATAGCGTGCGCAAAGAAAGATAGAAAAGAAAGATATAAAAAGATATAAAAAGAAAGAAAGGAGTCGCACACTGGAGCTGAATGCAGAATCAAAAGCTGCCATTTACAATTGTCCTAAGACGTCAAACTGGTCCTGGATTAACGCATCACTGTTACGTTATTTGTGTATGCATCTAGGCCTATATTCGTTATAAAAACAGATATCTTAGAATGAGGTCTTATGAATGGTCCACCATGCTTAATTCCATAAAGCATGCCAAATGAACTTGAAAGAAATGCGAAATGAAAACAGCGTGTCAATGCAAGCTCTTTTTTTTAAAAATCATAAATACAGTATGAAAAATAGTGATGTGAGCTGTTCCAAATTGAGAACAAGCGCACAAGTCTGCAAACAAGGGTTTTGCAAAAGTGCACTACTAAAAATAAGACAAGATATTCGTTGTGATGATCTGAGTTATTTCTAATGTGTTGGTCACTGATTTGTATTCATTTTTGGAAAGGTAACGGCAGTCTTATTGCTGCCTGACTGGCGCCCATCTCATAACTTAAAACTAAAGTCGGTTGCACCGCTACAATATCGACGATTTTTTTTTAAATGTAGGCCTACAACAGCTTTAAAGGTAAGGGATAATGTATTGTCCACACGCAGTGGTAGAACGCAGGTATACGGAGTATACCCACTTCTAAATTTTAGGGGATTCAGTATACCAACTTAAAATTGATTGATCCATTATTTAGAATGGCATAAATATATACAGTATACCCACTTCAAAAAATGCGAGAATATACAGTATACCCACTTCAAAAAAGTAGACTACAACTAGACTACAAATATTTTCCTACGGGGCGAATAACACCCCCAATGCCGAAGGAGGAGTGCTGTTATTCCGCTTCGAAGGAAATATATTTTCCGTAGTCACGTGTGGACAATACATTATCCCGCTTATGCCGCCTTTACCAACATTAGAAAGCATACATAGTAAACCAGTAGTTTATAGTAACATGTTTATTGCCATTTTATAGCGTGCGCAAAGAAAGATAGTTCGTGGAACGCTCATAATTTAAAAAGAAAGAAAGGAGTAGCACACTGGAGCTGAATGCAGAATCAAAAACTGTATTAAACAAAGCCGAAAAAGTAAATAAAACCGACAGACAGGGGACAAACGTTTCGGTCAGCCCATCATCTTCCTTTTCTTCCTTTTCATGCTGCTCTTGGAATTACGCACCTAGCAATACGCTCAGGATATTACATTGGCGCGGACGCCACCCCACCATTACGCGCATAATTTAAAAAGGTTAACAAGCAACAGAGTTTGGCTACTTTCTAACTTGTTACAGCCACATTGCGCTTCAAACTGTTTGCAGGCTGCCTCGTTCACTGCGCGATATCTACTAAACTCGGGTTCATAACAGGATAATTTCTATCTGATCTGCGACAGTATTCCAGGCTACTTCACCCTTAAGGAAACTATCAAGGAACTCCTCACTTGTTACTCACATACTAGTGTTAATAAAATATGTCACGACAGCGGCCGGCGGACAGTGACAGTTTGCTTTCTTGAAATAACAACATTCGGACAAAAGTGTAGACTTGTGCGCTACACGCTGGGGTGGGGCAGGGCTGCTGTAGGTATCCATTGCGCGCGGCCGGTAGCTTTGGGAACTGTGTGTAAGTTGCATTTGGGTAGGCTATTGCGCGTGTTATGGTTGATTAAGTAATTGACGAGCCAACGTCCGGCAGCAGTGGCTGAGTGTGTAACTTAACTTAACTTAACTTTTGTAGGCTACTATCGTCCGAGTGTCTCCAGATTGTGATTATTTATTCATTTATTCAAAGAAGATAGCAGTTTACAGACGCTGCTGGTTGCATGGATATTGTGGTGGTTTTCCCTCCTAATTGTATTTTATGAAATTGTAAAAATAAAACTACCATAACCTTTACTCCCGTTGTCTGTCGTTCCTGAATCGTGGTCTAAATTTCACCTCTTACAATAGTGTCCAGTCCAGTGAATGATCCTGCATCCATGGCTAATTGGATAAAGCATACTAAGTGGATTCATCACATGTGAAACAAGAAGGCAGAAAGTGCAATTAGTTAATAAATGAAACAGTGTACAGGTCAGTGCTGGTAAAAAAAAGAGTTTTAATGACTTGCACAAAGTTGATGCTCGTTTGGTGAACTTCAAAATCTGTGCTGTATTCAAAAGCTGGGCATAACGCACATAAAGGACTGAAAATGAAAATACCCCTATATGTGGTACATATTCTATGTTGTAGCCTACTTCAGTTGTTGGTACCCAGACTTGCATTTTGTCGAGTAATGTCCATTTGAACCTCACGTGAAAGTAACGGGGATTGTGCTGCATTTGGTGGATGGAGCTGATATTACGCACATAATTCTACTGAATAAACATCCAACTGCGACCCAAACGGTAACTTGTCGTGGTAGTCTATGTCGAATATGCCTTAATTTGGCTGTTTGCTATTCGCCTCTGGCATCATCCGAGCATGTGTAGTGCGAGACGCCATTATGACCGTTGCGCGTAAATATTTGCAAGAAGATGGGGCCGTCAAACACAGTAGGCTATGGATACTTATTTAACGACTTTAATGAAGATGTCATGTAGACTGTTTGACGCCCCCTTCCATAGGACAGCATCCATCCATCTATCCATCCCTTCCTCATCTTTACGCGCAACGGTAATAATAGCCATTACTTTTCTTGTAGACGTTGCGCGTAATATTTTATTCATTATCGACTTATTTCAAGCAGCATTCCACTGTCCACTCTGCGTGGCCCTGTTGAAAGGGTTGCCTTGTCTATGCGGGAAGGGCAATTTGCATGACAAGACTTCATGCCCATTAGCGAACACTTTGTTCTCAACAACTTCCCATTAAGAAATGTGTATTCTGAATGTGTTTGTCGCCGTTTTCAGCAAGCCTGGCGTCGCCATGAGGACCTGATGTTTTCCACAGAAAACATGCATGGTTGCCACCACTTAAAAAGGTGCTTGGAGAGGAGGCAAAACTGGTACAATTTAGGCTGCATTAAAGCATACACGTTAGCTTTCACGTTGTGCGATGGATGGAGACAAGTTTGGAATCGCTCCCTCTCTCTCCCTCTCTCGCTCACACACACACGCGCGACGTAATTCTCTGCACTCTTTGCAAGACTCTACTGTCACTTGACTCGTCTTATTGGATACCAGCCAAAATTGTAAGCTAGATAGCCAATAGTTTCGATTGTGCTGCTTGGACTGGAGGTATTTAAACTGCTAAAATGTAGGCTGCATTAAAGCATCCGCACGTTTGTGCGATGGGTGGAGACAACTTGGGAATCGCTGTAAGTTAGAGATTTTTTTAAAACATAGGCTGGCAAGATGTAAATGACCTGCACTGCTTGAAAAAGACGATCGACTATGTGCCTCAGGCATCTTAAATACTAAAAACTAATAGGCGGATGGCGGGTGGATTCGGTTTTGGAAATTGGAGAAAAAACATTAGGGCGGGTGGATAGCAGGTGGATTAGAAATTCTAAGAAGCGGTTGCGGATGAAATAATACATCCACCGCGCACCTCTAGGCCTACTCCACACGTAGGTATATTCCAGACCTACAGAAGACGGTAGCTAGAAGCGTTCATCTAAAAAGTTACCGGAAAGTCAGAAAACTCGCTGCATGACAACCAAATGTGCTCAGTAGACGCACGCTGCCCTGATTCAAAGCGATTCCCGCCTCTCTGCCCGCAGCTGGGGCTAGGGCCTACTCAAATACTGTTCCAGAAATGTAAGGAGTAGAAAGTAACATAGGCCTACAGATATTTGTCAAAAAATGTAACGGAGTAAAGTAACGGCGTAAAAGTGAAAAAAAGCTTCTCAAATATTGTTCCAGAAATGTAAGGAGTAGAAAGTAACCTAGATAATTGTCAAAAAATGTAACGGCATAAACGTAAAAAAACCGACAACATACCAGTTAAAATGAGTAGGCCTAAGTACATTTTATTTATGAAGCACATCTGAAAACAGCAAAAAAAACAGTTGATTTACATACTAGATTACTAGATAGGCCTACTAGATACATTACTAGAGAGAGAGAGAGAGAACGCGCTCCTATGCAGTGTTAATATAGCGATTTCACTTCTCTCTCGCTCTTAGTGTTTTTGTTTTTGTTTTACTGTAGCCATGGACTTAACACGGGTGCAGGGGTTCTATAATGTTTTCCGACACTGTTATTTTTTCTGCCTCATGCGCGAACTATTTATTGTCATTCAGTTTGTGCCATTATTAGGCCTAGGCCTATATGAATCGCGGGTAAATCAGTTATATATTAGTTATATATTTAGACTTCGAACAAAAGAAATAGGCCTAGGACACACGGGAATAATAGGATATAAAATAGGCAGCCTGACTGGATCGATGGACGATTTCCAACAATAAAAGACAGGCTATGAAACAAAATAGGCAGCTACCAGCTTATTCAATTAATAAAACTATTGCCCAAGAACATTGCCTCGCCGGGCAGAGAGAGAGAGAGAGAGAGAGAGAGAGAGAGAGAGAGAGAGAGAGAGAGAGAGAGAGCGGTCCAGTGTTAATGTAACGATTTAACTTCTCTCTCTCTCTCTCTTTACTGTAGCCATGGACTTAACACAGGTGCATGGGTTCTGTAATGTTTTCAACACTGTTATATGCATAGTGCTCTGGCTCATGCACGAACTTTGTTGTCATTCAGAATCAGAAACATCAAAGTGTCGGCAGACAGCATTCTCTTGTTGCTGGTGCTTCGCATCTAAAAAGTTACCGCCCAGTAACATTGCCTCGCAGGGCAGAGAGAGCGAGAGAGAGCGCGCTCCTATGCAGTGTTAATGTAACGATTTAACTTCTCTCTCTCTCTCTCTCTCTCTCTCTTTACTGTAGCCATGGACTTAACACAGGTGCATGGGTTCTTTAATGTTTTCAACACTGTTACATAAGCCTAGTGTTCTGGTTCATGCCGAACTTTGTTGTCAAAAAATGTAAGGGCGTAAACGTAGGCTAAATTGTCAAAAAATGTAACGACGTAATCGTAAAAACAACAACAACATACCAGTAAAAACGAGTAAGTACATTTTATTTATAGATTTACATGTTTAAATCAACAAAAAACAAAACTTAACAGCTGATTTAGGCCTATTTAAATAGGCTAGACAAAACCGTTAAAATGAACATATTTAAATAGACAAAACCGTTAAAATGAGCATTAAAAAAGCTGATTCTAAGAAAACCCGCATTAAAAAAGCTGATTTACATTTCTAATAAAGGCAGACTGAAGGGACCTTTAGTTGAAACCTAAGGATCTTTAGTTCAATTTTAAGGACCTTTCGTAGGCTTTTGCGGTAGACGGACCGTCCTCGACTAAAGATCCCCTGCCTTATACTAATGGTCCAACGTTTTGTTCGAATGGTCCCCTCTCAAGAATCCATTCGACGAAAAGACCTGTACCCGTGTGTGTGTGTGTGTGTGTGTGTGTGTGTGTGTGTGTGTGTGTGAGTGTGAGTGAGTGAGTGAGTGAGTGAGTGAGTGAGTGAGTGAGTGAGTGAGTGAGTGAGTGAGTGAGTGAGTGAGAGAGAGAGAGAGAGTGACAGAGAGAGAGAGTGACAGAGAGAGAGAGTGACAGATATAGAGATAGAGACAGAGAAATCAACTAACCTGCTCAATCAATGCAAGTGCATAAAAGTCATGACCGACTTCAACAAAGTTACAAATCTGACTAGGCTCTTGAGACTGGCTGAGAGTCCAAAAGGAGGACAACGAGAAAGAGAGAGCGAGAGAGAGAAAGAGAGAGAGAGAGAGAGACAGACAGACAGACAGAGATAGAGACAGAGAGAGACAGAGCGACAGACAGACAGCGAGAATGAGAGAGAGAGCAAGCGAGAAGAAGAGAGCCTTTTATCTGGAATTAGTCACAGATAGGACTGCAGGGTTACAGACACACACACGCACACGCACATGCACACGCACGAACACGCACGAACGAACGAGCACGAACGAACGAGCACGAACACGCACGCACGAACACACACACACACACACACACACACACACACACACACACACACACACACACACACACACACACACACACACACACACACACACACACACACACACACACACACGCACGAACACACACACACACACAACAGATTAGTCGATCGATCAATTGATCCATCACTAACCAAATGGACTAGTGTTGCTTACCTGCTGCATCATGGCGGCCTCCATCTTGACCTTGGCGGCCTGCGTCTGTGTATGCGTCTGCGTCTGCGTTGGTTGCTGCTGCTGCTGCTCCTCTTTAGGCACCTCCTCTTTGGACCCCTCTGCTGCGCCTCCTGCTGCTGCTGCTGCCTTGGCCTCCCCCTCGCCACCTCCTGCTATCTGCTCCTTCAACTTTTGGTTCTCCTGCCTGTTGTTCAGAGAGACAGAGACAGAGACAGAGACAGAGACAGAGACAGAGACAGAGAGAGAGAGAGAGAGAGAGAGAGAGAGAGAGAGAGAGAGAGAGAGAGAGAGAGAGAGAGAGAGAGAGAGAGTGAAAACAGGCACAGCCTTATGCAGCAGTAGTAGTAGTAGTAGTAGTACCACGAATCTCACGAGTTCTCCTGTCTGCTTTCAGGGTAATAGAACAGAACAGCACAGCACACCACAGCAAAAGTGAAAGTGTCAGTGATGTATCTGTGACGACAGAGGAGAGGCAATAACCCCTACGAGGAGTACCAGGAATCCCAGGGTTCAGCAGGTCACGATAACAAGGAAATGAGGCTGTAAATGGGTGAAGGGGTGAAAGATCGAGGTGAGGGAGGGAGGGAGGGAGGGTGTTTCCTTCCAATGGAAAGACCCTCATAATATCAAAAGTGAAAGAGAGGTGTTGCAATAAAGAGGAGATATGTATGCATGTCCTAGTTTGAAATCCACTTTCATTTTCTAAGAATTACGGTGTGTGTGTGTTTGTTTGTGTGTGTTTGTGTTTGTGTTTGTGTGTGTGTGCGTGTGCGTTTGTGTTTACATGAATACTGTTCAGAACATAAATGCCCTGCCGTAGTCGCTCCAAGTGACAATGAAGAAGAGTTTACATTTCTTCGGTTGAAAAGCAGCTTTTTAGAAATACGTGTGTGTGTGTGTGTGTGTGTGTGTGTGTGTACATTATGTGTGTGTTAGGGCTTTTTGTGCCTTAATTTTTGACAGGACAATGGAGGAGAGACAGGAAATGAGTGGGGGGAGAGCGAGACGGGGAAGGATTGACAAGTGACCCGGGCCGGGCATCGAACACAGGTCGCCGGCGTAGTAACCCAGTGCCCTACCGTTAGGCAACGGCAGGGCCAAAAGAATACAAATATGACCCATAGTTTACGTGAATACTGCTCACACAAATGCCCTACCGTAGTTGCTCCAAGTGACAATGGAGAGAAGCTTATTAGCAGCTTGTTAGAATTACAGTTTGTCTATACATATGTGCATGTGTGTCTGTGTGTGTGTGTGTGTGTGTGTGTGTATGTTTATGTTGTTCTGTGCATTTCCTGTGCACTTTGTATCTGCTAGTGATGTTGGCTATGATTAAGTCCTCGATTGTGAGACGCTTTGTTTACAAGAATGAAAGTGTGACCCAATTGGCTTACCGTAGTTGCTCCAGGTCCCGATTCCTGTACTGCACGTCCTCCTCCATTTTCTTGCGCAGCTCGTTGTTTTCCTGCCGCAGTTGTTCACAGAGAGTCTGTAGAGTCACAGGACAGGACAGGCAAGAGGAGCAGATGAGAAATGAGAAGTGAAGCAGCAACAGACTCCAGGAGCTGGAAGACACTGAGCATAGGGCTGCAACGATACACTCAAATCATGCGCTCAATCTTCTGCATGTATATATGGCCAAGCAGACATACGTAGTGTACAGTACTAGTGTGTGAATGTGTGTGCGTGTACTGTACATGTGCGTGTGTGTGTGTGTCTGTGTGTGTGTCTGTGTGTGTGTCTGTGTGTGTGTCTGTGTGTGTGTCTGTGTGTGTCTGTGTGTGTGTCTGTGTGTGTGTCTGTGTGTGTGTCTGTGTGTGTGTGTGTGTGTGTGTCTGTGTGTGTGTCTGTGTGTGTGTCTGTGTGTGTGTGTGTCTGTGTGTGTGTCTGTGTGTGTGTCTGTGTGTGTGTCTGTGTGTGTGTCTGTGTGTGTGTCTGTGTGTGTGTCTGTGTGTGTACTATCCTCAGCAAAGGGAATGCATTAGTCCACCCACCTGTAGTAGCGAGGCATGCGCAGACATACCGGTACAGAAAATAGTAGTGTGTGTGTGCGTGCGTTACTTGTTCTTCTGCATGAATGCATACAGATACGCACAGTACTAGTGTGTGTGAGTCTGCGTGTCTGTGTACCATCCTCTGTGAAGGGAATGCAGTACAGTCCACCCACCTGCAGTAGCGAGGTGCGCTGCTCGTTCTTCTGCATGTAATACGTACAGCACTAGAGAGTGTGTGTGTTTGTGTGTGTGTGTGTGTATGTGTGTGTGTATGTGTATGTGTATGTGTATGTGTATGTGTGTCTTGTGTATGTGTGTGTGTCTTGTGTGTGTGTGTGTGTGTGTCTTGTGTATGTGTGTGTGTCTTGTGTGTGTGTGTGTGTGTCTGTGTGTGTGTCTGTGTGTGTGTCTGTGTGTGTGTCTGTGTGTGTGTCTGTGTGTGTGTCTGTGTCTGTGTGTGTGTCATACCCTCTGCAATGCATTAGTCCACTGAAAGGAAAGGAAAGGTCCGCAACACTGCTTGATGCTCCCAAAATTTAATGGCACACCATTTCTGACTATCAGTCCTTCGAGAGCATCAAACAGTGTTGTGGATTCTCTGACTTTTTGGAATGCATTAGTCCACCCACCTGCAGTAGCGAGGTGCGTTGCTTGTTCTACTGCATGAATGCATACAGATACGTACAGTACTAGTGTGTGTATCTGTATGTGTGTGTGTGTGTGTCTACTATCCTCTGTAAAGGGAATGCATTAGTCCACCCACCTGCTGTAGCAAGGTGCGCTGCTCGTTCTTCTGCATGTAGTATATGCCTAAGCAGACATGCGTACAGTACTAGTGTGTGTGCATGTGTCTGTGTTTGTGTCTGTCTGTGTCTGTGAGCGTGTATAATATCATCTGCAAAGGGAAGCCAGTCTCCACCCACCTGCAGCAGTGAGGTGCGCTGCTCGTTCTTCTGCACCTTGGAGGACAGGTGGTGGAACTCCACGGCCATGCGGCCCAGGTGCGCCAGCAGCTGGTTGGGGTTGGACTCCTCGGCGAAGACGCTGAAGGAGCTCTCCAGACGCTGCAACTGGCTGGCCAGCTCCAGGTTCTCCTGGTGGGGCATGTGAGGCACGGACGCCGACGCGCCCACCCCCACCACCATAGGCGCGGGCATAGCCGAGGCGCCCACCACCGCCACCATCGTCGCGGGCATCGTCTGCGAAGTAGAAGGAACCGCCGACGCGGAGGATGATGATGTCGATGCGACTACTGCCGTTGCCACCGATGCGGTCGCTGACATGGCAGAAGGTGCAGGGGCCTGAGAGGGGAACAGTGAGAACAGGACGCACGATAAAACTCGGTCAGTTCGTTAAGAGAGAGAACTGGCAGACATTGTCAGAATCGCCAACGCTGAGGACGCTACTTCTACTTTCGATCGCTAGGATCGAGAACAGGCCGGACGATAAGAGTCGGTCAGTTCGTTAAGAGAGACAACTCTCGTTAAGAGAACTGCCGACACCGAGTACGCTACTTTTGTTGCCACCGCTGCTTTTGATTGCTAGGAGCTAGGAGTAGGATACAGTATGAGTCTGAGGGAAACCATTAAGAGAAAAGGCCCAGCCCATGAGTGGGATCAGTCAGTCAGTCAGACAGACAGACAGCTGACCAGACAACAGGACTCGTCGTAGAAACCACCAAAGCGGACACTGAAGACACTGTTGCCACAGCTGCCGTTGACACGCTAGGAGCTACGGAAGCCTGAAACAAACGCCAAAAAAATAAATACATAAAAATCCCAGCTGGTACAACTCAGTCAGTTAGATAGCCAACCACCTTCCTGCATCATCGAAGGGACCAAACAACACTGAAGACGCCAACACTGGGGTCAACACTTCAGCTCCTACCGTGTCAAGAACAGGAGTTTGAGGGGGGGAAAAAGAAAAATGAATCCAGCTTCAGAGGGCCCCGGCCCAATGAGACAGTCCTTCAAGCAAACAAGTTGGTTGAGGTTGGCAACGTGTATCACACAAGGTCTCCAGCGCACCTATGTTCCAGTTGAATAAACCGCATTGCTAAATTCCATGTGTCTTCATCACTGCCCAAGAAAAGCCTCTTGGAATATGCCACAGCCACGTTAGAGAATCCGTCTGACAAACCTTGCCAATCTTGCCCTCGTCTTTTCTTCCACTTCCCCTGCGGAGTCTTGAAGAGGTTGGCAACCTTACGTCACTGTTGAATAAAACTCTGTTCCAAAGCTCCTCTGCTCCTCTGTTTCCTTGACTCTTGATCAGTGCCTCAGAAAAGCCACTCGAAGCTTGAATTGCCTCCAGCCAATGAGACGGCCCCTCAAGTCACTCAGACAGTCATTCAGTAAGCCAGGCCTTTCCCTCCCTTCTCTCCTCCCCCTCCTCCTCCTCCTCCCCTCCACCCTCTCCTCCTCTCCCCACCCTATCCTCCTCCCTTCCTGACTCATCATGTCTTCATCAGACTCAGCTCACCTGACTAAAAAGGGCCTGTGCAACAGGTTTCCTTACTGGCCTGCTGTGCTGACTGGCTGATTACACAAAGAGGAATTTCAGATATTGCTAATTGCGTTTCCCCCTCATATGTGTGTGTGTTTATGTCTATATGTGTCTGTGTGTCTCTGTGTGCATGTGTGTGTGTGTGTGTGTGTGTGTGTGTGTGTGTGTGTGTGTGTGTGTGTGTGTGTGTGTGTGTGTGTGTGTGTGTGTGTGTGTGTGTGTGTGTGTGTGTGTCTGTGTGTGTGTGTGGTCAGCAGCGTGTGAGCGTCTATAGTTTCTGCCTAGCAGCTACAGTATTCCCGAGATGAGTCAGGCGTCTCTGTGTGTTTTTAGTCATTCAAATCCTGTGGATTCCCTAGTGACTCACACCAAGGGGACTAAACACGGCTCAACATCAGAGGACAAGAGGAGTGGGGGGGGAAATAAAGTGCCTCGTCACTTACTGACTGTACACACAGAAAGGAGCCAGCCTGATAAGGAAAAGCTTTGGAATAACACCTGATAAAGTGTGCCACAGGGTTCCAAACAATCACCATTCAGTGTCTTTAGAAAAAAAAAAAAAGAAGAGGAAAAGTTTTTACAACAGTGTTGTTCAGTTCAGAAGCGAAAGCAGTAGCGCTATGGCCATGTGAAGGAAAGGCCATTGTCCGCGTTCTCTGGTAAACACCTAAAAGAACACTTGAGCCGCCAGCGTGCGTTGCTCCTGTTGCCACTGACCGAGAGACTCTAATCAACCGTGCAGGAGACGGAAAGCAAAACTTAGGGATGAAAAAAGCAGCACAGTTCTTCTGTCTGCCCATTTCAGACTCAACACCCCCCCCCCCTTACCCACACAAAGTCCAACTGTGGACAAGAGTTAGCTCTCACTTTCCCTTCTCCGACAATGGAACGCGGCTACTGTGTGTGAGGAACAGAAATAAGTTTCGCCAGTTGGGATATTCCAAGAAGGTGGGTCAATATCAAACCAGGTTAAAGGTTCACTGTGTAGGATGGTGGCCAGAGTAGGTATTGCAGCTATGCTGCTCATTGAAACTCTGATGCCATTTGCCAAATTTGATCTTTTCATGAACATTTACTCAACAATAAACAAACATATACAGTAGTATGAGTATCACAAGTAGTAGGAATTTTGCAGCAAAAAATATCTATGTCTGGAAATTCAATTTGGCGTACACTGACAAGATCCACCTTTTTCATGTATGAAAAGTGCAATTTTTCCAGTCATAATGAATACATAGAATTTGATGGTGGTAGTCAGTATTCATTAAAAAGGTAACATTTGTGAAGCATGAATTCTGGAAAGAAATTGCTAAAAAATACTACACAGTGCATCTTTAAGGTAAGATGAATGCAGTGGCTAGTCAGCAGAGTACTCATTTCCTTCACTATACTGTATATTAGCAGGTTTCTTCTCTTTCTGTAGGTTATCATAGGTAGGTTTATGTAAACTTAACCATGTTGTTGGAATATCCTGCAGAGTGTACCGGTAGACAAACAAGTAGTCCTTTGGTGCAGTTCCGTTTAGATATCCTGCAAGTTTACAGCCTTAGTAGCAAACGCAAGGCATCTTTATTGCCGCCTTTACAGACTTGTGTTTCTGCTTTCTGTCAATTAAAAATCATGTCCACATGCCAAAAGGCTAGGGGGCTTTCCTCAGAGTAACTTTTAAAATGGCTAAATGGGCATTCGAAAGTCCGAGTAGCCTACAGTACTTGTTACTGTCTTGAGTCTACATACTCAGAATTTACCTGAACTCAAACTGATACTGTGATTTTTTTTGCAAAACAAGCTTATTGTACATCTCCCCTTGAATTAAATGACAGAGTTTTACCTTCCTCCTGTACTTTCAATCGTTCTCCGGGTATGGCGTTGCAAATTTTACCTCTATGCTAGCAATAAACATTGAATCCTATGAGACCAACTAGCCGCCAGCTGGTCTCATAGGATTCAATGTTAATTGCAAGCTTGGAGGTAGAATATGCACTGCCATACTCAGAGAACAGCTGGAAGTACAGGAGAAAGGTAAAACTTAATCATTTAACTCAAGGGGAGGTGTAATATGAGCTTATTTCCAAAAATGGCACAGTATCACTTTAAGACAGATGTGCATACATATGCCCGTGTAGCCCCATAATGTATGCCATTCCAACAATGGAACACTGTAATAGTATTTTAAAAGTTAACTACCATAGTACTACACTATTATGACATAACACAAGGCCTTCAGTAATGCACTACGACTTGGTCATTGCCATTCTGGTAACGGCAAAATTCTAACGCTGTGTCTTAACAAATTGAAAATTCAACCAAAGACAGATGAAAAACAAAAATATAACAACAATAGCAATAATAATTCAACCCTTGAAAACCGATAGACAACATGATCCGTGTGGGCCGGATCTCTGGCCCTAAAAAGAAGTTTCTAGAAGTTCTGAGATTTCCACACATGGCCGAAACTGAGAAGAGATGCTGGAACTCACCGCCTGAGTTTCTGTGGTGACGGCTCCACGATCTTCCATATTCACAACCTCAAATTCTGAGGACACTTCCTGTAAAGCAAAATAAATATATATATATAAAATAATAGCAAGTGTGAAATTGCTGAGTTACTCTATTAAATCCCAAACTAATTTAGATGGAAACAGAGGAAATCATATTTGCTGATTGGTGATCGTCAAAAGTACAATGTTGAGCAATTCAAACCAAATTCATGTGTGCCTTTCGGAAGTGCACGGCAAGTAACACGTTCACTGTTCGTGTACACCAGAAATGGCCAAAGCGACAGAAGTTGTTCATTTTTAGTGGAGGATTGGCAAACTGAGCGACCAAAGCGAATTCACTTGGGGCAAGATGAACTGGCTGGCCAGAGTGGATTTCAGGGGTTGAAAGTCTGTTGATATTAGCTGTGGCGCAGTTCAGCAAAAAACAACTGGAATCAGTGGCAGGCACAGACATTTTGGGGGGCAGGTGCTTGAGGGGGTGCGGGGGGCAAGTGGAATCTTCAGCTGCCTTACATGCTTTTGATCGTCAACCATCTTGTAGATGATCATGTCAACATGGACTACAGTACATGGCGACCAAAAAAAATCCAAAAAAGGAATTTTCAAAAAGGCATTTTTTTTGCCCTGTAAGGCAAAGGGGCAAGTGCTTTAGCTCCACCTCGTCCCTATCTGTGCACGCCTATGACAAGAATGTTCATATTTGAAATGTCCCCGATTGACAAGTCAGAGCCGTTCTGTGATTAACTTTTTTTTTTAAGTAAATATCACTCAGAGGGCAAATTAAAGCTAATTCATGGCAAAGCATCTCAAAGCGACCTCTGTTTGCTTCTTTGTTCCTGGGGCACACGAGCAGTCAGGTGGCATGGAGGGCACTCACTTTTTTTGGTTATTATCTTTTAATTATATATTGAAAAGTACATATCTAAGCCGAATATCTTACGGATGATGAATAAAATAAATATAATAAACAAAAAAATAATAATAAAATGAAAAGAATTTTTACAAAATAACAGATAATAACATTTAGAAAATACAGACAATTATATTGTTTAAATTCTTCATCCAAGTGTTTACAGTGGTTTCCTGGGGGGCTGTAGAGCTCCTGTTGAGGAACACTAATAAAGCAAAAAGTGACTCCAGAATCCAGTATTTTCTAAGATTGTTGCAGTCAGTTAAGCTAGGTCACTCACGTTGAGGTCTGGCTGCAGTGTCTTGGCCGTCATGCATTCCCGCGCTTCTGTGCAATCAGCACTCAGATGTGCATGGTGCTTGGCATGGCCTGGGGAGAGAGAGAGAGAGAGAGAGAGAGAGAGAGAGAGAGAGAGAACAGAAATACAGTACATACCACTAAAAATCAAATAGATGCAGAGTTATTCCTGCTTAGCGTTTACTTTAAAAAAAATGTTCCCCACTAGTTCAGATAAAGTAACCAGGAAATTACATAATCCACATGTTCAGTATTTGGATTACGAAATTTAGACAAACTACAATTAAGCGGATTTGGGTACGCTGAAAGGCGCTACTTTAAGCTAATGCATCACATAGTAGTAGTAGTAGATGTATAATAATAACGTTCATTATGTCTAACTGTCAGAAGTAGTAGTAGTGTCGATTTTACATTTTACATTACATTGTCTTCTTTCGTGACAACCTACATGCAGTGGTGTAGTCTACGTAGAACGCGGGTATACGGAGTATACCCACTTCTAAATTTCAGGGATTTCAGTATACCCACTTAAAATTGATTGATCCATTGTTTTGAATAGCACAAATATATACAGTATACCCACTTCAAAAAAATGTCCAATATACAGTATACCCACCATAAAAAAGAAGACTACACCACTGCCTACATGCAGGTCGACCGGATGCCAATGTGACATTTTGATGTCCATCTGGGTCATGTTCATAATCATTTGATTTACAGAGTCAAAGCACACAGGATGAGATGTCGATTCCGGCTAATGATCAGAAGTTTTTCTTTCATTGTATATTATATATAATTATATGCAGGTTGACCAACAGTGTGACATATTGGCAATGTCTTGGTCTGGATAGGTGTCCCCAAGCACAGATAGCATTTGGGTCACATAAATTAGATCAACCACATTGCAAGCCCTTTTGTTCTTAATTTTTCTTTTCTTTCCTTTTCCGTAATTTTACCACACGTCACTGGCTCTTAATTTTTTTTTACATACGTCCTCTTGACCTCATCATAAGCCTACCAACGCCCCACATTAGTATTAAAAAATGAAAAGGAGTACTGCCCTCTGATTGGCAGCTGAGTACCCCCACCCCCATCCCTGAGGGCTCCTTAACACCCCCTGGGGGGCTGTTTAGAAACCCTATTCTACAGGCTGGCTCACCCAGCGTGGACGGGCGTCCCCATGCACAGACTGCATTTGAATCCAAAACATTACACCAACTACATTTCATAAGCCTCCCAACGACCCCTTGACCTCATCATAACATAAGCCTCCCAACACACCACCTTAGTATTAAAAAATGAATGCCCCCTGGGAGGGAGAGGGGGTTCTAGAGCCCCCGTTGTTGCGAAACCCCTATTCTACACAGAGGGTTGGCGGCTGGCTCACCCTAGCCAGGCTGTGCCCTCCTAGTGACGCCACACCTTCAGCTTTGCCTCTAAGTCAGGCCAAGAACAACACAAACACCATTCTGAGCCCCCAAAAAACGGGGACTCCTTCCACTTTGTCAGGGAGCAAACAACCATTAGCAAACTAAGGGAGGCGGGTCAACCATACCGTTTGGGAAATGTTCATTGTTATGCTCTTGGTCAGACCAAGTCTCGAAGAGATTTGAAAGTCGATGATAATCAGGCTAGGCGCCGCTCACCCTGTGTGTCGGTCTGGACGGGCGTCCCCATGCACAGGCTGGAGGCGAAGCTGGGGGTGGCCGACTTGAGCGCCTCGTTGTCCCGCACCAGCTCCTCCACCCGCTTCCTCAGCTTGGACGCCTCCATCTGGGACTCCTCCAGGAGGTCACCTTCGCGGACGGAGGGACCGCAACACAAGTCGAGTAGCAGGGGAAGCATGACGGAAACGTGGAGGAGAGAGAGAGAGAGAGAGAGAGAGAGGAAAGGAGAGAGAGGAAAGGGAGGGAGAGAAAGAGAGAGGGGTGAAGAGAGGGATGGGGAGGGGAAAGAGAGAGGGACGGGCACAGAGACAGAAAGAGAGAGAGAGACAGAGACAGGGACAGAGAAACAGACAGAGACACAGAGTTTACATCGGAGCAAATCACTGTGGCACTGCATCAACGTTTAAGAAACTTGAGTATACAGAGATTGCACAAATACACCAGAGAGAGAGAGAGAGAGAGAGAGAGAGAGAGAGCAAAGGAGGGAGAAAAGAAACGCGGGCCGGAGACCTTGGTCATTTAAGTCTTAAGCCACATTGGCAACTCTGGCACAAGGTGTCTCCCGGGCAGCAGTTACGGCAGTCACCTAAACAACAACCAACACATACCAACGTCCTGGACTAATTCCCCGCGCAAGGATAAAGGGTGCGTATTGTATTGTGTAATGCAACTTCCAAAGTTGCTTTATAAAAGTTGTATAAGCTAGTTGTTTTTTATTAACAAATCTTCTGGGGGAAAACTCTGGCCGGATCACTGCGTAAAACAGGTTGGTCAATCCATGCCAATTGAACATAGTATTTCCAGGCACTTGTGTCTGAAAAAAATTCTGAAAATATGATTGGGAGTTCCTCAAATATCAAAGAGAAAGGATTGAAATCTCCTTTTAAGTAAAGCGGTATCCTTTCCAAGTTCCAGTCAATTTTGTTCAGCCATTGCTTTTCTGCAAACTCTGAATGCCATAGTGTAACAGCTGTACAATAAAGAAGGCTTACATTGGGCATGCTGGTCCATGAATCGGTGAAGTGTGAAGCAAAATGTTGTTTTGATGATGTTTTCAGAATATGATGCCGTTTTCAGAATATTTTGAGACACAAGTGTGCAGAGATTTGATTAACTGCCGTTGATTGACCCAGGTATGACTTAAAACGTGAACGTACATGATCTGAAATCGTTTGAAAATCAACAACACTCTTTTCCAACTCCATACTAGCTAAACATTCTAATATAAACTTTGCAAAAGGTGGGACCTCAAACCCCATTTTGTTAATAAAAAACTATATTGTGTAATGGAAAGTTGAAAGAACTTCCACAAAGCCACTGTCTGAGCAACCAGTAGAAATGAGAGTTTGTGAAACAACAGTAGGTTGTTAAGGTAAAATGAAAGGTAAAATGAAACCGTTCCAATGTACTAAGGCTGTAACGATATTGTATCGAATCGAGAAATCGTTATGCACAATAACAATACAGTATGGTGGAGCAAGTAGGCAGTATCGTGATTCGCCCTTTCAAAGTTCTGTTACCGTTCAGTCCAGAAAACAACCACATGACATGATGTGAAAAAAAAAATATTAGTGGCCTCTTGTAACCGATTCTACCCATAAACTTACTAGCATAGTTTCTATTTATAATTTAATTTTATAACGTTGGCAAATGTACATAGACAGACAGAGACATATAAACAATATACAGTAGGAGTCACATTCAGTTGCTTGAGGAGGACACCAAGTTAAGAGCTGCAAAAAGCTCAACAGAAACAAAAACGGCAATAACCTCTATACTGCACAGCTATTCACCACTCATACTGTAACAAACAGTCAAGCACCAGAGACACACTTGGAGTTAATAATGTCACACAGTCCTTCTTGCATGCAGTTACTGTAGAGCACAGAGTCAAGAGATACAAGAACGTCTACAGATACACCAAGTGTGATATCCTTCTGCAGCCCAGCTATCCACCATTCATAAACTTTCAAGCACCAGAGAGACATACTTTGTTAAGGATACAGCAATCCTTCTTGCACACAGTTCAGGAACTTCAACACAGACACACAAACTGCATGCAGTGACTGTTTGACACCCAGTGAAGAGCAGCAAAAAAACTTCTGAAGAAACACAAACTGTGAAAACCTCCTTCACTGCACAACCATCCAACACTCAAAACAAAACAGCAGGTTAACAGCTGTGCGTGCCATTGACATCAAGAGGAACTGGCAGGGGCACATTTTTTGTTATTACCGTAAAAAGTGTGACTGACAGGTTGGTCTGAAAAAGGTCACCTCACTGGTTGTGCTCCAAATTTAGACAACAAGGTTTTTTGCACTTCAGTTTTCGGTTTCACAGAGCGCTGAAAAGGCTTCTCATGATGATAAATGATCCATTACAAACAAATAACCTGCTCACATGGAACTTGGAACTTGAAATATGGACTTTTGTGTACAGTCGCATGCAAATATACCATGATTTATAATCAGGTTTACAATGCACAACAGTAATATTTTAACAAAGCTGTTCACAGATAAATGTCCAACAGCTCTCCCAGCTTTATTTTCTAACCATTTCACTCATCCGCTCACTCTGACAAATCAAGACTTTCCAAAACGCGCATAACGAGAGAGAGAGACAAGCACAAACTGTATGCAGTAGTACTCACTTCGGTCTAATATTATGAAAGATTCAGGTTCCTGCCCGACTTCTGTTGTCTTCTGTCTATTTCCCATTGACTCAGAAACACGTACTGAACGCAACAACACAAAACCGGCCAACCAGCCAGTCATAACTGGCAACAACACAAGTACACTCGAATACGTCTCACCATATTCCATGATGCAATGTGATCGAGAATAACCCCCACTTCACAACTTCACAACAGGAACCCTCTACTGTTTTACGTGTAATCAATTGCGACATCAAAACCTCCATTCACACTTTTCTGTACATGGCGTCAATCCTGAGAAAAAAGAGAAAAAAAACACACACACATACATACACACACCACCAAATGTATCAGACACATTAGCGTAACCAGAATTCCCCTCATTTCAACATAATATGCTTTACTTCTAAAGCGCCTTGCTTGCGACAAAGAACACAAAGGCAAATGTGTTGTTCCAGATATCCCAAGCCCACAGAGTATAGTAGGCTGGGGTCCGACACGACTCAGCCTGAATTAGAGGCTCAACCCTGGGCTATTAAGCAGGATCTTTGGGGCAGCAAGGGGAGTTCCATGCCTCAATCCAAAACATTAAGTCAACGTCTTCACGGCAAAACAGGGCAGGCCTATACGTATGATGTAGCAGGAAACACAACAGCTAGGGCTGTAATGATACACTCAACTCACAATTCGATTCAGATCACGATTTTTGACATACGGCTCGATACACCCCACAATTTTTGAAATCCAGGAGAACTATGATAGTTTATAGGTAGAATACAGTAGGTCACAAGGGGCTACTAATAATATAAAAAGTTTAAAAATAATAAGTATACTATGTGGTTGTTTTCTGGACTGAAAGGAGACCAAAAAAGGGTGCATCATGATACTGGCTCCTTGCATCATGATACAGTATCATGAATTTGTGCATCACGATTATCGGTTACAATATAGTTATAGCCCCATTCACGGCCTATGTAAAGCACCCCTAGAGAACACTTCAGACATAGCCTGTGTGTCACCTACTGTACTTACCTACCTACTGCATATGTAAAGTTAACCATCAACTCATACCCTATCCAGAATCTTCCCTCGACTTCAGGCCCTTCGTCCACCCACATTTGGTCCTCTAATGCAGTGGTTCTCAACTGGAACAGTCTTGGGACCCACCATTTTCCACTCTCATTTTCCACTCTCGCGACCCAATTTTTTTTAGCATTCAAGTCAATTCAATGCAATTCTCAAAATGTAACCAAGACTCAAATGACTGGTTGCACGCTATCTATCTCGCATAAACATTCAGATTGTATCTATGACAACAGATGTTCACTAGCCTATCAAAATAAAAGTTGTAAATTGTTGCAGGAAAAGTTGGATTTTTTTTTTTTTTTAGAATTACTTTTTTTTACACCAAGGCTCCACGACCCACCCATGACCCCTCCGCGACCCACTTTTGGGTCGCGACCCACCAGTTGAGAAACACTGCTCTAATGTAGTGAATGATTGAGCACTTCGGACACAGAATAGGCCTATGCATCAGCTACTCACTGTATCCAGACTGTTTAGACCTACCATTCTTGTTGTCCGGCCCAGGGGCACATGGAATCCTAAATCTGTCCCTGGTACGTGGTACTACTCACCTAGACTCTTGAGGCCCTTCATGCGTTCTCTCAGCACGCTGTTCTCCTCCAGGAGCTGTCTGTAGCTGCCTCCTCCTCCTCCTCCTACTCCTACTCCTCCACTGGACTCCTCACGCCCCTGTTGGCACTCACTCCCACCCGGGTCGTAAATGCGGTACGGGCCCTTTCCTTCCATCATCGCCAGCTCCTCAGCCTTGGGAATCCATGGCTACTGATGAGAGGGAGGGAGAGGGGGAGAGAGGGGGAGAGAGAGAAATGAAAACAAATTCAACAGCAGAAAGACAAATGATGAATACAAGAAAGTTGAAAGGCGGAGTCTCTCTCTCTCTCTCACACACACTCACACACAGTTGATAGATATTATAGCCACAACAACATTCAACTTTCATTTTCATTCCACTGCACATAACTTAAGATCTGATTTAGAAAAAGACATTGTTCACCAGGTGTGCCTTGACCTCTCGCAGGCATACAGATCTGTATCTCTGCCAACCAGCCTCACATGTGCATTGACCATCCACAATTCAAAGACTTGACATTTGAATCGCTCTTGTGCAGGGGATTTTTTTGAGATGCTATTTTAAACCCTGGTGATTTGAATGGACAAGCCATGCCACAGTAAAAAAAAAAAAAAAGAAAGAAAGAAAAGGAAAAAAACAGGCATGGTAGCTGAGGGCCATTCTAGAATAGCCAGGATTTCTACCCACACGATTATCTTTGCCTATTGTTGAAAAAGACGTGGGCCCAAGAGTCACAACAGTAATTTTGTTCCCTCTTATTCTTCAGACACATCAATATAGGCCTAGGCCTGTCAGAGAGCTGTCAAAGACTTCTGAGTTTCCTTCAGGCTTTGAAAAGACTGCTGAGCAGCAGCAACAAACAAGGATTCATCAGCAATTCTTCCTAGACTGTCTGTAGATCAGGCATTCTGCACAGGGTTTTAAGATTGGGAAGCTTAACCACTCTGCTGCCCGCAGATGAACTCAAACATGGCAAGCAATAGATGCTAAATAGACTAGTCATAGGAGCGCAGCAAAATACTGTGCACGGATTGGACTAGCCAGTTTACGTTTGGAAAAGATTGCATTGGCAACTCAGCTGTGACATGGTTTATTTTGTGAAACTGGTTTCGTTTTATTTTCTCGGGGAAGATCAAGCGTCACGTTGTTTCCACGGAATAATATCATGTCAACAGTATGATATATCACTAAGGATTAGTTTACAGTAAGCTTCACGTTTCATGTTAACCCTTTCATGCAGACACCATGAAAAAAATGTGCAAGATTTTTTATATATTGATTTTCTCACTCATAATGGAGCTAATATGAAGAATCTTTTGGAATTTTTCAAAAATCTCTTTTGATGTGGAAGTTATTTTACTGTCCACATATGTGGACACTGCGCATCAAAGGAGTGAAAAGTTATATAGGCCTATACTGTATTTCAAGTTCAAATTAAGCTGTTTTATTCATTTTTATGGTGTTTTATGCTATATAACAACACAATATAACACTTTAACACCATATATCACTGTAATTAACCAACAACAAAAACATATATATAAAAATAGCATTGTTTATATAGGCGGTCATAGAAAAATATGTGGGAAATTCTTATTGCATGCAAGAAGACAGCCAATGCTGGTGAACAAAAAGCTCAGTTTGATTCAGCATGTACTCTAGCTCAATCTTACATCATTTATGTTGTCCCTGTATAAAAGGTAATGTGAAATTTGCCTCCAGACACATGCGTTCTGTAGTCATTCATCAGCATTTTCAAGTGTTTTCTGTAAAAAAAATAGTGTTAAATAGACCCCCTATTATAAATGTAAGTTAATTTACTTACTTTCCATGTTACCTTGTGTCATATTACAACATTATATGACACTTATGCATTATACAATAACACTATTTAAGGAACAAAGATGAAACAAAGAGGAAAAAAACCTGTCAATTTAGCAATATTTACATACACAGCTATGGCAAGATTTGTGGGGAAACCTTGTTGTATGTGGAAAAAACCTTAAATTCTGATGAAGACACATCTGTATTTGATTCAGCATGGATTCTAGCTCAATCCTACATCATTTATGTTGTCCCTATATGAAAGGTAATATGAAATTTGCCTCCAGACACTTGCGTTTTGTAGTCATTCATCAGCATGTTCAAGTATTTTCTGTGAAAAAATAGTGTTAAATAGACCTCCTATTATAAATGCAAGTTATTTTACTTACTTTCCATGTTACTATATGTAATATTACAACATTATATGACACTTACACATTATATATTACAGTATTTTAACGAACAAAGATGAAAAAAGAGAAAAAAACCTGTCAATTTAGCAATATTTACATACACAGCTATGGCAAAGATTTTGTGGGGAAACCTTGTTGCATGTGGAAAAAAAACTTCAATTCTGATGAAGACAGATCTGTATTTGATTCAGCATGTATTCTAGCTCATTCCTACATCATTTGTGTCATTTTGTGGTGAAAGAAACCCGAAATATGCCTATAGACACGTGCGTGAAAACACTAATTTTAGGTAGTTTTTTCTTGAATTTATTAAATTAAAAGTGTTAAAATGTGTTAAATATGTTAAAAATAATTTATTTTCACACTATAATCATTATAAATGCTCATAACATTAAGTATTTGCCCAAAATGAGCAGAATATTTCTCACGGTAATCATAAATATAATGTGTTTATCATTAGACTCCCTTGATGCGCAACGTCCACATACGTGGACAGTAGCTTTATATTGTATAAAAACCTACCTTTATTGTAAATTTGGATTTTAACAACATAGACTTCTCAAGTGAACTGTACTAAACATCATAATATTTTTTAAAACCTGAAATTGGCCTTTGGTGTGGTTGATTTTCAGATATAAACATGCTTGTTATGGTCATAATTCACATCGGTGGATTTCTTAGATTGATGATGTCATCAAACACTTAATATTTAGTGCAAAAAGTTATAACTGCTGTTAAAGTATTGTAATGAACCTCATGGTACTTCCCATATACAATTTGGAAAAAAATAACCACTATTTACCTATCTAAAGTGGGGTTAGAATTACTGTCCACGTATGTGGACACCGTGCATGAAAGGGTTAACGTTCACGGTCAACGTTAGTCACTGACTGCCCAGAGACAGTGAAGTCGATGTAATGTGGTGCCTATCGTTAGCAGCCAATAACGTTACTCTGTGTCACTGCAAGGTAGCAAACCATCATTTCTGTCTTCAATTGAAAATATAATTATTTGAATGTAGCCAGGGGAGAACCACACAAATTCATCATCTGGCCGACGAGCTACATTTTAACGACAGATATTAAAACGCCAACTTAGGTCGCAACATTAACATGATTCTACATGTAACGTTACACTGCTAAGTAAATCAAGCTAGATCCCTGTATCATTTTGATCAAATAATTGAATAAACCAAGCATTATTATTTCGTATGATATAGCTTAGCCAGATGGCTAGCGATATTTTCTTGTACAGGTGATGTACAATGTATTCATTATCGTTAAATATCTCAAACAGCTGTTGACTTCTAAACTACTTCCTTTACTGAAAAGGCACAAAATACCACTTATTTCTGTGTGGCATACAAAGGAACAGCTCTCTCTAAAACGAGCAGACATTTGGTTACAATTTAGACAAGATAGAGGACTAGCTACCTTTCAGACCGAGAAGTATCTTCGTTTGTCCAAAAATTTGCGGAAGTGGTCCATGTCGTAACCTGGGAAATTCCACCTAACACTCGATGTAAACAGGCATGATTGACAGCGCTATGGGCCAATGGAAAGCCTCACACTGCACACTCATTTTAATTTTTAAAGACACAGTATTAAAATATTTAGGCCTACCTTGGGCTACTGAGAGGCAAAAGTGTCAAATTAATCATTTGGATTCCGCAGCTAAATTGTTTAGTCAATTTGTTAATATAAACATATACAATAACATATTTACATTTCCATATTTACATATGACTAAGCTATTTTATTTGTTTTTTTTTATTCAACATGCATAGCCTACTTTAAATTAAAGTCCCTATGGCCCATGTCATGCAAGTATGACTTTAGGACAGTGTTTGGTGAAATTTAACAAAATGCCAATTAGCTTTTTAAGGGATACAAAATAATGCAGAAGTACCATAGGCCTATATGTAAATATGTAAATGTGCATTTAAAATGCATGCAATTTTTTAAAGTTTACTTAAATAATCTGACTCAATCAGTATCCTCTAACTTGGCTCCTAAAACAGTCAAATGTCGAAGACTTCCACTGCTTGGTGAATGCAACGCAGAATGTTCTACACAGCAAAATGCATAATCTGACAGACCTGGCAAAAAGCCTACTGGTTTGGTCGACTTCATAATGTCTAGATCCTGTCCTCATCATTGGGACTATTTTAAGGCCTATTGTCCACGTTTATCGCTGTCGTCAGTAAGCTATATCTGGCTTGTTGATTATAGACAGTACAAAACATTACGAGTGTAGGCCTGCGTCCGATGGCCTACATTAAGCTACACTAATTCTTATATCCACAACTTATTTTCTTCATATATAGTGTTATAGCATCTACAATTTAGCTGTTTGAATTTAGTCTCAATTTAAAAAGACATGATTTTTGTTTTTAAAAAAATGGAATGGGCTTTTAAAACAAAGTCAAGTCTAATGGACTATGCCCTGGCCTATGGATGGCCTTTAAAAAAACAAGCAAACACACAAACGAAAAAAAAAAACTAACAGTTAGCCCAATTAACGATATCACCAAAACTTTTTCATTTTTCAACAAATATTTGCTTCAATACAATTCAACAATCGACTGTTCTGCGACGCGTCCATGTCCCTTATTTTTACCAACAGAATTCTGCCAGCTGGTTATCAATACAGCAAGAGAAGTGAGTCTAAGGCCATTGAAGTAGGCTATAAAAGGTTCTCCACAACATGGGCTACACAATGGAATACAAATTCAACAAACTTCATACCTACACATCCCGCAATCTGTCTTTTAGATTTTACAAAAGCAACATTATGAAACTCCAGAAAAATGCTGATCAAATTAGCAAGAGTCAAAAGACACAACAAAATATATCATATATACAATTTTTGACATACTATATGGCAAAATTAGTGACATTTTTCTGTTATCCAAAAGCTGCAGAATAAACAAACACTCACCTACACACTTTAGCTTGTGTCCGAGAGGCGTTTTTTAAGGAAACTGTGGCCAGGGGGGAAGCGAATTCACTGTGTATTTAGACAGTCAAGGGGAATTCCCGCATAGTGAAAGGCCCTGATATTTTCAGCTGAAATAGGGGGGACCTGGTCTCTATCCAAGAAGTTCAGTCGCTCTAGTTAAGCGTTACCAGAAAACACCAACAGGTTGGACGCTTTTGTGTTATGTTGTTTTGTGTTCTGTTGTGTTCTGTTGTATTCTCTGGCTTTCATGGCAGAGTGAAAATATTTGGGGTTTTCTTTGCCAACCTTATGAGAGAAAGAGATTAAAGTGGGCCTGTCACGAACAACTTGTGTAGTCAGTGCATCTTCCTCATAGATGACTTTTCTCGTGCTTTTATAGCCTACTGCACTAATACACTGGCCTGTGGAAAATCCATGACAAGGACTTGAGTAATAGCATTGCATTAAAACTTCCAGATAGAGGCAAAAATCCCATACAGTATATTTCACAACAGCACGCCTTGTGTTTCCCAGTCTAGAGGAAGTAAGGATTAACAGTGTTATTCTTCTGACAATTTCTGTGTTTAATTAGTTTGTCTATCTACACAGACTATGTGCATGCATCGTTTAGCTTCCCTATCCCATGATTAGACTTACAAGCATGGAAGTCAGCGTATTTGTGTGTGTGTGTGTTAGCAGTACAAAGTTTGGAAAGATTCTGTAGGGTGCTTCACATGCTTCAAGCACTCATCTTGGTCATTTAAAGAAAGCATGGATATTAGAATAAGTTAGCAGAGGACATCACTATGCTTCTATTCACACTAACACTGTGTTACTCTGGCATTTCTTTCTGCTCTGCAACTGGCTGCAAAGACTGATGCACACATTACTGATGTCGCGATGGATTTTGGCGTAGTGTGGGGGATTTCCTAGCCTCACTGTTTTCTCTCTCTCTCCTTCTCTCTCTCTCTCTCTCTTTTCTTCTTTCCTCTTTTAACTCAAAGATGGCCTGACAACAGCTGCTCATACACACTCACACACACACACACACACACACACACACACACACACACACACACACACACACACACACACACGGCCAAAGAAGAGGGAGCACTGCCTTTGCCAGGGGCTACCATTTTGTCAATTGCTGCAACAGTTTTGTGGTATTGTTAATTTCATCATCACAGATAGTCCACAAACTACACAGCACATACTGAAGTGTTACTGTAGTTCAACACTCACCTGGACACTGAGGAATATCAACACTAGAAGTGTTAGATTCGACTCTCATTAACTACTATTATACAAGGGAGTGGATGTGCCACACGTTCGTAGATCTTGTGAAGAGTCTGTAACGATGTTGTATCGAACCGAGAAATCATTATCATTATTTTTTTAATTATTATTATTATTAGTAGCCTCTTGTAACCTGTTCTAACTATAAACTAACATAATTTTTATTTATAATTTCATTTTATAATGTTGGCAAATGTAAAAAAAAAAAAAATAAATAAATAAATAAATTAAAAGATACATTTTAAAAATCGTGGGGTGTATCGAACCGTAGGTCAAAGATCGTGATATGAACCCAAATCGTGAATTGAGTGTATCGTTACAGCCCCGGACAGCGGTCATGTGACCAGGACAGGAAAGAGACTTGGAGCGTGGGACAGACACGGAAACACAAAAGACAGACTGTGCATGTCCATCTCCACAAAGTCAATAAAAACATCCTCTGTTGTCGCAAATCAAACTTTTCCCTCATGTGACTGCAGGCTGCTCCTTCTGGAGGCAGTCAGATAGACAGGACTGTTCAGTCACAACCAGGACTGGCCTGGGGGAGAAAGAGGGCCCGGGCACTTTTGGCTTAAAGGGGCCCCTCATAATTAGCGGCGCAGAACTGACTCACCGGTGGGCCCATAGAGGTAGAAAATAACACTAGAGAGGACACAGCAATTTGCGATAGCACTGGGAAATGGCAGCTGGAGCTTCCCAACTTCCGTAGGTAGTGTAGGTAACTTCAGGCAATGCAAGTCAATGGAGAACACGCCCACCCCTGTCAAGAAATTAACTAAAACTGTGTAAATATGAAGTAACACTTTAATTAAAGACCAGATTTGAAATGTCAGGCTAAATATCTACTTAAATCATATGAGTCGATAAAATACATTTAAAAATCAAATAATATCTTTTATGAACATAGTTAGCAACACACTTCAACTATTGTCCTTGTATAGTGTGTTGATGGACATTTTCACATGATTAAGCCATTTTTGACAGAGGTGAGCCTCGTTCTCCGTTAATTTCCATTTCTCTGATCTACCTACAGATAATGGCCGCTACAGATTGCCGTAAAAAGGGGCGCGGGGTCCTCTCTAGTGTTATTTTCTACCTCTATGGGTGGACCCCACACCCTCGTGGGCCCCTATTTTCAGAAATGTAAAATATATAGTGTATATATACATTTATTCTTTTTTTCTCTGAAAATAAGGGCCCATGAGGGTGCGGGGTCCACCGGGAAATACCTGCTATGCCAGATGGCCAGTCCAGCTCTGGTTACGACTGTACAGCCCAGCCATAGACCAAGATTCATTTACAACTGGATGATTATGGTGATTAGCAAAGCAGACTCAAATAATAACCAGCACAACAACCCTTACTGTTGCCCTTTTGAGAATCATTACCCACGACATGTAAAATACATTAACATACTTGTGCAAAGTCATGCAGGCTACTGTACCAAGAAGGCCCTATTGTGCCTCTCAAAGCCCATCAGTCAAATTGGTGTTGTGTTCGTTCAGCTATTTCGGAAAGAAAAGAAAGTCGTAAATTACAATGTGGGGGAATTTCCACCAAGTCAAAAAGTAACTCTTCATTTCCTCTTCACCCAAAGACTAATAGAGTCGCCATGAAAGAGGGCACCATAGTTCAGTTCATCACAGTGATAGGCATCTACTCTATAAAGAAGGTGAACATTTGGCAAATTAAGTTTTATCAGTACTCGTACTCTGTTACAAAGCACACAACTTTATCGTTTTAATAAGTAAATTGAGTGAGCTACAATAACATCTCTCTTTCAGAAAACATTGTTAATTCCCACAGATTTTGTATGTGAAGTGAATAACAGAGGCAAATCCTGGGACATCACATCTGTGATGTGGGGCCAGACCAGTCTTCTCAAAACAAAAGACGGGAAACTCAGAAGGGACAGACACACACACACACACACACAGAATAAATTACTTTCACAGGTTTTCCATTTATTTGAAAGGACAGGACAGCACCTTCATCCAGTGGCTACAGGTGAGGTTTACGTTATGACATCAACATGACAACAGCTACGAGAACGCCACCTGTACAAGGAAGGAACACTTTGCCGTTTAAAACCTCCATTAAAGCTTTGTAATGTCTTCAAACTCCAGAAAACACATGTATTCAGTTAAAAAAAGTTAACATAAAACAATTCGACATCCTGTTCCACCGCAGTGGTGGGGGTTTCAGACACAGTGTGTGACGGCATATCGCTGGGAAAAGTGCACAGGGCGGGGGGGTGAAAGGTCACAAGCTTTGGCATTAAGTGGCAGCAGCACGGGGGTGATTGGGGGGGGGGGCGCAAACATAGTCAAAATTGCTGTTTTAGGTCAACACTTTGAGAGTAACACTAACAACGGGAGTGTTGGATTCGACTCTTTAAGTGTTACATTAACACTTTAGAACACAGTGCATTTTGCAGTGTTAATTCAACACTCAGAGAGTAAGACAAATACTGTCTATGTTAAATTTAACACTCTAATGTGTTGATATAACACTGTAAAAGTTACCGTTTATAGTGGGAGCTGGAGCACTGGACTGGACGGTACTCCAGAAAGTTCACAAGAGCCCTTGCAAGGTTCTACAGGCCGGTGTCTGTCTTTGGAAGAGTTAGTAGGCTACAGTGGTTGCCGGGGCAACAAGAGCTGCGTCTGTCCAGGCAGGGCAGTTTTTAGTCTTCTCCTCCACATAGCAACAGCAGGGTTTTGCGGTAGTCCCCAGAAGTATCACCCTGATGACAAAAAATACAATCAAATAGGGGAAGTGTCTATTTTAAGTCCAAAACATGAGGAGGCGTAAATAAAAGCAGAAATAAAGGTGGGGGGGAGACATCAAACAGACATAACAAAACAACAAAAATGTGTGACGAAGGTTGCTCATGGAATCGCTGGAGAGCTTGGTGACCTCATGGGTCTGTTTGGCCTTTTGATTTGATTGCGTAACCCGGTGACATCAACAGGGGGGTTATGACATGAAAAACCACATTTTCATTCAGAAGGAACTCTCTGAAGCAATATGACCTTTTGGCGACGACAAACCATTCACGCACACACACGTTATAAAAATAAAATAAAAATGTATCGCAAAGTCAAGGAAACAAGAAGGAGAACAACAACGCCCACCGAACGCATTCTGTGGTTAGTTATTACTGTGTGTATGGAATATCATAGCACCCGAGTGTGGATGGAAGGGGTCATAATGACTTTGTTAGGGGTTTGGCTTTCATGAGGAAGTGCTTTAATTAGAACTGGAAATGTTTAAAGTTGACATAAAATGGAAATTAGTTTCAGGTTCTCATGGTGTTAAATGATGTTAGTTTGCAGTAATGATACCACTATTGCTGTCAGTGGGTAATTTAATGAGGACACTCCCTGAGATTAACTGTATGGATCTCACCAACACGATGACATGCAGTTCTTAGTAATGGACAGCAGCAGAAATAACCAAATCCATCATCACAATTACAGGAATATATTATTCACAGTGTTAGTCAAATTTAACACTTCTTGTTCTCTACGTTGAAGTAGAGCCTATCACCACAAAATCTACAGTGTAACTTTGAGTTAAACCTTGAGTTGAGTTAACTTGAAAACTTAAAAGGCAGCAGGGAAACAAATATTTTTACGTTTACCTGGCTTGCAATGTTTTACAGTGTGTGTAGGTTAAACTAGTCATCTGGGGTTATTTTGTTGTTGTTTAAAAGGGTATTCATCAGCTCTTCTAATGACATGTGCAGTGTTATTTCAACACTTAAGAGAGAGCTCTAGGACCAGATACACTCAAGAAGATGTGTTAGATCAAGTATTGAATTAACATTCCATTTTTTTCTGTGTGTGTAGGTTAGGTAGGTCATTGGGCATACAATTTCACTCAATGGTATTAATTAGCAGTGAAAAGTTTTGAAAGATTATGTAGAGTGATTCTTTGAAACTATAACCACACTACATGTTATGCTTTACTGTGTAGGTTAGGTAGGTGATTGAGATCAACTCTCTAGGTGTTGAATTCACATTGCACATTTTCTACTGTGTGTGTGTAGGTTAGGTAGCTTATTGAGCGGCACATCCTGTCACATCGCATAGGCCATGCTCTGCTCAGCTCTGCTCATGCGCACATGAAGCCTCACAGAGGAAGTCATGCGCGCTAGGGAAATTCCTAAAGGGGATGTACGACATTCAAACAAAAAAAAAGCAGGCCATATCTGTTTGCAGACACACACGCATGACATGACGGGGACGCCTGCCTGGCCTACGACAGCCAGGGGTTCGAAATATGACACCAGCCGTTATCGATCATTCAACTTGACCAGAGGTGTCAATCCCGGGTTCAAAAAGAAGAAGAAAAAAAGGGTATGCCACAAATTTGGTCCAACCAGCTCTGAATCAGATGATTATATTGACTAAAAAAATTCTTTCTCTGCCCTTTATCCCATTTGGACTAGTGAATCACATTGAAGTACACACACTAGTCCGTAACAGTGGGCTGCCTGCTGAGCAGCGCCCGGGGAGCAGTGTGGGGGTTAGGTGCCTTGCTCAAGGGCACTTGAACCGGGAACCCTTGGGTTGCCAACCCAGTGCTCTAACCACTGGGCCACGGCTGACTACTGAAGAGAGGTAGACCAGCTAGTCATTGAAGTCACCTGTGTTGGATGGACCGTAAAATCCTTAAATCAGGTGACAACACTGAGCACTGAGTATTGAGTACATACTGAGAAAGACACGTAGACAGGTAGTCTAGTACATATTCAGTAAGACAGGTAGACCAGCTAACTCACTGAAGCCATTTGGAGGGAAACTGTGGCAGGGTGTTTCATTTCTGGACTTGGAATTGACACCTCTGAGTCTGACCGCGAGCCGACGTCGACAGAAAGAAGGAAGTTAGGAAGGAAGAAGGAGACAAGGAGACCATGACTTACGACGAACGCTTCTACCTGGATGAATTCATGGAGCGAGGCGTCGTGCGTCTCTTTGAACTCCTTGCGGATGTTGAAGAGGTCGATGCCACACCTGGACACCATGATCCGGATCAGAGCCCTGTCGTCTGTGCCCAGGCCCTGTGGGGGAGGGGAGGTGTAGAAAACATACAAATGATGCGCTAGGATCAGGAAAGGATATTGATATTTTGTACTCTCCTGTGTAGGAGAGTACAATATGTCAATATATCAATATAATTAAAATATCGGAATTGGATATTGATACTTAGAAACATTCCACAAATTAATCAAAGAGCACAAAACACCAATACAAGATAAAAAAGCTTACAAATTTGGAAAAAAAAATGTTTTACCTTCATGGCTTTGTACAAGCGGTCAGCAAAATAGGAGGGCTGATTCTTCACACTCCTGACTGAAATATGAGCAGAATACATTAAATTACGTTACATTAAACTTATTGCACAAGTTTTTTTTTTAATCCAAAGGAACTTACAGTTATTTAAAGGGTATTGGTTACAGAGCCTGGAGCAATGTGGGGTTAGGTGCCTTGCTCAAGGGCACCTCAGCCAAGGATGGAGGCGTATGGTTCATAAATATGTGACGAAGTCACGGGTCAAATTCGATATTTAATCATTAACAGAAAAATAAAATTGCGCATTCACACACATAATATTTGAAGGCAAATTTCACAAGCCATCATTCCATCATATACAGTATGGCACTTAAATGTGCTTGCACGTATCCAGTGAGGTGTTACACTGGCCTGAGCCTTCTCACATTCCTGTGACACACCAAATTTTGTGCCCAGGTTATGTTATTACTACACATTATTGGTGTATGTGAGACAACTGCAATACAGATTTGAAAGGATATCATGGGCCAAATAAAATGCCCCTGCACTGCAATTTGGCCCCCGGGTTTGACCCGGGTTTGACATTCCTGCCTTACAGCCATGAAGTCAATACGAGGGCAGTCACATTCACACATCAACATCCCAGTGACCCTCTGATGAATTTATACTGTCGAAACATGTCAGGTAAAAGATACAACTTTTACATGTCTGAAGTAAAAGAAAAACTAAAATCTAAACAGTTAGACATAATGAACGTTATACATATAATACGATGGCAGCTTACCGATGGCATAATAAGCCTGTTTGACATCTCCAGACATCTCCTTCTTGATGACCTGCTCAATGTCTTTGTTGGTTTTGAGGACAAACTCCTGGAACACTGCAGGTCACAAAGCAGAGAAAACAGAGCTCAACATCGAGCATGTCTACACAGTGCACACCTGGGGAGGAAATGAACTTAAGAAATGGGAATCTTAACCAGCCTCATACCAATAAGTGGCAAATAACTGTACAAGCCACTGAAAAAAAAAATGTCACGTTGTATCGAAAATATATCGACAAACCATCATCTTGCTACAGCTGCAGAGAGCTCCCGTAAGGGAAGAGATATACAGTATGTTAAACTTAAACAATGATTAATACGTGGATAATACCATTCTTAAATGGCACAATAAAATGGCCTACTCCTTACTTCCCTCATAGGACATGCAAGATACACATACGATTACATTACATTACATTTGGCAGACGCTTTTTAAGCAAAGCGACTTACAGTCGAGGGCATAATCATAGCCAACATCACTAGCAGATACATAGGAAATGCACAGAACAACAAGTGCAGATGATAAGTAGGGTTAGTTTCATAAGATAAACATTTTATGTACTCCATCATATAAACATTGTACATGGGATGTATATGTATATGCTTTCTTACATGGTGCATGTATACCTATAAAAGTGGCCAGTTTCTAATATAACTGCAGACTCTAAGACTGTATAAGATTTTTTTGGGTCTTTTTCGGCTTTATTTGATAGGACAGTGTGAGAGCCGAGGTGGACAGGAAGCAAATAAGGAGAGAGACGGGGAGGGCTCGGCAAAGGACCCTGGCCGGGAATCGAACCTGGGTCCGCCGCATGGCAGGCGAGTGCCCTACCGGTAGTCCACGGCAGGCAGGGCCAAGACTGTATTAAGATTTGTATATCCAGATTAGTCTTCTATCTTTTTCCTAAGACTGCCAGGCTCTGCCATACAGTACTGTACCAAAAATACTGAATCAAACCAAGATAACGCAAAACACGCCCACTCAATGCAAAAGCGTGTGCTCAAGTTGGGTCTCCTAAGGGGGCGTTGTCCCCTACTTCTTCTTCTCTTTTTGAGGTGTTTGCGCTACCGTGCGCTACCGCCATCTACAGCGCTAAGGGGACTTCATTGATTCTCAACCTCAGGACTCCAAAGGTCTCCTAACCGAAGGTCTCCTAAAGGGGTGTTCACCCGACATGAAGTGGATACCAGAAAAGAAACAAAATGACGCTTCTTGTTAGATCCACCTTCTTTGACTGTACCTTTCCTGAGGTGGCGGAAGCTCCTGGTGCAGAGGACGGCCATGAACTTCATCTCCCTCTCATCAGAGTCATCGTTACAGGCATCTGCCAACGTCTGGAAATAACACATATGGAAACACACATTCAGTATGTTGCTCAGACATCAACACAAATGCAATTACACGTAAGAAAGGGAAGCACATTTTGATTTTATGGAATTTTTTTTTGTTGCTCTTTATGCCACTATGTTGGTCGGTCGGTCCTTCAGAAATTTGGTAGCTTTCTGGGGGTGGGGGGGGTGCATACAACGTAGGCCCTGTATGCATTTTTTATCTGTGTCTTTCAATGTGTGTGATCAAGCTTTTGTAGACGCAATTGTAGATGAAACTACCATACGTGTAACAATCTCCTCAAAAGTCCTCAACGTGTGCACACGCACATCTGTTAGACAAATACAATAGACGTTAGACCCGGAGTCAGAAACTCAGAGGGACGTCTGCTCACTTTACGTCCCTCGGCAAAATATTTGGTTTTTTAGAAGCGTGCAGGCTCGAAATGTCACTTGTGGGGAGAGTCTAAATAAAATATCTTGCTGAAGGGAGGTGCTGAAGTGTGCAAGCCTCCTCTAGTCTTTTTAAGCTACGAAAACACCAGTACACGCCCCAAGGGAGTAATTGTACACCACAGAAACTGTTTTTCTCATTTTCTCATTTCTAAAAATGCCTTGTGGTGATTTGAGACATTTTTTTTCTACTCAATTTTCTTCTGTCACGACGAGGTGACATCACCTCACTTGAGGGTTAGAGCACCTCCTGACAGTGTCACACACATTACTGTTAAGAGATGCCAACTTTCTTCTCCAAAAGGCTACACAGCATATTGTATCCATCCATTTGGTGTTTACAATGGCCCTCTTTTCACCATTACTCCTTGTCCAAAAGTTGCCTTAAGTGTGGCCAGTGGTGAGCACATTTAAAATACACCAGTGTTTAGAACACAGGCCTACTGAATGAGTGCCATACAATGCCAACAGACACAGTCCTTAGTAGTTATGCAGCAAGAAAACATGCTCATGTTCAGGAAACTAATAAAGCTGTACACTGTAAAACATTACAAGTCAGTTAAACGTGAAAAGGTAAGTTTCCCTCTGCCTTAAGTTCATAAGTTAACTCAACTTGAGAAAGCCTCCAGTTGAGTTAAGTCTTGAGTTGAGTTAACTTACAGTACAAATTTGAGGCAGCAGGGCAACTTACCTTTTCACGTTTAACTGGCTTGCATTGTTTTACGGTGCATACGTCACACTTACCTGTGCATCTTCCTCTACCCTGTCCAGCTCTACAGGCCCATCCTCTCGCGCACCCTGTGAAGAGAAGAGGCCGGGAGAATACTGTGAGTCAGACGTGGGCAAACTCAGGTCCGGGGGCCACATGCGGCCGGCTCGGTCATTTCATGCGGCCCACAGAGCCTTTCCAAGAAAAAAAAATGCAGATTAATATGGTCACTCATTCTTAAATTGACTACCTAAATCAAGGGCCTTGGAAACCTAAGATTACTACAGTCTACATCTAGATTCAATTAGCAGGAAAGGCATAACTGACAATGGTAATTATGTTGGTGTACACCATTTCTTGTTATTGGCACGGGAAAGTTGCCAACGACATACATCTGGCCCTTTGGTCAACTTTCTAAACCCAATGCGGCCCTTGAGCCAAAATAATTGCCCACCCCTGCTGTAAGTGGTGCAGCAGAATATGAAGACTTCAGATGCAAAACCATCTAAAAGCCATTACAACATTCTGTAAACTTGCATTTTTACAAAGCATTTTCCCCTAGTAATTGAAGTCAAAAAGCAAATTAAATGTTATTAGTAAGTGCAGCCAGTCAAACTAAAAAGATAGATGAACTGATTTTTGAAGTTTACTAGATTTACAGAAATTCACAGCCTGCTTGTATGAACTCAAATGCCAACCACCTGTTAAGCTTTTCTGTCTGGTTGACATTGAGTTGGAGGTTGTGTCTGATTAAGGTAATAGATAAATAAAAAAAATAACAAAATGATATTGATTTTTAATTTGTGATAATGTGTGCAGGACAAGTGCTGCAATATATGCACTGTACACTGTAAATTGCCAGTTTAGCATGGACAATTCAACACCACTGGTTTAAAAAAAGAAAGAAAGAAAAGCAAGAACATTTGCTCAAGGCACCATACCTGGACTAGCGACACAAGAATCCTGCAGAACTGACCAGAGGTGTCTGACCTAATGGCATCCTCCAGGCTCTTCTTGTAGGCTGAAATGCACACATTACATTACATTACACTTAGCTGACGCTTTCATTTTATTCAAAGCGACTTACAGTTATTATTTGTCAGGGTATTGGTTTAGGTACCTTGCTCAAGGGCACTTCAGCCATGGAGATGCAGGGAGAGGTCAGGGGGGATTTGAACCTGCAACCCCCAGATTGAAAGACCAACTCTCTTAACAGTAGGCCACGGCCACATCAGTCAGTATCAGTATTAGGCTGTTGAACTCCAAGCCACCATAGGAAGGAAAACACTCTTTCATTCATCATCTCTCCCCCTTCTTTCTCCAGCCTACCTTTTAAAATGGGGGGTTCTCCGAGCAGGGAAGCTTTTCATTGGACATGAATTCTAGAATTCATGTACACATGACAATAAAATATCTTGTATCTTATTGTATCTTGTATCAGCAAAAGAGGTACATATCTTTGACATATATAGAGTTCCACAACAACGAGGCCTGACAACAAGGTGCTTCTACATAAATGTGCATTTAGACACTCCATTTAAAGATGCACCTGTAACCACCCTCTTCTACACAGGAACATTGCAATAGTTGTTGAAAAGATACAGAACTACCAAAGTACTACAACACTACGACAATACAATGAGCCTTTACTGATACATTACCACTTGGTTATTTCCATTCTGGTAACAGCAAATTTAAAACAGGATTAATACTTTGCTCAGGCATCTAGCAGAGGATCTTGCATTTCAACTCCCCCCCAGAGGCGAAAGATTGTAAGACATTACTGCTATGAGGCTCAGAACTTGTATAATTTTACTGGTCATGGATTCCTTTCTCAACACTCAATTCAGCTACTTAAAAACACACGAGATATGACAGGAAGCAATTATGTAAGAATATGTTTTTAAAATGTCATATATTATGTTATATTTATATTTTTCGATTATCAATACAGATACCTATGCCTATGTCTATGCCTATACCACTTGGCCTGAGTCCTCATACCATGATAAAACATGTGTGGAACTTTATACTATTAATTGAAAAGACTTTACTACCAAAGTACTACACTACTACACCAGTACAAAGACTCTTTAGTAATACATTATGACTTTCTCCTTGACATTCTGATACAGCGCCGTGTCTTAAGTGTTTAAGAAAGTCCAAAAAACCCTTTTCATAGAAACATCATCATAACCATTGTATGTAAACATGTGAGTTAGCTCATGTCATTGTTTCAACTAACCAACTATTTGCCCATTGCCCTACATACTGTATTACTGGGTGAATACACCAGCCGCGACAAGATTCAAGCGACAGAGAATCGCTGTTATGCAGCAAGAGCGATACGAGCAATAGAAGCGACTAGAGTATGTCCGTTAAAATCAGAATGCAAGCATACCAACATTCCCATTGGCTGTGGTGGCTGTCGCCGAACCGCATCATAGCTAATTTGCATTATATTGGTTGGAGTTAAACTACAAGCTGTCGCTCTAGTGGCGCGAATCGCCTCTAGTCGCCCAAATCGGTCTCCCGCGAGTCAAAAAACTCAAAAATTGACTCTGAAAGTCAATTACTTCCATCGCAGGAATCGCTCATGTCGCGGTTGGTCTATTTGTGCCTTTAGGCAGCATCACGTAGCTTAAAGCAGTGTTTCCCAATTAGGGGTAAGTGTACCACTAGGGGTACAGTGGCGTAACACAAGCACTTGGGGTCCCCCTTCAGGGTAGCCTACTTAGAGTGGGGCCCCCAACCCCAAAGCTTTGGGAACGACTGTGTTAAGCCATCATGGTTGCAATGGCCGCTGATGTCACTTCCTGTGTCTCACCTTGCTGATATTCTGCACACATGGCCTGGATCTCCTCGTTGCTCCGCGTCACCAGGATCTCGATCAGAGCATGCTCATCAGTACCCGCTCCCTACAGGGGCAGAGGTAAAAGCAATATGGCAACATTATTATTTTTTTTACATTACATTACACTTAGCTGACACTTTTTATCCAAAGCGGCGCACTGCTATTTAGGTACAGGGTATTGGTTACAGTCCTTGGAGCATTGTGGGGTTAGGTGCCTTGCTCAAGGACACTTCAGCCATAGATAGAGGTGTAGGGAGACCTAATGGTGGGATTTGAACCTGCAACCCTCTGATCTAAAGTCCACCTCCCTAACCCCCCCTACGGCTGTCCCCATAGCAATATGGAGTTACATGGCAAAACACAAGCAGAATGCCAAGGCACTCTTCTAAAAATGAAGTCTCTTTAATATAAATGCTAGTTCATGTTTGAACTGTAACAATGATGAAGACCCTGTTGCTGGCCGAAACATGTTGGAAGTGTTTTTAATTGCTTATGAAGGCCCTGTAGCTTCCCGAAACATGTTGACAGGGTTTTTAACTGTACAAGTTCAAACATAAAGTAACATTTAGAAGAGTGCCTTGGCATCCTGCTTGTGTTTTTAATATCTTCTACATTTCAGACAAAGTGCACCTTCAAACCACCACCTGTTTCATTACTTGAAAGCTGCAGTCAAAATCAGGTTAAATAAATCTCTCTCTGTCTCTGTCTCTGTCTCTGTCTCTCTCTCCAAAGAGAAAAGAGAAATCCAGGAACTAGTCAAAAAAAGTATGTTGTTCATAACTGTAATTATAACATCAGGGGTGCATTTCTCGAAATCATAGTTGCTTACTACGTTAGCTACTTTAATAGTTCCAATGCAATTTCCCATGGGCAACTACCTAAGTGGCTACCTGGCTAGCAACTACGCTTTCGTGAAACGCCGCCCAGGTCTATGACATTATGCTGCATTGACATTCTCATCTCCTTTGGGGTCGAATGAAGTATCTACAAACCCCAACTCCGATGAACAGTGAATAAAAATTTTTTTTTATCAAATTAAAAATGAGTACATATGTCCCCCAAAACAATATTTTTTCTCGGTTTTAACACTTAATATGTTGTCTTTTCACTATTCTCCATCTAATGAATAGATTGAATGTTTTGAAAATGATACCATTTTGATTTTATTCACTGTTTACCAAACGTCCCAACTTCATCGGAGTTGGGGTTTGTACTTCTGCTCATACCGTAATAATAGCTCTGAAATCTTAACAGGGCTTGACACATGGGGAATTTTTGGCAGAGATTTCTGACAGAGGAAGAAGTGGCATTCAATTGACTACTGTAATACTGAAATATGAATGATGTACTGTATTGCATCATCTTAGCAACTACACGTAGCTATTCCTGGAATGACACGTTGGCTGTAATGTCAAAAAATAAATGTTTTGCTATGTTTTTTCCTGTTCCCCAAAAGCACACCTGACATATACTCATCGCACACATGGTAATGCCAGGAAGAGCCTGCCGTGGCAAGTAGCGCAACTGTAATCGATTTATAAATCGCCTCATCCCATTCAACAATTCCTCTCTGTGGTTTTCGTGTGTACTGACTGTGGCTAATAAGGTCATACTCGTTATGACTGAAGACCAAACCAAGAGGTGACCACAAAACCCAGCAAGACTACAGCTGGAGGAGGTGCCACCCGGCTTCCTGTTGAGCTTCTATTGAATTTCACCTGAGCCCACACCAGACATGCTCGAGTACATATGCTTGCTACTGCTGACACATGTGTGGACTTTAACGTTTTCTCATGAACAACATCTGACAGGGGAGAATGAGTCAGAGGTCAGGGGAATGTGAAATGCCACAGAGAAGATAGGCATCTTCCTTCCCCACTTGCTTTCTTTTTCTATTTCCACCTGTGTGTGTGTGTCTCTCTCTCTCTGTCTCTCTCTCTGTCTCTCTCTCTGTCTCTCTCTCTCTCTCTCTCTCTCTGTCTCTCTCTCTGTCTCTCTCTCTCTCATCCTCTTGTTCTCACAAACACACACGTAAAACAACATGGTAGACGCCACGTACCTCCATGTACCTCCATGTACCTCACAAACCTCATGTACCTCATGTACCTCTCTCTCTCTCTCTCTCTCTCTCTCTCTCTCTCTCTCATCCTCTTGTTCTCACACACACACACACACACACACACACACACACACACACACACACACACACACACACACACACACACACACACACACACACACACACACACACACACACACACACACACACACACACACACACACACATAAAACGACATGTCAGACACATCACATACGTCCATGTACCTCAGCCCCACGTACCCCACGTACCTCTCTCTCTCTCTCTCTCTCTCTCTCTCTCTCTCTCTCTCTCTCTCTCTCTCTCACGCTCTCTCTCTCTTTCTCTCTCTCTCTCTCTCACCTCAATGGCCTTCTTCATCATCTTGGCGTCAAACTCAGGAGGAGTCATCATAAGGCCCATGATGAGTCTGCACAGGTTCTTAGAAAGCTCCGATTTCAGGTCCTTCATGAGGTCCTGGATGGAAGAAGATACACGTACATGACAAGGTGACAAGGGTGGCAAGCACACACACACACACACACACACACACACACACACACACACACACACACACACACACACACACACACACTTAGTCATATGGCCAATGAGAGGAGCACAGATTCTTAGAAAGCTCTGATTTCAGGTCGGCCATGAGGTCCTGAGAGGAGGAAGATATATAGCAAGGTAAAGAGGATGGCGAGCACACACTTAAGCTAGGCTCAAACTACACGACTATCGGCCCGATTCTTGGTTGAAAACCCCCCTTACAACGTTACCCCCCAGGACCATCGCATGCGATTGTTGTCGGGCAAGATTTCCTCGTCGTCTGCGACGTTTTAAGATAGAACTTTGGGAGCTCAAAGAGTCGCCGATCACAAATCGTAGAAATCAAACACTGGACTGGAAATAGAACTTCAGGCATTGTCTTTCTTATACATAGCAGCAGAAAACAGACAAACGTTTCGGCTGTTGCCTTCATGTCTTTAATTCCGAATTTCAAAGCGGAATTAAGTTTTATTCCGAATTTAATTGAGTTAATTCTGAATTAAATGTCTCATGTACAGTAGATGAGGCCAATGTCTACTTTATTATTGCAAACTACTGTAATTCTATTTCACTGTGTGTGGCCATCTTGGTCTTACCCTTCCGAGGATAGACTTGAAGGCTTGTCTGATCTCCTGCCTCTGCTCGTTGCTCCTCCGTGCCACGATGTCGATGATGGCATCTTCGTCCGTGCCTGCAGGGTGATAACAACACACAAGAGAAAGCACAGAAGACCCTGAGTCACCACCACCACCATCACCACAATCACCCATTTGCTGACAAAAAAGGATTTTTTTCTGCTTCAGGGAGGGATTTCACTTCAATAGTTGGAAACATATTTGAAAACTATTATGGTGGCAAAGCCCTACACTCATCCCCTTGGTCAAGCATCATATGTTTCTGTCCAATTACAGGTTGGGAAGCCGGCGGGGGACGGGCAAAGGGGTCAGTTGTCCCAGGCCCAGGGAGAGGGTAGGGGGTGAGCAGAATTTAGTCCTCATTACATTGTATCTTACTGAGAGAGGGGGGCTTTCAGATGACTTTGTCCTGGGCCCGGCCAAACCTGTCATAGGCCCTGATTATAGGCATCAAATTTCTCTCCCTATCCTCGACTGAGATGCCTTTAGCTAAGAGCCACTCATGCTTACCAAATCCCCTTATAGATTTCCTCAGGTCCAGGGCATCACAAAAAATCAGCCCCTTGGGACTTTGAGCCCACCACACTGTCAAACATTGCAGCCAGTTAAGTTGCCCTGCTGCTTTAAGTTTGTAAGTTAACTCAACTTGAGAAAGCCTTAAGTTGAGTTAAGTATCAAGTCCAGCCCTGTGGAGAGCCATTCGTTCTTACCAAATCCCTTCATAGCTTTCCTCAGGTCCTGGGCATCACTGCCGGGGTCGAAGTCAGCAGCGGGGAAGACCGTTCCTCTAGGCTGTGTGTAGAGTAGAGTAGAGCATAGTAGAGTAGAGCAGAAAGCAGATGAAAGCAGAGTAGAGCAAGTTAGAGTAGAGTAGAGTAGAGTAGAGTAGAGTAGAGTAGAGTAGAGTACAAGAGAGCAGAGTAGAGTAGAGTGACTTTTATTAATCTTGAATGAAATTAAGGTGTCCAGCACTACTATACAGAAATACACAAACACTAAATACACAAATACACTGAATGCTGTAATGTACACTTTATTGGGAGTTGGACCCCATTTTGCCTTCAGAACTGTCTTAACTACCTGTAACAATACTCGGGTAGGCTGCAGCGTTCCAACAAAGATCAATTACTAATGGGCCCAAATTGTGGCAAGAAAATAACTCTATTATACCACCAGCCTGAACCGTTCATACAAGGCAGGGTGGCTCCATGTTTTACCGTTGGTGATGCCAAATTCTGACCATTCTTCCACCCAAGTGTTACAGGAAAAATCAAGATACATCAGTCTAGGCAATATTTTTCCAATCTTCTAAGGTTAATTTTTAATGAGCCGGTACATTAATTGTAGGCTCATTTTCCTGTTCTTAGCTGACAGGAGGGGCACTTGGTGTGGTCTTCTGCTGCTGTAGCTCATCTGCCTCAAGGTTTGACATACTGTGCGTTCAGATATTCTCTTATGCATAGCTCGGTTGTAATGAGTGGATATTTGAGTTAATGTGCCTTTGAATCATCTTGAACCAGTCTGACCATTCTCCTCTGATCTCAGACATGAACAGGGCATTTTCACCCACAGAAATGCCTCTCACTGTATATATTTTTGAAGTAGTCAGACAATGTATGGTAGGGAATAGATCTTCTTTCATCCATTGGGTTAGACAGACATTCCAGCTACAAGAGCCTTCATCAGTGTGTATAGTGAAGTGCTTTACAAATAAATTATCAAGTGCTTTACAAATTAATTTTGTTGACTTGCCTTGCCTTGTCTTGCCTTTTGTATTACCACTACGTTCTTTCCAAATAGTTTTGGTAGATCTTTGAGGTACATCTTTGGCTTGTGAAAATCTTAAATGTACAGTAGGCCTAGTACAAGGCGTGTGTTTTATTTCCAACTACAGGCTACAACAAGCAAGTCATCAATATGCTGATGTACTGCTTTTTTTTCTCCAAAAATCAATTGGTTTCGAAACATTATGATTTATCCAAGATGTGATTCATAATGTTTACTTAGGTAGGAAAAACCCTCACAAGTGAGCACATGTGTAAGTATATAATCGGGATACTGTATATGGTGGACACACACACGGACGCACGCACGCATATGCACACACACACAAGGACACACACAAGGACACACACACACACACACACAGGGACAAGCACACAAGGTCACACATAAGGGGACACACACACACACACAGGGACAAGCACACAAACTCAAACACACACACAAAAAGCTCCTCTTCCGTAATCAAATTTCTAAATGTCAGGTTCAAAAGGGCAGAAGTATTAACTTAACAGACTGCAGCACAATGGGCCGCTTTGTGCACGTGTAAATAGTACCGTCTGTCCCTCACATATGTGGCAGCATGTTCGCCAGGTCATGGAGTTCAGTTCACTCTTAGTCATTTCAAAGCCTTCAACACAGGAAATCTCACAGATCTAAAAGATGTACGATATAAAGGAGGGCTCACAGTAAAAACACCAAAAAAAGAAGCTGAAATTAACTTTTCAGTTAAGTTAAAGTAACGTTTCAGAAAATATTTGGTCCCACTCAAAAGTAGTGTTAATTTCACTCTTTGTCCAGTGCGACATTTTAAGAGTCAATTCTACTCAGCTGTAGAGATGAAATTACACTGGCCACCTGCAGAGATTTACACTGAGTTTTGACTCCACTGTCAAGAGTGTGTTGTAAATACTCGTAGTAATCTTTAAGTGATACTGTCCCATTTTTGGAAATTAGCTCATATTACACCTTCCCTTGAGTTAAATAATTGAGTTTTACCTTTCTCCTGTACTTTGAACCGTTTCCTGAGTACGGCAGTGCAAATTTTACCTCCAAGCTAGCAGTTAACATTGAGTCCTATGAGACCAGTTAGCCGCCACATTCATGAGTTGACTCTAAAGTATTGACAACTCAGTTTTTCACGATGTACCATCTGAAAAATCCCTCACATATGTGCTTGCATGTTCACCAGGTCACAGAGTTCACGCTCTCTCAGTCATCTCAAAGCCTTTGACACAGGAGATCTAACAGACCGGAAGACGCAATGTATCTAATTGGGGGTTGTGGCACATGGACATATACTGTACATAGAAAAGAAATCCAGTGTTAATTCAACACTCATATAGTACTCTGAGACCAAATCTACTGTAGAAGATGTTAAATAAACTTTTAAGTTTTGAACTGCATTATT
>NC_085879.1:25119277-25201777 GCF_034702125.1 Engraulis encrasicolus
GACAATGGGAGTTGGAGTTCCCAATGGGCTTTCACTTTCACTATGCCCAATTGAATAACGGGAAAAAAGAAAACTCACTCGTCATCTCCTCCACACAGTTTGAGAAGAGTCCTCTTGTATTCCCCTGAAGTGTCGTCCTAAAGGGTATCAAGATAACACTCTTACTATACGTCACATACAGGTATGAGCATGGTGGGTCTTGCAGCTGCAGCTAATGGAAATTAGCCTTATGGCTATAATCTTGTATATTTTGTATTTTGTTTTAAATGATAGGAATATATGCTGTCCCTTTATTAAATAAATAAACTTGAAACTTGAAAGCTATGCTCATCGAAGCTCTGATTAAGAGGTTACAATCAAAAAGCATACAATATAATGATAATAGATACATTCTCACCCTGTTATCATTTAAACATTAAACATTAAACATACATCATATCATTTTTTGTCTTCTGTCTGTAGACTATAAGCCAAGGACTTGCATTTCTCATGTGGATTGAATTCGCATATTTAAAAAAACAACAACAACAACAACAACAACAAAAAACAGTAACTTTATTTTAAGGTTCACATGTTAGCTACTAATACATAGCCCACCTAATCGTCTAAGTAACATAAGTTAAGTGACGTAACAAATGTCTTTGTTCTTTGCCAGTAGGCCCTTTATCTTGCTTAACATGTTTTATGTGACATTTGCATACTGGCACTAATTAGGCATGTATGAGTGGCTAACAAGTGGACCTTAAATTAAATTAAATTAAATTAAATTAAATCAAATTAAAATCTTACAAAAAAAAGTCCGTTCAAACCTGGATCATGCTGTACAGTGACTTCTCATAGCGCAGCCGGAAGCATTCCCTGATGTCCAGCATGTCTTGCTCGGCCCGGGACACCATGATGCGGATCAGCGTGTTGTCAGCTGTTCCCATACCCTGCAGGGAGAACGCCAACACAGATATTGTTGTTGGTTTTTTTTGGTCTTTGAGACTTTATTTGTGACAGGAGAGTATGAGAGAGAGACAGGAAATGTTTGGGAGAGAGAGATGGGGAAGGGTCAGCAAAGGACCCGGTCCAGAATCGAACCCGGGCCGGCCGCGTAGTAGGCGTGTGCCCTATCCTTAAGCCACGGTAGGGCCAATACAGATACAGACAATGTATGATGGCTCAATAGGAATGGCTGTGACAAAACGGAAACAGCTGTACTGATTCAAGCATACTCTGTACAGATATTTATCCATTATTTCATGTAATCACACATTGACAGCAATAAAGAAAGAAAGATAGGCATACAGGCATACACACAGGCATACAGACAGACGGACACATATAGGCAGGCAGGCAGAGATTGACAGTAACACAAAAAAATACTGACAGACAGACAGGCAGACAGGCAGACAGACAGACAGACAGGTAGGCAGACAAGCAGGCAGGCATAAAGGCATATAGGCAGACAGACAGACAGACAGACAGACAGACAGACAGGCATAGAGGTAGACAGACAGACAGACAGACCGAATTAAAAGTAGACAGACATACAGGCAGTCATAGATTGACAGTAGCACAAAGACAGACAGACAGACAGACAGACAGACAGACAGACAGACAGTATATTCTGTACATACAGACAGAGAATCAGCCAATAAGACATAATATAAAGGCCAATATAATATAAAGGCAGACAGGCTCACCTTCATGGATTTGTAGAGACGTTTGGCAAAGTACATGGGGACACTCCTGATGCACTGCACTGTAGTGGAGATAACAATGGAGGACAGTCACACATCTGATCAAGTCATATATTACTCCCATATATTACTCCATATATTACAAGTCATATTACTCCCTCACAAAACATGTTTGATTTGAAAACAGCTAAAGGATACTGTTAGCCTGGGAACTCCCATACTGCCTTTAGTTCTACACAATCGTTCCGATCTGAATCATTTGTGATTAGGTCTGGTGGTAACCAGGCAAGGATACTGTAGTTTAACCCCTCTGCACAGAGCATCTGTTATAAAATAATTTTCAACAACATTGTAATGACCAAGTCTTAATCTGTGACTTGAGGCCATCTGCAATGCCACATTAAAGCGAGAACGGGCCCGTCGGCAGGGCCATCTGCACAGAGGCTACACGTTTAACATTTATTAGCTGCTAACACACTGACTGAGATCTAAATGCTCCCAATAGCTTTGTCTCACCCAATAAATGTTGGTAGTTTGGGCTGCAGTGTGCTCCAGCTCTTCCCTCATATAGCATTGTCATAGCTGCACCAGCCAGCTAATACAGATGATGTGTAGAGTCCTAACTTAACCCATTTTAACCCAAGACACTTGCAAAAAAAATGCCTAAATACCTAGGCCCTTCTAGGGAAAAGGTGCCCTCAGCCTATAAAAACCTAATTATCTCAGCCTCTGAAGTACATAAAAACATGAAATGAGTTGCATTAAAAAGCTAAGACCGTTATTTTGCATTATATTGTGTTCCTTCAGCTCTATCCACATTTTTTTTTTTTTTAAATCTCAAAGCTCTTCATGAGCCTGAATGCTGCGTTCATGCCTAGGTCATTGTTGCTTCCGGCATCAATGGGTTAACAAAATAATAAAAAATTGATGAAAACTAAAAACATACCAACAGCCAGCATTAGCCTCTCAAAGTCTCCAGAGAGTTCGCTCTTGAGGCTGTCCTCAATGGACTTCTCAGCAATCTTCTGGTACTCGTCAAACACTGCAGATTAACATGAGATAAGGAAACAGAAACTTTCTCACTTTTATGTATTTTAGCTGGCATCACTTAAAGTGGGTCATTGCGTCAAACATTTCTATACATTACATTTGTCTGACGTATTGAATGAGTATCAAAAATACTGATAAGGCCAACAGTATACAGGCCTAGGAGGATGAATGCATAAGAGCATGTTTCTTTTTTTATATCAATGCAGTTTGCTGACGCCATTTGTCTATACAATGAATGTATGTATGACATGATATACTCCATGATAGCACATGTGATTTACTCCTTAAAACATCAATCACACAATAATATAGAATCATGCATTGTACATATTGTGACGAAAAAATGAAATTCTTGCAGAATGCTGCAGAATGACCTTACAGTGACCTTTTTATGAGCTTATAAACACGACCAAGCTAAAAATAATAATATATGATTGTTTTGACACAATGCTCTGACGTGAAGCTGAATATTAAATTATAGTCTCAGTGTGGCAAGAGGTCACAGGGTGTTCTTGGCCTCATCAGGAGATCTGACAATGATGTGCTGACAGAAACGAAAAGAGATAGCGAGAGAAGAGAAGAGGGGTGAGGGAGGGGAGTACACACACACACACGCGCGCACGCATGCACGCATGCACGCACGCACGCACGCACGCACGCACGCACACACGCACAAACACACACAAACACACACACACATGCATACGTACGCATACACACATTAGACAGCAGTCTTACCGAGCCTGAGATGGGTGACACTGCGGTTTCCCAGCAGCATGATGAAGACAGCCTCGTCTGTTCCATACTTCTCCTCTCCTGCTGCAAACAGGTGCTGCACACAACACAGCCACCAGAGGGCGACACCACACTTAGAACCACAACAGCAACTTGAAAAACGTCACTGATTACTTGCACTTGTATGCATTGCATGGACTACTACACAGCACTAAGCTCTTCGTTAGATCAGTGCTACTGGGTCCCAATCTTTATGTCCACTTTCAACAACAGTTTTAAGACACTGTTTTGTGGTTAGAATTTGTTTTTTAAAAATCCAAGGAAAACCTAACCCAATTCGGATTCCTCCACTGGTGGGCTGTGTGCAAAGAGGCGGAAGTGTAGCCTGTGTCAGGTGTGGTCCTCATACTGTACCTGAGCGTCCTCTTCCACGAGGTCCTGATGCACAACACCCTCCTCTTCTCTGGTCCCCTGCCGAAGCAAACCACACACAACACTCAGCCTCTCATACAGTACAGCATGAACAACACAACACACTTCACACTACACCCACACACAACACTCAGCAACACACCACACTTCACACTACACCCAGACACAACACTCAGCAACACACCACACTTCACACTACACCCAGACACAACACTCAGCCTCTCATACAGCATGAACAACACAACACACTACACGCTACACCCAGACACAGCTATTAGCCTTTCATACCATAAACAAAACACCACACCACATACCACGGCACATACTAGAGCCCTACACGACACGCATCACACAACACTAGGGCTGTAACGATACCCTCAAATCACGAGTCGATTTGTATCACTATTTTTTACCTACGGCTCGATACACCCCCAATTTATTTAAATGTATCTTTTTGTTGATCGTTTATAGGTAGATTAGGCTACAAGAGACAATTTTTTTAAGTTTAAAAATAACAATTATATTGATTTGAAGCTTGGATGGACCATCACATCATATCATGTGGTTGTTTTCTGGAACGAAGGGTAACTGAAAGGGCATATCACGATACTGCTATCTTGCATCACGATACAGTTGATACATCTTGATTCTGCGAATTGTGATTTCTCAGTTCGATGCAATATCGTTACAGCCCTACACATCATACATCACAATACACCCACACTAGCAACAGCAACAGCTATGCTACTGTGAGGCAGGAGAAGCCACTAGAGATTGCATATGTAGCTCATAAGTGCAACATGCTCTCGACTAGCACTGGTCCTCTTCGCTCACTTCGTTTCACAACTACAGATTTTAAGGTAGCCTATAGCACAAGTGCAACATATGCAATTGGTTGTCATTATAGCGTACGTATGAATGATATACCGAACATACTGAGTCAGTGCTGTAGTTTAGGTGTAGACAGGGTAGTTCTGCATGTATTTAGTTAAATGGATCAACTTTAACATAATGTAGTAGTTTAACATCATGAAGTACAAAATAAAACATAGGTTGCAGATCAGCCATAAAGTTCAGCTTTTTTAGTCTTTTGTGGCTGACAGCAAATTTCGATCAAAAGGTTCAATTTCAATGTTTTGAGGTTTTATCTTCTGACTTCCTACTTCCCCCTTTCATTTAATTGACTTTGTGTCCATGGTAACATGTCACACTAACCTGGAGTAAAACAACCAGCATTTTCTTAAAGTGTCCTGAAGTGTCGCCAACAACAGCCTCCTCCAGATCCATACCATAGGCTGCAAACACATGATCAGGAAGATTCAATAAATCCACATTAAAACTTGTGTAGACAGTTCAACATGCATTACATTACATTACATTACATTACATAGCATTTAGCAGACGACTTTGACCACAGCGACTTACAAGGAGAAATTTTAAGCAAGAACAGGGTAAGACTGACAGCGTTGTCCAACACAAAGTAAAGAAGAAGACGTCACGAAGAATAAGATGCATTAAAAAGTGGCAACAAGTAAACAAAGACATAAAGGCAGTGTACAGTTGCAACACTGACAGCATTGTCCAACACATGGTAAAAGATGCAGCATAAAATAATAAGAAGGGTAATCAGGCATTTTAGATAACAAAGACATCTAGGCACAGTGTACAGTAGCAAAACTGACATCAATGTCCAACCCATGGTCAAAGATGTATCAAAAATAATAAAGGATGTTAAAAAGGATGTTAAAAGCAATTTAGGTACATAAAAGATGTTAGGTACATAAGAGATGTTAAAAGCAATGGCTTAACCCTCTGGTTGTGTTACGGTCAAAAATGACCGTTTTGAAACTTCATTCTTAAAGGTACACTGTGCAGGAAATGGTCAAAAAAGGTACTGCAACTATGCTGCTCATTGAAACTGGGCTGCCTATTGCCAAATTTGATCTTTACATGAAAGTTTACTAAGTAATAAACAAATATTTTCTAGTATGGTCCAAGTACAGTCATTTTTGCAGCTAAAAATGGCTATTTTTGAAAATTCAAGGTGGCTGCAATTTTTCCAGTCATAATGAATACTTAGAATTTGATGGTGGTGGTAAGTATTCATGAAAAAGGTAACATTAGTGAATGGGCAGCATGAATTCTGGAAATGAACAACTTAAAATCTCACACAGTGTCCCTTTAAATAACTTCTCTATATTTCATCATACACAAATGACACTTCATGATATCCTCCAGCTAACCTATTCAAATGGTCAAAATGAAATATAATGAAATTCCTAAAGAATTGTGGAAGATACACCAACTTGTTACATTCATGGTGTTTCGGTCAAAAATGACCGGACCATTAATTTACATCTCCCAAAAGTTATATAGGCCTACAGTTATATTACATTCACTTTACTCTCATTCTTTTTTGTTAGGCTTTTCAGAATACAACCATATGTGCCACATTAGTATAGTACATGTTTACAGTTAGGTGAAATACTTGTGTTCCAAACTGCCTGAAAGCCTCTGAGAGGCCCTAGACTCCAGAGGGTTAATAAAACGAATTGGTGCAAGATAAGAAAAAAAGCCTACAAATCACTGAAACAAAGCAGAATAACATTTAAATCACATTGGAAATCTTTCAAAAGGATGTCTAAAAGGTATTAATCACAAAATGTGCAAATCAGATTTTTAATCAATGTATTATTACCTTGTTTGTGTAGGTGGTCAATTTTGACCGTTTACACCATGAACGTAACCATGTTTCTAACACAACCAGAGGGTTAAGGGAAGAAGCTAAAAACTAAGGAAAGAGGCTAAAAAAACTAAAGCCACGAGGTGAGTAGAATTAGTTATGTTAGAATGCTAACATTGAAATGTGGTTAACATTTAGGTCAAACCACCACAGTTTGACCCGAACAATGGAGAAAAAATACAGTACATATGGTTAGTGTGTCCAGTGACACAGGACATCTTGGAAATACGGTGGCTATTCTATACCACAATTGTGGTTGTCTAGAAAGTGTAGAACCACATCCCTCAACTGAACATTACCTAATTTACGCACATTAAATGGCCACAGACCTCAAACTCCTGTCCTCATTATTCAGTTCATTTTTCAGACCTCTAAAGAGTAAAAAAAATGTCTTTGTGCATCTAGGGCTCCCTCAACCAAACTACTACCCAAATGTGTAAACAATCTGTTCGGAAGGTGATGATACATTGGGCAACTTTTTGAGCAAAGTTGTCGAGCAACAACATGATTGTCTCCTGAATTTCTGATGAAATTAATTTTACAGTAAAAAGGCTGCTGCTGATCCAAATTCTCTAGAGATGAATGTGTTAAAACTGATGAACAGTTTCACTCGTGGCTCAAAATGGTGACGTTCCAGTTACAGCTACAGCTCAGCATGGGAGACACAGGTACTGTATGATAGCACTGAGCTAAAGATCTAGAGTAGTGTTAGTGTTTCTCAACGGTACAGTCCTTCAGGGGGCATTTGGGAGCCCTAGGGGAGTGTTGAAATTGATACAGTTGAGGGGGGGGGGGGGGGAGGGGGCTGGTCTACTGGCTGGTCTAGAGGCTCTTTTCCGCTTACGGTTTTCTGGTAGGCCTTCACATCGACACACCGTGACTAAGCCATCACTTTTGGCTCTTCGATTGAGCTGGGTCGTGCCCAATCGAAAAGCAAAAAGTGGAGGCTGAGTCGTGCTGTGTCGAGCCGTAGGCCTACCAGAAAACAGGCAGTGGAAAAGAGGCTTAACCCCTTAAGACACGGCTTTATACATTTGTTGTTACCAGTATGGCAATGACCAAGTCGTGGTGCATTACTAAAGGGCCTGTGTTGTGTCATAGTACTGTAGTGCTAAGGTAGGTACATTTCAATGACTATTACAGCGTGCCACTGGAGGTACGGCGCGCATTAAGGGGCTACGGCAGTGATTCTCAAACTGGTGGGCCCTGAAGGTATTCCAAATGGGCCTTGACATCTTTTTTTTTTTATCAAAATAATATTTGTATGTGTTGCTGTTAACTATTTATTTGTGTCCTATTGTTTACACGCAGGTGGGCCCCGAACATTTTTGAAAAGGTTGGGAAAAGGTTGGGAACCCCTGTTCTAGGGCTACTGTAGGTCGATAGCCCAGTGCTACCACATCAGCATGAGGCTTGGAGAGGGAGGTTTACTAACGTTCTACTGTCCAACTCAAGGACCACAATGGAAACAAGCTTTTTTGTGTTATCCTTTTGACGTGACATATTTCTTGACTTATTTATTTGTATACCTTTTAAATGGTTTGCACATTGTTAATTAACAAAATCAATCAATCAACTCTGCTAGTTTTCATCCATCACATAAAGGGATTTTAGGGAGATTCTGATGATGACACTTTACAGACGCCTCGTAAGGGCAACAATTAGCAGCATTAACCCTTTGATGCAGAGTCTCAGTAGTTACGTAATAACCTTACTGTCACAAAAATGCCCAATGTCCGTGTTTTTCTATAACATTTCTATTTTTATCTATTTTATATACTTTTTAAACCTCCTGGTCCCATGTCTGTATGTCCGTGCCGTTTGCTTTTTGCACATCTGTATGTATGTTACTGCTGCAACACGTGAATTTCCCCATTGTGGGATAATAAAGGGCATACTTACTTACTTACTTAATCTCGTTAATGCCATGGCAATGCTGTTATGATGTAGTAAAGCTTTTTCAGCAAAATAGTGAATGGAACCGTCAGCGATCCCATCTGCATGAGAGGGCTACGAGGACTCGTCTGATTACGTAATCAATAGTCCGACCGTCCAGCGGGAAAAGTCCCAAACGTCCCAGTGGCCACTCTGGCCCTGACATTTGTCACGAATGTTATTAAATAGAAGTCCATTAACCGTGAGTCCTTATGTAAACCAAATGAACCAACAAATGCCTGTGTAGTGTATACTCTGCCTTACAAAGTGCTGTGTCTACATATTTTGTCAAATTGAGTTTAAACTAAAAATGGTCCTCATCATTACACCTCCTTTATGTTATGATAAAGCCTCATGACAGCAAACATGTTCTGTTTTAGAGATATTGCTATGTCGAATTTTAATTAGCTATAACAGGGTTTCCCAAACTGGGGTGCGTGCACCCCTGGGGGTGCGCAGCCTGCCATAAGGGAGTGCGCAAGCTGAATAGAGCAATGGTGGATATGTGAGGTTTTCTCCAGCATTAATGAACATTAAGTAGTTTTTAATTGTATGGTGAATTGTATGTTGAATGGTCCATGTGAATTGTACAGTAGTTTAACTCCTAGACTATTGTAGAAAGAGGATTCCCCAAAACAATTGTGCAACATATGCAGTGAATCCATACTTTCATGGACATCAGCACACCAAAATATTTGCTTAGGGGGTGTGCGAACCACATTGAAATGTACAAGGGGGTGCACAGGGGGGAAAGTTTGGGAACCACTGAGCTATAATATTCAACCAAATACCAAGACTATAAGGTTTTTTTTTATTCTCAGTATCAATGCTGGTGTAGTTACTGCACTTTGCCTTTGTAGGGCAGTACTGTACGACGTGCACTTCTTCAAAAGAAGTTAAGGGACTCACCGTCCTGGTAGGCTTCCCGAAGAGCATGCGTCTGTTCATTGTGTGCGTGTGTGGGATTATTGTCAATGTCTATTGTATGTTTTAGTTTAACTGTACATTGGAGACTGCTCAAACACAATTTCAAACTTCTGTGCTAACCCTGTGATATTGATTTTTGACAATAAAGTACACCTGACTTCACTTTTCAAAGGACGGTAGGGGACTCACCGTCCTGGTAGGCTTCCCGAAGAGCGTGCGTCTGTTCATTGGTACTGGAGGACATGATCTCAATCAAACATTTCTCATCGGTTCCAGCGCCCTTTGGGGGAGATTACAGTACAGAGTTCGAAGTTAGGGCTCTGAATGAATGATGATTCACTCACACACATACACACACACACACACACACACACACACACACACACACACACACACACACACACACACACACACACACACACACACTTTATCTTAATATCTGTATCGGTGTTTATGCTAGAGGCTTACTCATAGCTAAAGAAGGAAAGCTAAAGTGCCAGACGGGCCTAGGTCTGTCTGGCGGCTACATTACATTACACACACAGCGCCCCGCAACAGTCAAGTCATTATCTAAACACTCATGACCTGAACTCTCCAAGTATCCCTCCACGCACACACGCACGCACACACGCACGCATGCACACACACAGACACACACACACACACACACACACACACACACACACACACACACACACACACACACACACACACACACACACACACACACACACACTTACCGCAGACTGAAGGCAGCATTGAAAGCACAAAGACAGACAAAAGACAACAATAAGGGGACATAGTGAATGCAAGCACGTATGCAGTGCACAGCACACACACAAGAATGACAGGCAAGAAGACGTGACAGAAGAAATCTCGCACAGACACGTATATTACATGGAATGAAAAAGCACGCCGACTGCATTTAGATGAAGTAAACTGTGACTCTGTGATGTTATATAAAGTATGAAAGCGTGTTTTGTTTACATGTCAAGTGGTGCTGCTGCCGAGCTCGGGGTGATGAGTGGTGTGTGAGTGAGCTAGGCTGTGTTTTAATGTACAGCAGCAGTTCCCAAACCGGGGGTCGGGACCCCTAGGGGTATCCAAGGGGGGTCGCAAACAAAAGGGAAATTGCATAAAAATGGGAAATCCACCGACTAACAGCTAACATAATTCCATAAATTGGTTAGTAACAGTATTCACTTGTATGGTTAATAGATGTATTTGCTGTCCTGTGGATTTCTAGCAATATTAGTGGACAAACTATTAATGGAAAATCTAGCAAGCAATTTCTGGTCCATTAATATTGCTAGATTTTCCATTAATAGTTTATCCACGGTGGGTGGGGGTCGCGAAAAAAGTCTTAAGTCCAAAAGGGGGTCCCTGCTGAAAAAGTTTGGGAACCACTGTTGTACAGTATAAGGCAAAGCTGAGCCTGTGGATTTCATTTCATACAGCAAAGGGATGTTTGCAAAGCTGCTTCCTGCCGAAGGGAAGGGATCCTGATACACACGGCCGCTTGGTGACTCTGTAACCCCATCGTTTACCTTGACGGCATCCTTCATCTCTTTGGCAAGGTGATACGCGGGCGGCCTCATCAATGCGATGATCAGACGCTCGAATTTGCCCGTCAGCTCGTATTTCAGATCATCGATCAGGTCCTGAAAGATAAATAGAACACGTTTGTGTCACTGCATGGTTTAGTCTGAAGAGGATGCCAATGCACACCAGTGTTCTGAGGTGCTGGCCATGGGATGTTTACACCAGGGACACATACACACTAATTTGACCAAGTGAAGCGAACTTCGCCATTCATTCCAAGCGAGCAAGAGTGAAGCAAAGCGAAAATATTCAACCAAGTTCAATATAATGCAAATGAGGAGTGAATTTCACCTGCGGTGGCAAATCAAATCAACAACATAAATGTTTCATTCTATTTGATTCGCCACGACAACCAGATGACCGTTGAGCTGTCAGAATTTCGCCTAGCTTCGTTTTGCTCGTTTCGCCTGAATGTGTCCCGGACGTTACTTGTACAGAATACTGCACACTCCTGTTGCAAATGCCTGATATTTCAATCTGATTACAAATATATGACATCATATAAATCTGGCATCACATAAATCTGGCATCGTCAGTAGGAGGGTGCAGTATTCTTCATCCTCTGCACAACTCATTATAAGGTTGACATTTTTCTTGGCATTCTTCTTCAGTGTCAGGCCGTGTTGACTCAGATGGTGGGGTACTGTGAGCTTCTGAGTTCTGAATTCCATTCTATTGTTCTGGACTGTGGAATTCCAAGAAACCTTCCTAATGCCACAGGTCAGTGTTCCACCTACAACCATTACACCAACATTGACCACATACGCAATGTTCTCCCTAAATGCTATTCAATTTTTCTTTCAGATGTGATGTGGGCCTCTGCATCTTTGCAACATTCCATCTTTCTGGTCAGTTGAATAGTTTTGATTGCCAGAGGTCAGCATTCTGTCTAGAACTGACCATCAGTTTGTTATTGTTGTCGTTGGCCAAATAAGCAATAACCGAGTCATAATGTATCACTAAAGACGCATAGTGGTGTAGTACTATGGTACTTATGTTTTTTGTTTTGTTTTTTTAATTAATAGCAAAGCTCCCCCAGTGTACAATATGAGGCTATATACCTTTCCGTACGTGGAATTGTAGGCTGCTCTGATATCTTTGCCTTTGGGTGTTGCTTCTGCTATCAGTTTGTTATAGCCAAAATGGCAATGACCAAGTTGTATTGCATTACTAAAGACTGTCTGTATTGCCATAGTAGTGCAGTACTATGGCAGTTTCTGTAGGTTTGTTTCAATGAATAATGAAATTTTGCATTGGCAGAACAGTGTGCAATATACCTTTCCATAAGTTGATTTGTAGGCTGCTCTGATGTCTTGTCTTTGGGCGTTGCTTCTGGAAGCGATGAGATCCAAAATGGCTTCCTTATCGCTGCCTGTGAGGGAGACACAGCGCGGAAACATTAATTCAGAAACACTGGGCTGCAACATGCAGTACAGCACACTACAGTCCAATGACTCCCTGTCCCTTGGCAGGTGTCCAGTGTCTCTCAGCTCTGCTGTGCAGAACTAAGGCCCAGGGGAGAACTCTGTCCACAAATACCTTAGCGGCCTGGTGTACAGTAATGGTATCGACCGAATAAAATTCCTTTTGGTACATAAATAGAATCAGGGGATATACAACCCAAGCCATGGTGGAACCCAATGGAGAACAAATATTTTACGAATTAAATTTATATTTAGCACAAAAAACATAAAAACTAGAGCAATGTGATGTGCTGTTCAGTAACCAATCCCAATAGGCCTACCATAAGTTTACTTGAAGAAAATGGTGAACCACTTTGGCCTTGTTTTGCCTGGAAAATTAATCCATCATAGCATAGGGTAGAAATCAAAGAATTACAACTGGGGCTACACACGTACTGTACTGTACAGTAGGTGAACATGTTTTGTGCAATGCAGTACTCCCCCAATGCCAGCACTTGCGATGCCCTCCATGCCATGTGTGGGACACCCTTCATACCATGCCATCATACCCTTCATACCATACCATGCTCCATGCTTTACTCACCGAAGCCTTTCATGGCATTGTACAGGGCCTCCGCATCGCCATTGGCATCGAAGTCTGGGTGGTCAGTGATTGTGCCTCTGAATCCCTGTGGAAAAAGTCATGGTTCACTTTATATATACTTCTTAAATTATTGAATGAAAAGACGGTAAAATAAGAGAAGACAAAACCCTGACAATTCTAGACTCTATCAGGTACTCTACTCTAAACAGAAAAAGGAGGCCAGACTCCTCTGTCGTCGGACAGTTAAAATCTGAAGGTCTTTTTCAAGGTTTTATGTTTATTTATGTTTTATTTTATTAGTATTTATGTTTTAAATGTTTTTTGACTCTAATTCATTTCCTTCTTTCTTCCCTGTTTTCCTTTCATTTACATTTGTTAACTTTGTGAAGCACATTGAGTTGCACCTGTGTATGAAATGCGCTATATAAATAAACTTGCCTTGCCTTGCCTTTATATGTTACAATTAAATGTCTCAATACAAGTAGGATAGCCTAACAACGCTGCAAGGTGGGTCCAAGTTGAGAAGTACGTAGAGCTGACTACCCAGAGCTAACTAGCATCACTAGCCAGGCTAAATCATGAAAATGTTAGCCTGAAATCGCTTGGTTTATATAGCTTAGGGCTGTGGGTGGGACCACCAGATAGGGTTGCCACCCGTCCCTTGAAATACAGAATCGTCCCTTACTGAACTGATACGGGAAGCTATTTGTTCCTTATTTTCATGAATAACTAAGGCTGAAACTTGGTTAAAATGCAGGAAATTGCATCTACAAAAATACATTTCTTTATGGGGGAGGACCCCCAGACCCCCCGCGACAATCAAGTGACCCTTATTTTTATTTCTGAAAGGTACCAACCCTACCACCAGACCATTGTCATAATGGTTCATATTGCCCCTTCATTGCCTTGGCCAACTCTATGACCAATCAAATGACTGCTGAAAAACCACCCCAAAACTCTCAAACAGAGGGAGGGCATCCTCAGTGCCCAGGCTGGTGCTTGCTGTAGTAATCTCACAAGGGGCCAAGACCTGATCAATTCGCCATGAATCGCCAGGCAAAAATATTTTTGGCCGCTAATTTACATTACATTACATTACACTTAGCTGACACTTTCATTTATTCAAAGCGACTTACAGTTTTTATTTTCAGGGTATTGGTTACAGTCCCTGGAGCAATGTGGGGTCAGGTGCCTTGCTCAAGGGCACTTCAGCCATGGTTGGAGATGTAGGGAGAGGTCAGGTGGGATTCAAACCTGCATCCCCTAGATTGAAAGACCAACTCTCTAACCACTAGGCCACGGCTGCCTCAATTTATTAAGCCAGAGCACCAAAAGTAGTAGGATACCTGCTAAGAAAGATCTAGAAAAGCAATTGGGCTACTGGTAAGTGCTACAGGCCTGCAGAATACATCATTATTCAAATATACTCAAACAACAGCAATCTCAAAATGACTTAAAATGCCTAAAATATCTGGAGCAAACACTGACCTCTCAACTGTCACATGTCTTTCCAAATTTTGTGTCAAATCATTTAAGACAATACACTTCATCACACTTCAAGTACACTTCAAGTCAGTACTTTAAGGGGTAATGAAGGCAGTCACTACCACCGCAACTGTATTATGCAACACACCCAGAACATCTCACACTGCACTGTGATGTCAATTAGTCTAAAGGGTGACCATGCCCTGTGCTTTGGCTTTCACAACCCCCCTCCCAGGGCTGCTGCTAAGGTCTTGGAGGCCCTAAGTATAACTGGTCAGGGGGGCCCCCACTCATAATTAAATAGTAATAAATAATAACGTGGCTTTTTCTTGTCAATCTCAATTTAGGAGGCCCTAATTTTGGGAGCAAAGTGGCTGAGGCTCTAAGCGCTCTGTTTACTCTGCTTATGCCTAGCACCGGCCCTGCACCTCCCCTTTTCCCCATGAAGTCAGATTTAATCAAGGCTGAAGGGCTGTTTGGCAATCGAATTCAAGGGTATTTTTACAAGAGGATGCCACCTCACAAAGTTCAAGTACAGTAAAAGACCAAAGCAAAGATTTCCAATAATACCTATGCAAAAATAGAAATATATCAAACTTCCAACGTGATTCAATGGCTACGTACAGTATAGTGTTACATCTTAAGTAAGAAATGGCCCATTTTTATAGCATGTGATTTAAGTAAGCACACATTCCATCAACCATGTTTATACATGTTGCAATGTTAGCATTGTAGCTGCAAGCTAGAATGTGTGCCTTACTCATACACTACATAGGCTACCAGTGTTTCTTATGGTGGGTCGTAGAGGGGTCATTGGGTGGGTCGCGGAACTGTGGTGTAAAAATGTTTAAATTCTCTTTTATTGCCGTTCCCAAAATTGAGACAAGATGCGGTATTGAATAAATTAATAAAACACAAGTAGCCTATATTATCAAATGCATGGTTATATTTTTGATATTAGAATAAATCGACTTGACGACAAATATAGTCAATAGACCTCAATAGACAAACAGCAAAGCGGTATCCAAACCACAGACAGACCAACAGTCATGTGCCAAAAAATTGGGTCACAATTGAACCATTCCAGTTACATGTAGGAACAGCTGCACTATACAGTTTGAGGAAAGTAAGGAAATGGGCCACAATTAAAGCCATATAACACCTGTATACTAGCCTGGCAGCCAAATTAAATGTGAGATTAAATGTGAATATTTAGTCTGGCCCCGATCAATGAGACATCGGAAGATTGTTGATGGGAACAACCCGTTATTTTTCAAACTGTGTCTGTGCCTATTGGCCAACGCTTTGTCGTCACTCCCTCAAAACCTGTCCGCTTCGCATCCAAAGATTCAAAACAAATCTCCTGCGTTGTGACTGGTCGGTTTCAGGGCATGGAGTATTGTTCGAGGCTAGACCCACTTGCAGGCAAAAAATAATTTTGCCCGCTGGTGGGTGGGGCGAGTTTACTAGGATACCTGAATACTGTAGTTCGTTAAATAATCATTTATTAGGTTTATTAAGTGTATTTCCTTTTTGAATTGGTTGGCAATAGACTAGCAGACATGCTGCCACGCCTGAGAGACTGGAGTGTGTGTGACAGAGTCATATGTGTGTAGATGAGGAGCAAAAGTCATTCAGCTGAGCTGCCACCTGCCACCAAATGGCTACAGCTGCTCAATGTGTGTGTGTGTGTGTGTGTGTGTGTGTGTGTGTGTGTGTGTGTGTGTGTGTGTGTGTGTGTGTGTGTGTGTGTGTGTGTGTGTGTGTGTGTGTGTGTGTGTGTGTGTGTGAGAGAGAGAGAGAGAGAGAGAGAGCATGCGTGTGTGTGTGTGTGTGTGTGTGTGTGTGTGTGTGTGTGTGTGTGTGTGTGTGTGTGTGTGTGTGTGTGTGTGTGTGTGTGTGTGTGTGTGTGTGTGTGTGTGTGTGTGTACGTGTGTGTGTGCACGTGTGCGTGCGTGTCAAAGAGAGAGTGAGAGAGAGAGAGAGAGAGAGAGAGAGAGAGAGAGAGAGAGAGAGAGAGAGAGAGAGAGAGAGAGAGAGAAAGAGGAAGAGAGGGGGTAGCACAGTGCAAGGCAGCGAAAGACGAATGGGGACGGTACAGACCGTCTCTCCCTTTCATGTTGCATAACCAAGTGCATACAAATATGCCATGGCATCTGAGTCAGTAGTGTGTGTGTATGCAGGGGCCACGGCCTCGTGGACCCAGTGTGCTAAATGTATGCACATTTGAAAAGCTGTGTGTGTGTGTGTGTGTGTGTGTGTGTGTGTGTGTGTGTGTGTGTGTGTGTGTGTGTGTGTGTGTGTGTGTGTGTGTGTGTGTGTGTGTGTGTGTGTCTTTCCATACAGCAGTGTGTATGAGAGACAGTGAGTGTGTGTTTGGTGTCCGGTGGTCTGAAATGGTGTCGCCTTACTAGTGTGTGACTGGCCTGCTAGCTTTTAACCTGCTGCAATGAAAGGGGTGGGGGTCCTGTGACTGCAGTGCTTACTGAAACTGAACGCACTCTCTGCAGTCTTTAGCTCAGGGGCTCCCAAACTGGGGGTCTGGACCCCCTAGGGGGGTCGTGGAGGTACTGCAGACGGGTCGCGCAAGATCCTGGAAATCCACAGGTTAACAGCTAACAGCTCAGCTAATCATACAGCATATTTGCTGTCCTGTGGATTTCTAGCAATATTAACGGACAAACCATTAATGGACAATCTAGCAACTAGGCAAATTTTTGTCCATTGCCAGATTTTCCATTTTATGTCCATGTTGCTAGATTTGTTTGCTTGGCTTTGCATGTTTGCTTGGCTTTCCAATGACTGCTTGCCACATTATTGTACTAAATGTCTTATTCCAAAACTAAAGAAACCAATTCCATACCAGCTTGCACAGTTATTTAGTAAAATACTCTTTTAGGAAACCTGCTTCCATTCTCCTCAAATATGACATGACGGCTATTAATTTAGCTAATAGCTTGGCTTTTAGCGCCCTTGGTGTTAATGGATGCCAACTAGCAGAGTTTGGCGAATCGCGATAGATCATTTGTAAACTTCCCTCGCGAAGTCTCATCCAGATGCAGCGTCGCTAAGCGGTTGGGCCTACACTTTCAGGCCTTTTCACCACTGTCTGTCTGTCTATCTCACATGTGGTAGTAATTGTGAGATTTTGTGGGTTCAAGCTTGGGCCGGGGATTCTCCGGGAGACCTCTGTTGTTCCATACACACCCATTCTCCACAGTCTTACAGTTAAGTCCAGCTGCTGTGCTGTCCGCCTCCACAACTGATAGCCCTTGCCAGCAGGTTTTCTCTCTTCCCTAAAGTGCCTCTCTCATTACTGCATACAGGCACATGGCCAATATAGCTGAGCTTCCTCCCAGGCCCCCCCCCCCCCCCCACACACACACCTTACTGCACATGCTCAGAGCCTCCCTCGCCAGAGCAGCAGCCATCTCTCATCTCTCACAAGGACAGCTGGCCAGCACACAGAACGACGCCCCCGGCAACGGGCCCCTAGCAACAGCCATAACTCTGTGTAAACATTTATGTGTGACCACTGGTGCTGTAGTAGTAGCCTATGCATTATGTAGTACGGCCCACTTCAACAACTGAACTGTGCTGCTGAATTGGGGGAAACTGAGTCATCGTGGCAGCTGTGACTCACGGTAGAAATCCCATGAATGTAACATTATACTGTAGAAACTTTTTTTTTCCAGATTCTTCATTTTATTTCATGCTTCTTGGCTCATTGACGAGTTTTAAAGTGGCGGTGGATTTGTTTTTGTTCTTCATTCTTCATTTCTTAAAAATGTTATTGCTGCTGCTCTCCACTCATTTGTCTGCCCAGTAAGACTTGAGAAAGCCTAATTTAGGATGCCAACGCACCACTGCATCCCCCTTTCCGGCACCTACGTACGTATGTCTTGGCTGTAATGACTGGTTCCCACTTTGCTGTACTATGTGTCTTATTTCAAAACTAAGTAGTTAGGAAATGGATCACACTCAGTTTTTTCTTCTTTCTTATTCTTTTCTTTCTATTTAAACATTGCAGCAACCATCAGGTGTGGTAGATTGAGAAAAACTAGATGTGGTTGATCATTTTAAATATCTTGGGGTAACCTTTGACTCTTGTCTCAATTTTAAACAACATATTAAAAAAGTAACACTCAAAGTGAAAGCAAGTTTGTCTAATTTTAAACACATCAGACCTTTTCTACCCATGGAGGCTGCAAAGCTTTTTATGCATTCAATGATATTTAGTGATATTTCTTACTGCTACACAACATGGTCACACACATCAGAGAACATTCTAAAATCAATTAAGTCTCTCTTCAAAAAAACAATTTAAATTCTTGATAAAAAAGCCCATGTGTCACCACTACTGCAACAGTCCAGGAATATCAACTACTGAACTTTGACAGCTACCTGTTGTTTTTAGATGTCTGTGTCATTGTTAGCTAGCTCATCCCCCATTACAAGAGTTCATAAAGAACAAAACTTCATATGTGAACACAAGAGCCCAGGCAAAGGGAGACTGGGAAGTTAAATGGCATAGAACTCAATTCAGCCAAATGGCGTTGTCCATTAGAGGTGCAAAGTCCTGGAATACTCTGCCATCTAACATCAGACAGTGTGTCAACTTTAACACCTTCAAAGCCAATCTTAAACAGTGGCTGAAAACTAATCAGATATGCACCCATTAATTATTAGAAGTAACATTTGCTTTGCTTTCACATTTTTTTTTTTTTATTTGTATATTTATTTTACTTTTGCTTTTTAATTTTTTCATGTACCCAATGTTCGTTTTGTGTGTAGATGTCCTCCGTCATTCAGTAGGCTAGTTTATTTTCTTGTTATGTGTTTTAGTGTGAGTAGGCTACCTAGGACAACAGATGAAATTTAGCATCTATGCTAAGTCTGGCATTTTTATATTGAAGCTCTCAAGCTGATGTATTGATTAATTTGCATTGCCCTATCCAAATAAATAAATGAATGAATGAATGAATGAATTGCAGGGACGTTTCGGCTACAAGATCCTTCTTCAGTGTCACCATTATTTCAAAACTAAAAAACGGAATAAAAAGAGGAATTGATTCCACAGACGTTCTTATTCACTGTTTCCTGTTCACTTTTCCCTTTTCCTTGTTCCTTTTTCAGTGTGACCTTTCCACTCCACCCAACCTCCTGTTGGTACTTGGTACCCACAGTTATATAAATCCTCAGTAGATTAAGGACTTATTCATCCCTGAATTATACTTTACTAAAGCCCTCTCCAATATTCTATCCGCCAGGTCATCTTAGTGAAAAGACTTAAGTTGTAGGCAACAAACTTTTCATGACTCAAAAGAAGTCTAGTGGCCTACAACCAAACAAACTCTTCTGATGAAGAACAAGACTCTTGCTCCTCCCTTGAATCATCATTTGTGCTAAAGCCCTCTCTGTTATCCTATACTCTTCACGCTAGACAATGAGTGGACAATACACCTCCCGCGCGGCACAGGCCTGAGCCTCTTCATTCACACATGATTGTGTCCGCACACACTTCCCCCAATGATTATTTATTGATGACGACCCATGAAGCATTCTACAGGTGCTTCACCTTCCTGACACGGATGTGCCCCATTAGGCCATTACACAGCGCTAATAGAAGCTACTATCCAGAACCACATATTCAATTTCCAATTGACCTGGTTTTACCTGTCCCACTGTATGTGCCCCGTTGCCCTTTTTGGACAGGTAAAGTAAGGGAATTTGTGTGCGGCCGTGGGGTGCATTTCTCAAAACTAGAGTTAGTAACTACATTAGCTATTTTGTTGTTTGTGATGCAATTTCCCATTGACAACTAACAACTACGCTTTCGAGAAAGGCACCCCTGGATTGTAGCTTCTGAAAACAGGCTCCCCCATCACTGCAAAAGAGGTTAATTGTAGGAAAGTGGACTTCTTCTTCAGTTTGATAGATGTTTTGTATGAGTATTGACGAAGTTCTTACCCCGCCCATGGCTGCTGTAGATGTTGAATGAGAGGAATGATGTGCTGCAGTTGATCCTGGAAAAGGAAGTGAAAAAAGACACAGGAATGTTTTGGTAACTTGGTGATGTTTGGTTCACTAAACGTCGGTTAAAGAAAAAGAAAAGAATGCCGCACACTCTGCTCCATGTTTTAATGGTGAAGTGACGTTTCGGCCGTCTGGCCTTCTTCAAACTTACAAAACAACCACATCCACAGTGCCTTTATATAAACCCCAATTAGTGAACACCTGGTCCCCCTAGAGCATAGAGCTCCCCCATTGGTTGGTTACCTTAAATGCTTCTGAGCACAAGGCTCCCTCGTTAGCAAGTCAGTCTTAATTAGAGGTAACCAAGAGTATTTACATCTATTTACACAGGTTAACAGATTGAAATTAAAACATCAGTTCATCAAAACATCACAAATAATACAATCTGAAAACACAAAAACACCTTTTACAGGAAACTCTTCAGAGAAAACATTTAAGGTCATATTCAACATTCAAACCATAAGGTGTTAAGGTTTTTAAATGGTATATCCAGTAGTGTTCTCTTCTGGAGAGTAAGTTGTCTAAATCACCTCCTCTAGGGGGCAAAACCACTTTCTCAATACCAATGTATTTAAGGGATGAAATGGGGTGATTGAATTCAACAAAATGAGCAGCAACAGGATAATTTAAATTTTTGCATCTTATCGTGCTGCGGTGTTCAGCTATACGTGTCTTCAAGGATCTACTCGTTTTACCAACATAAGATTTACCACATGGACAAGTTATTAAATATATCACAAACGTTGTACTGCAAGAAATTTTACCTTTGATTTTAATTTCCTTTCCTGTGTGTGGGTGTTTAAAACTATTACACCTGTATGTGTAATTGCATTGAGCACAGTTGCCACAGCGCCTATTCCCATCAGGGATCGGTGCTAGAGTGGTTTGGGACACAACAGGGTCAGGAGACAGATATGAATGCACAAGTTGGTCTCTTAAATTTCGACCTCTTTTGTAAACAATTAGTGGTCGTTCATTGAAGACATTTTTTAATTGATCATCAGATTCCAAAATGTGCCAGTGTTTCATAATTATATTTTTAAACTGTCCACCATTTCTGCAATACTCAGTCGTTAATATTACCCGTCTATTAGATTTCTTTTTTGGTTTATCTTTTAATAAATCTGTTCTTGGTATATCGTTGATTTTATTAGCTGCTTCATTCAAAACAGAGTTTTTGTAGCCCCTCTTTGTAAAGTTATTTTTCATGGTTGTCATGTTCTTATTTAGGTCTTCAGGTTTTTTACAGATACGTTTTAAACGACAGAATTGGCTAAAAGGTAGGCTGTTCTTTAGTGGTAGAGGATGGTCAGAATCAGCCCTTAAGAGGCAGTTTCTCGCTGTGGGCTTTGTGTAGAGATCAGTGTATAATTTCTCCCCGTCTCGAATGATCCACAAATCTAAAAAACTCAGCTTTGTGTCGTTGTAATCCATGCTAAAGGATATAAATTCAGAACATGAATTGAGGTAAGCAAAAAAATCTGTTAATTCAGTCACCGATCCTTTAAAGAGGCAAAAAATATCATCCAAATATCTCTTCCAAATAAAGATATTGTCTTTAAAAATATGGTTAGAATAAATATAGTTTTCCTCAAATAGACCCATATATAGATTTGAGAAAGAAGGTGAAAAAGAACTCCCCATAGGAACTCCATGTCTCTGAATGTAAAATGTGTTTTGAAATACCCAGTAATTATGTCTTAAAATTAGTTTGGACAATTCCAAAATGCAAGTTTTCGAAGGATTACACATAGAATCAAGCAAGTAATGGTCTAGTGCTTCCATGCCTCCATCATGTGGTATGGATGTATACATTGCATTGATATCAAAAGACACTAAATACATCTCTTCGTCTCCAAGAGAGTTAATGGACTCAATGACGTTAACAATATGACCTGTATCTTTAGTGAAAGAAGGCAAAGCTTCTGTCAAAGGTCTGATAAAGTGGTCCACATAGGTTGACAGATTGGATGTAATAGAACCGATACTGGCCACTATTGGTCGGCCTGGCGGTTGATCTAGATTCTTGTGTATCTTGGGTAAAGTATAAAAAGTTGGAATAACCGGGTGTTCAATGCGTAAAAAGTCATGTTCTTTTCTGGAGATGTCTCCTTTTTCAAACAGTTCATCAATGGTTTCAAAAATAATATTTTTAAAACGTTGTGTTGGATCTTGTGGTATTTCTTCATAAAACATTTTGTCAGCTAACTGTCTTAAGCATTCTTTTACATAGTCAGTTTTGTTCAATACCACTGTAGCTCCACCCTTATCTGCTGATTTTATAACAATAGACTCATCTTCTTTTAGATCTTTCAAAGCATTTCGTTCCTCTTTTGTCAGGTTTTTGTATTGTAATCTCTGTTTTTCTTTGAGATATTTATCAACATCCTGTTCAACTAGTCTACAGTAAGTCTCAATTGAATTGTTTCGATTAATTGGAGGTACAAAAGTGCTTTTGTTTTTAAAGACTTTTTTCTCAGTTGTGTCTGTATCACCACACTCAGTAACTTGTTTATCATTTTCTTTAAAGAATTCTCTTAAACGAATGTTCCTAAAAAACTTGAACAAGTCCACTTTCACATCAAAGTCTCTTATGTGATTGGTGGGTACGAATGAAAGTCCTTTGTTAAGTACCGAGAGATGGAACTCATCTAAAGACTTACTAGACAGGTTAAATATTGTTACTTCCTCGGTCGGTAGGTCACTTGACGTCGGTGTCATAAGCATGTCATTACAGTGTCATAATAGTGTCATAATGGTGTTATGCATGTGTCATAAGCATTATGTTCATGTCATAAACATTTTATGACTGTTGGACTGTTGGCCATTCGGTTATGGCAAAGACAACTTTGTTTATGGCAAAGACAACTTTGCCATAAGCGAATGTCACTTAAGGCCAACAGTCATAGAATGCTTATGACATGAACATAATGTTTATGACTTATCTATGACTGTGTCATGACACTATTATGAAACTGTAATGACATGCTTATGACACAGACGTCAAGTAGTGTTACCCATTAAAGTCATATTAAAGTGATATTGTGCCATTTTTTGGAAATAAGTTCATTTTACACCTCCCTGTAAGTTAAATGCTTGAGTGGTACCTTTCTCCTGTAATTTCAGCCATTCACTGAGTACGCCAGTGCGTTTTCTACATCCAAGGTAGCAATTAACATTGAATCCTATGGGACCAGCTAACAGTTACCTGGTCTCATAGGATTCAATGTTAATTGTTAGCTTGAAGGTAAAGTTTGCAATGCCAGACCCACAGAACTACTGCAAATAGGTTCAACTCAATCATTTAACTCAAGGGGAGGTGTAAAATTAACTCTTTTCCAAAAATGGCACTTTAAGACCTCTGTTAAAAGTTTGCTTCCAGAATGTCAATGACAAAGTCGTAATGTATTACTAAAGACTCGTCATAGGAGTGTGGTAATGTCATAGGAGCATAGTACAATGGTAGTTAAGTATTTTCAATGACTACTAAAGCGCTTCACTGGCAAAATGGTGCATACCACAAGTCTACAATGTAACCTTGGGGTTGTAGCTTGGAGATAATTTGTAGCATGATGAGTCACTTGAATGGAATGATGTTCCACGTTGAACGGGAGTTTCATTCCATTTAGACATTAGTCTTTAATGTGTAGCCCCACATGCTGTTATAGTCATTTATAAGTTAACTACCACAGTACTACACTGCTATGACATAACATAGGCTACTATGACTTGGTCATAGCCATTCTGGTAACAGCAAATTTATAATGCCATGTTTTAACAGATTGATAAAACAAATATGCTGTGGTGACAGATGCTATCAGAGCACTGAAATGTAGTGAGAGAGACACATATCTAACCCACCCAATCCACTCCCAAGGGAGAGTATTTCAGTATACTCCCCAACACACAGCCACATGAAGCAAGCCTGCTGCATGAAGATACAGTATTATACTGTAGTGAGGAGCATGTCCGCCCCGTTCCTTCCAACCTCTCTCACACCCACAATATGTCTTCCAAGATGACACGTTTAATGCAGGCTAGGACTGGGGCGGAAAGAAAAAACCCACCCGGGCATTTTAGGCTGTAATATGTGGCCAGAGTAGGTATTGCTACTACGCTGCTCATTGAAACTGTGCTGCTTATTGCTGAATTTCGGAGCTAGTCCATTCTCAATGTCTCCAGTAGGACTGTTTCGGAGAATGGACTAGCTCCGAAACGTCTGTTTCTCCAGTTAACCTTAGACTTCTGTTGTTTAATTTTGGCTTCAATACACTTTTTCACACAAGTCTTGTGAGTGCCTCCTTTTTTCCATTATCTTAGATGCAATTTCCTGCATTCTAATCAATTTCAGGGGAAGGAATGACAAATCGCAGCTGACTCCTTCAGACTTTCTATATAGCACTGGCTGCCATTAATTGTGGCAGGTAAACATGTACTCTTAGTCTTTTCCATATATTTACCCTGATAGAGATGTAGCGCAATGTAGCCGGTGGCCAAAACCGGGAAATATTTGTGTCCCGACAGAGTTTGCTCGGGACCTGGGACACACAACGCCAAACTGGGACTGTCCCGGTTAAACCGGGACGTCTGGTCACCCTATGGTGGTAAGTACTTAATAAAAAGGTAACACTTGTGAATGGGCAGCATGGATTCTGGAAATGAACAACTAAAAATATCACACAGTGCATGTTTAAGCTGGCCCCTCATCTACACATACTGTAAGTACAAGCTGTTTTGCTACTATATCCTGTTTGACTCAGTCCACGGTCTATATTGAAGATGGACCAATGGGCGACCTCCTCTAAACTGTGAGCCAGACAGTCCCTCTAAGAAAAACAATCAAATAAAAATATCAGCTGAGTTGTGTCGGTCCACCGGGAAAATGACCTGTATGCCACATTACCAGTCCAGCCCTATGTTAGTGGAAAGCACACTTGTGCCAAGAGCTACACAGTCGAAGCCACGGCCACGTTTTTGTCCCAAAATCACATTTCACGACCTTATTCCTCTACATTTTTGGGAACTGTCCAGACTGAGTCCTGAGTCTTACAATACAGTCTTTCAGTACCAGCATGTTCACCGTGACACTAATGCAGTTTGTTACATAAAAAGATCAAATTTACCCTAATGAAAGCCTTGTCCCTCTGCGGCAGTCCACATTTTCAAGCTATGTTAAACATCTCAAACTGAAGGGACAAGGGTAACCAAAGCAAGACGTGTGCTACTTGAATGAAACAATGTTACAAAAAAGCAAAGTAATGTAACAGGTAACAGGCTATGTGTCCCCTAATCCATCTGTTCCAGAAAGTTCCCGAATTTGCAAGAAATGTACCCATAATCCACCACTGTTCATGACTCAGGGGGGATAGAAAATCAAAGATGTGGGCACATAATTTGTAAGGGAAAATAGCCTTGTCATTCAGGCATAATACAAGCCAAGTGCATATTAAACAGCACAACATAGAGACATAAGACCAATAGTATAGGCTACAAATTGGTTACATCTTACACTGTGAAAAGGACAGACATAATAGGCAGCATTTTATGAAACTATACATTCAGTGGCGTCTTCTTTGGGACAGCTGGTCCCATGAGAACATGCTGAAATGTGGTGGTAGAGGAACACCCTGCCACACCCATTGCTGAGATCCCCCCACTCATTTAAGTCAGTGTAAAGACACATAGAATCATAGCTTACATAAAAGCCACTATTCTTACAGTTAAATCTGTTATAAAGTTGCTCCATTTAGTTTACCAAATACATCATGTAATTTGTCATCAAGCATAAACTTCATTGAATGTGAACCAATTTCTTACAAAACTGTAACTTTTGGATGACTGAACAGCATACTAAGCTAAGCAGACCAAATTTAGACATCTGCCACAGTTCAACAGCCTCTGCTCTACACTATAAAGAAAACACCTTTTCAATCAAAGCAAACTCCATGTTAGCATAGGTTGTCTACCAAAAAAACACACACATACAAGATTCTGGTCGTTTTCGCCTACCTTTTAACTTTTGCGTCACAGTCGACACAGCTTATAACGGTCTGGTCTAGTCTGCCCAAAGTCCTCCTTGCAGCTGAGAATATCCACGGGGATATCAGTTGTTCGCCGGTAGGTGTCTGACGTAACGTGACGGGCATGCGGAGGACGTCTGCGTCGCGCAACTGGGGTTACCGGTAACCAGAAGTCATGTGGCTTCTAGTAACCACCCGCGCGTAATAATAATGTACCACCTAAACGTGTTGGCTAAAGTTTCCAAAATACCACCATGAAGTATCGGAGTTTTCCTCACCGGAACCTTCTGGAAGTGATATGGCAATCCCTGCTTGCCCCTGTCGGAGGATGAGCTCAGCATGTTTGGTCTGCAGACTGCAGTGGCTTCAGTAGCTCCTTGCAGCCATGTGGGATCTGACAGCTGTGTCAGCTGGGGTTTGCAGGAGAGGTCAACGAACGCAGCTGATGGATTTTCCTCCGTCTAAATTCCAATTTTGTGTGATAATCAGTTATTGATGCAAGTAGCCAAGGCCAAATTCTTATTTATTTTCAAGAAATGGCATAATGGTCTCTGTAGTAGGCTATGCTATGACTTTGCAGAATACCTAATACACTTGTCTGCAAGTCTAGTTTTTGACATTTGTAGTAACATTAAAACATTATACAATCCTGAAACAGTGAATCATACAGTGTGTCTAATACCTGTCAGTCAGCAAGCACAACATAATGAACGGTGAAGAAGAATAGGGAAGAATGGAGGAGAGGTGATTGCAGCGTTGTGAGACAATATGTTGAAAACTTTATTTGAAAAAGCTCTCCACATGTGCCATCACCATGTGCCACATATTGCAATGGCTTACAGAACATCCCCACCAAGAATGCACATATTCGCATGCATGAAATATGAAGGTATTTATGTAGGCTCTGTAAAAATCACACAAAAAACTGTAACAGGTACTGTCTCTCTCAGCATGAACAATATCATGGAGTTTGGAATTACAACAACAAGACACAATATTGGAAACTTTAGAGTTTGAAAAGAGCTGCACAGGTGTCAACAACTGGTGCCACACAAAAAAAAACCCACCAAGAATCCACATATTTGCAGGCACGGATGAAATCTGAATCAGTATATTTGCAAAATACACTGAAATTATGACATTTTTGCATAAATGCACATATAACTAGAAGCACTCAGAGAGTGCAAAACTCCGGCAAGGCCATGGGGTAACTGACGCCACAACTCTACACCATCTACAAACTTACAAAAAAATATATATCCTTGATGCGGCACGAAAACATTAGCTCCTCGGCGGAGGTAATTATGAATTTGTACGAGTGCACATACAGTACAGCAAACATCTGTAAGTGTGTGTTTATTTGTGTTTGTGAATTTGTAAGGTGAGAAAGTGGATCACACTCGGGTTCTTCTTTTCTTCTTTTCATTTTTCATCATTTACATAGCAGCAGAAGTATAGTCAAACGTTTCGGCTGTTGCCCTCGTCAGTGTCTCCTTGTCTCCTCCTCACTGTTTGTGAATTTGTGCATTAGCGTGTTCATATGTGTTTGTGTGCGCTTAAGTTTGTGCACAGGGATGAGTGCATGTGTGTGTGCGTGTGCGTGTGTGCTTGTGTACGCGCGCGCCTGTGCGTGTGTGCGTGTGCGTGCATGCGTGCGTGCGTGTGTGTGTGTGTGTGTGTGTGTGTGTGTGTGTGTGTGTGTGTGTGTGTGTGTGTGTGTGTGTGTGTGTGTGTGTGTGTGCGTGTGTGTTTGCTTGCTTGCTCTGGCATGACAGTGACAGGTCGTAATGACACTATTTCTGTCCCCCTCTGCAGCCATTCCCGTAAGACCGTGAGGAATGTTGAACTGGAGCTGTGTGTGTGTGTGTGTGTGTGTGTGTGTGTGTGTGTGTGTGTGTGTGTGTGTGTGTTGTCTTCAGGGGGCAGCAAAGGGGTCAGTTGTCCCAGGCCAACGGAGAGGGGGGACCCATTGGCATTACATTATATGTGTTATGTCTCTGTGTGTGTGTGTGTGTGTGTGTGTGTGTGTGTGTGTGTGTGTGTGTGTGTGTGTGTGTGTGTGTGTGTGTGTGAGTGAGTGAAGGTCAGATTAGACTTCAGCAACTGCGAGCGTGAAAAGTCGCGTGGGAGTGGCCACGAACCAATTTTGTATTCATGCATCTGCGAGCTCTGCGAGGTCCGAGGTCTCGTTGCCAGCCACATTTGAAATTGCGCGATTAGGCTACTTTCACTACATTGTAAGCACTGCGGTCATTATTAAGCAATGTTGCTTTCTATCCCGGTTAGCTAGGTATTTTCTCACAAATTGCAAAGGCAATGCAGTGGTATCATTATTTGACATACCCAGTCTGTTTTCACGAGCAGAAAATGCAAGCATGTAAAGACAGTTGATTCTGCCGATGTGTGTTTACATTCGGTGGAGGAACGGTAGTAAAACCGCAGGCATTGTGCCACGAGTGTTCAACTGATGCATTGTTTGTTACTTAGCTTGTAGCTTCGTGTATTTACACACATTTACACACAGAATACAGCTCTGCTCTCGCAAACTACTGGCATTGCGCTGCCACAAGAACAGAACAAGGAAGTAGCGAGACGACCAATCATAGTGCCTTTTTGTCTGCGTACTCCGCGTCCGTCCGACGGATAGTTAGAATTTTTTCGAGGCGCTAGACGACGGGCGCAGAGCCTCTGAGAGGGGGGCGTGGACTCGCATAGACAGAAAACGGACGGACGCAGATTCTATGCGAGCGAAGCAGAGAGGGGTGCTTTTGGTGGTAGAGTGTGGATGAGAGAGAGAGAGATGGCAGCAGAGAGAGAGAGGGGGAGGGTGGTGGTGTGTATGGAGGAGTGTGGGGGAGGCGGGCCGTCTGGGCAGACAAATAGTTTCAACATGACTGTGTGTGTCTCAAGGACATTGACCATGAATTTCAGATAAGGCGGTTTGGTTTTTGGTAGGCCTATTCACTTTACACTCAAAACATTAACCACTGTATGAAAATATGAGGTAAAATAGTTAAACTTCAATAAACATTTCATATGCGCAGTTCACATGAACCTTATCTTAGCAATGGATGTCCTCCAGGTTGGATATTAGTATTACTAAAAGCTAAATATCATTAATAGTCAGTAATAACAGATGTTTGCCAGTAGGGCTACAGTGCTACAGAGTTCAAACATTCACAGCGGTTTCTGCAGCGTTTGCTCTCCTCGCTAACCCCTGATGTCATGTCTCAGGACTTCCATGTTTTGGACAGAGGAAAGGTTGTTCCACACTGCCATCTTGTGGTTGTAATCTACCACTGCGTCCTTACATAAATAATAGCAAAATAATCTTTCCTTTGTTTGTAGTGGGTGGTGGTGGTGGCACACGTTTTTGCCTCCAAAATCCATGACTTACACAATCAGCGACACAGAGGAACAGTTGGCCTACAGTTTGACTCCTCTTTGGCGTCTTTATTTTTTGCTGCTGCGTTTTCACAGTTGATAAAGCCAGCAAAGCATTTCTGACATTCAGCAAGGGATTGGAGATTTGCACTCTCAGATCTTAGATCTCAGATCCCTGCACTGCTCTCAGGCCTGGTCGACAGGGGGAGACAAACGGGTCGGTTGTTCTGGGCCCACGGGTGTCCCTATTACATTGTATGTATTGAGACGAAGGACCCCTTTCAAATTATTTTGTTCTGGGCCCCACCAAAGCTGTGAGCGGCCCTGCGTGCACTGCTGGGCTTTTCAATAATGAGCACATTATGGGCCTAACTGAAATGCAGTGCAGTGAGAAAGGCTACTTTGTGACTAATTCCTTTGAGTGGGAGGGTCAAACAGGCTACTCTCTTGTGTATATATTGTCGTAAAAAAAATCATTTTGCCTCCTTTTCCGTGTTAACAGGAGAAGGGGGAATATTATTTACTAGATCCAGGACTGGCTACTGGCTAGTGTACTGTAACTGCACTCTTGTACGCACCGCATAAAATTAATTTTGGAATGCACTACATAAGGTAAGAAGAATAGTTTCGTTCATTAGCTGTTTTGTTGGCATAGTAGGTCTTAATGCTTCAGCAGGTGCCAAAATTTGGAAGTTTTTCTGTAATAGCTCAAAAATCTAAAGTTACATTTGTTTATGTTTACGTTTAAATTTACATTACATTTGTTTATATTTAATTAGTGCCAAATCTAAAATTGTATTGAAAAAAATGGGGGGGGGGCATTTTCCACCCACATATATAAAAAAAAAACACACAGTGTGTGCCGAAACACAACAGAGGACTTTCTTTAATTGCAGCCTTGTAATTGACTTGCAAACTGAGCCTTGGTGAAATCTACACCCTGTAGCTGTCCAGTGGTGAGAGGGGTTGGCATGTGGTGCTGCATGCCAGGTATGGGTAGAGCATGGCATGGGGCACGAGATGCCACTGCAGATTAGTTCAAGTGGAGAGGCAGAAATCCCTTGATGGCATGAGACTAGTGCACCCCTATGGCACCTCTGAGGAGAGAGAGAGAGAGAGAGAGAGAGAGAGAGAGAGAGAGAGAGAGGGAGAGAAAGAGGAGGAGTAAGAGGATCAGCTACAGAAAGAGCAAAAGAGTGTTGGCTCGATCTACTGTAGCAAAAGCCCTAAGCAGGTCTTCTGTTCTTTTTTTTTTTTTACATTACATTCATTCCTTCTATCGTTCCTGTTCTATCATTCACTTCTTCTCTCTCTCTCTCTCTCTCTCTCTCTCTCTCTCTCTCTCTCTCTCTCTCTCTCTCTCTCTCTCTCTCTCTTTCTCTCTCTCTCTCTCTCATTGCCCTGACATCTTCTTTCGGCCCTGTTTTGGTCTTTTTCTTTCCAACTCTTTTGCTGTTAATGTGTCTCACTTCATTCCTTTCTCTCTCTCTCTCTCTCTCTCTCTCTCTCTCTCTCTCTCTCTCTCTCTCTCTCTCTCTCTCTCTCTCTCTCTCTCTCTCTCTCTGCATCTCTCTATCTTACAGTAAGACTTGGCTACTACCACTGCTGCTCTGCTCTGCCTCAGACCAGATCTGACTGAGTGAGTTGAGAGCAGGATAACGGTGTGGGAGGGCTGAATGGTGAATCCCATCCATGCCTTCATTGTTTTGTTTCACACGGAAACGGAAAAAAGTCAACAGACAGCAAACAGCCCAGTTGGTCATCCCCAGTCTCACTGTCATACACAGTTGCAATGCAACAAGAGTATTTTAAAAATAGGCTTTTCTTTTACCTCAGACATGTAATAGTTTCATCTTTTACCTGACATGTTTCCACGGTATACTGCTTCTTCATCAGAAGGTCAGGTAAAAGATGAAAGTAAAAGAAAGTAAAATAAGGTAAAAGAAAAACCCATGTTTTACTAAAACGGTTAGAAATAATGAACTCCATACAGTACATCTGAGAGTATTTTTCTTCTCATTTCAGATAAACTGTCAGTCTGTTGTAAACATCCATGACATGTAAATGAATGTGGTCACACATAAATAGGGTCACAAACACTGCAACATACCTCTCTAAAAATTATACTTACAGTATGTTAAAGGATGCAAAGGACAGCACTCTTCAGATTTTTCTGTGTTTATTCACATCTGAAGAGTGCTGTCCTTCGCTTTCTTCATTCATTATGGTTTATGTGGGATTCAGCACCAAACTGTGAAAACCATTAGGCGATAGTGTGAGCGCGTCTTCTTTACTTTTTAAATTACAGTATTGTCCGATTAAACCTACAATATTATAATAATTACATTATGGTATCAATTGTTAGCCTATATGAACTGATCATTTGAATTGAAAAATGTGGAACTGAGTCCACACCAGTAATCTGACACGTACGTGTACAAAATATTTGCCTACATGATTTTTTGAAGTACTGTTATCGTTGCTGGCTGGCATTTTGGATTGTACTGTATGCCAAGTTGTAGGGTATCCACAAAGTCACATAACTCCCTGGTTTAAAAACATTCCCAGTCGGCGTGTAGCCTACTATGTCTACAGCATGACTTTTTTTCTTGTGGGAGATTATCAGAGTTTGACATGAAACCTACTTTACTTAAGGATTACTAACGAACTAGCCTACCATACTCAGTGAATTTTCATTGAAGTGGGCTTACTGTACATGTAGAGTGTGTGTGTGTGTGGGAGGGGTGTTGGGGGGGGGGGGGGGTTATATTGTATGTGTACACAGTAAAAACAAAATGCAGTGTTAGTACTTACGGTACTTTGCGACCAAATACACTCTAGAATGTGTTAAATCAGCTCATCAGTGTTGAATTAACACTGCATTGTAAAACAATGTACAGTATATAGTTTCCAGACATACTTCACAAAACATATTGTAAACACCTGCAAACTTATCTATATACAGTATATGGTACTTACTCTTTTGTGATTTTGTGACATTTCTGGGCACAGTGTGCCTGTCTGACTGCCTTTATTCTGGTCTTATGAGGAGCAAGGAGAGAAAGCTGAAAAAAGCTAAAGACCCTTTGGAATGTCACTGAGTGTACAAGGCAAGCCGACCACACATAAGAGCATGCAGTAGCCTACCTGACAAAGAGTAAGTACAAATGAATGACTGATCCGTTCTTAAATATGTTGTAGACTACGGTATACGCGCAAACAAATCTGTGAAAGTCCCTAAAGTCAAAGCTTAGTAGTATTTTTTTTTGACATTTCTGTGTAGTTATGTGTTGTTTACTAGCCTATGATGGCGGGCACTGCTGGTATAGAAGGTGTATTTGATGGGGGAAAGTTTTTCATCAGCATAAATGATATCAGCCAAGTTGATAAACGTGTGTACATATGAGCTGGATTGAAAAAAGGGGAGACGTGTGATTCTAGGAGTAATGACCACTGCTCATTTTCCCTTTTAAAGACAACCCTCCGTTGCCGAACAGACACTGGAAATAGGTAACGTCTGTAATATTCTTAATCAGATAATCTACTGTTGATAGTCCAAAACTGATAATGCTGACATAGACATAAGAGCTGTGTGGTAGAGGAATAGTTTTTCTGTATAATCGTCTTGAAGCTACTTGATTCTGATTTTACCTTTTGGCAGTGGTTGTAGCTTTGGCTCTTTTGGTTAATTTCCCGTGCAAATTCTGAACAAATTTCTCATAATGAAATGTTATCAATAATTGAATCACATTTGCAGTACAGATGGTATATCAGATAAAACACTGACTTTCTGCTCTGTCACTATCTCTCTCCTTCTCATCTGTTTCTTTCTTCATGTTGCTTCATGCTTCATCTTGATGTCTTTGCTTCTGATTCTCTCTCTCTCTCTCTCTCTCTCTCTCTCTCTCTCTCTCTCTCTCTCTCTCTCTGCCTTCATTTCCCCCTGGCTTCATTTCTCTGTATTCTCTTTCTCTCATTGTCCTGTTCTATCTCCCAACATATCTACATATTATCTCCCTCCCTCTCGCTCATTCCTCTCTCTCTCTCTCTCTCTCTCTCTCTCTCTCTCTCTCTCTCTCTCTCTCTCTCTCTCTCTCTCTCTCTCTCTCTCTCTCTCTCTCTCTCTCTCTCTCTGCCTTTCTCTGCCTGCATCTCTATTCCCCAACATACCTCCATATCTCCATATTCTCTCCTTTCCTTCCTCTCTCTCTCTGCTCTCGGCCCCCTGTCTTCCCCCCTGCATATCTCTCTTTCTCTGTCCCTGCGTATTGTATCTCTCGTTCTCTGTCCCCGTATTCTCCAACATGTCTTCAAATCTCTCTCTCTCTCTCTCTCTCTCTCTCTCTCTCTCTCTCTCTCTCTCTGCCTGCCTGCCCCTCTCCATCTCTCCCCCAGTAGCACCATCATGTCAGTGTGCCAGTGTGTGCACTCTTTCCTGGGCTCTTTCTAACTCTGCCCTTCTATTCCCCAACATCTCTCTCCCTCTCTCTCTCTCTCCCTCTCTCTCCCTCTCTCTCTCTCTCTCTCTCCCTCTCTCTCTCTCTCCCTCTCTCTCCCTCTCTCCGTCTCCCTTCCTCTCCATCCCAGCAGCATAGCATCATGTCGTCGTGCCAGCGTGTGCGCTCCTTCCTGGGCTCGCTGTCGCGCCGCAAGCCCCTGGAGCCGGAGGGCGAGGTGTCCACCTTCTGCCGCTGCCTGACGACCCTTGACCTGGTGGCCCTGGGCGTGGGCAGCACGCTGGGCGCGGGCGTGTACGTCCTGTCGGGCGAGGTGGCGCGCACCCAGTCGGGGCCCTCCATCATCGTGTCCTTCTTCATCGCCGCGCTGGCCTCCATCTTCGCCGGCCTCTGCTACTCGGAGTTTGGCTCGCGCGTCCCCAAGACAGGCTCGGCGTACCTCTACAGTTACGTCACCGTGGGAGAGGTGTGGGCCTTTGTGACGGGCTGGAACCTGCTGCTGTCATATGTCATCGGTAAGAGCGTAAAGAATTGCACATAGTAATAATAATAATAATAATAATAATAATAATAATAATAATAATAATAATAATAATAATAAAGAATTACAGAGAAAATAAGAACCGAGTATGATCCAGCTCTTTATAATTCTATCAGTCAGAGCGTGGATATGCCATAGTCAGGATGTGATGAAGTGATATTGATCCATGATATTGACATTGGCACTGAAGGCACATCAAGTGTGGCCCGGGCCTGGAGTGGTACGTTTGATGACCTGATCGGGAACGTCATGGCTGACTACTTTGGCAAGAACGCCGCGATGGGGCTGCCGGGCCTGGCTGCCTACCCTGACGTCTTCGCCGCAGCACTCATCATGATCCTAGCAGGTACATGTCTGTTAAGAGTATCAAGATAAGCATGTAAAAATCAATCTAGTTGCACACGGCCCCTGTTATGAATTAGCTGTTTCAAAAGTGGAGAAGACGCGCTCACACTATCGCCTAAATATTGTAACAGTTCTTAACTGGGTGCTGAATCTGACATAAAACATGAATGAATGAATGAATGAATGAATGAATGAATGAATGAATGAATGAATGAATGAATGAATGGATGAATGAATTAACGAATGAATGAATTAATGAATGAATGAAGCGAAGGACAGCACTCTTCAGATACTTTCTTTGCTTATTCGCCCACGAACGTTTCGGGCAGAGCCCTTCTTCAGCGTGTAATGGCGTTTGCCATTAACAAACATGCAAATGCCATTACACGCTGAAGAAGGGCTCTGCCCCGAAACGTTCGTGGGCGAATAAACAAAGAAAATATCTGAAGAGTGCTGTCCTTCGCTTCATTCATTCATTCATAAATTAGCTGTTACCAGAATGGCAATGACCTTGAATGTGTTCTGTCATAGTGGTGTTGTAGCATTACGGTAGTGAAGTTTTCTCAGTGACTATTACAGCGTTCTACTGGTGGACGACGTGCTACTATTCATGTATTCGGAACACTTAAGAAGGATGATGACTTAAAAAGCATTATTAAGACTTTATTAACATTTATTAATGAAGTAATTATAAACAAAACATTTACAAAGTAAAAACTAATTGTACAGGTACAAAGCAGGGATGCATGTGTGGAAAGTGTAGTTGTTAGCAGTTAGCAACTTCGGTAGTTGCCAATGGGAAATTGCATTGCAACCAACAAAGTAGCTAACATAGTTAGCAACTACGCTTTCCAGAAATGCACCCCAGAGTGGGGATCAGCTCCTGCTTGATGAGTTTGATGTGTGTTTGCATGCCGAACACTTCTTCGTTTCCACTGTTTTCATATCTTTTGCTCTATGGAGGAAACTCTTCCAGGGATGCCACGGCTGTGCTGTGTCAGGGCTGGACAGGCCATCTGGCATAGCTGGCATTTCATGGCGGGCCCCGCACCCTTGTGGGCCCCTATTTTCAGAATTTTTTTTTTTTTTAAATCTGAAAATAGGGGCCCACAAGGGTGCGGGACCCACCAGTGAGTCAGTTCTGCATCACTAATTATGAGGGGCCCCTTTAAGCCAAAAGTGCCGGGCCCTATTTCTCCCTCTGTCCAGCCCTGGCTGTGTCTGCTGGGTTAACATAATATTTCTCACTCCTTTTGTTCATAATTAGTTAGTTAGATACAAAGTATTTATAAAGCTTTTAAGAGACCGCCATTCTAAAGTTCTACCCATAACTTTTGTTCAGTTTCTCTGCACAGAGGTCCTCTATTGTTCTCTGTTATATGACATAGGTCATCATGACACACACATGGTGTGTGGACCAAAATATCATCTCCATTTTGGAATATACAGTAGTTAATTTTTGTTGGTAAATTTTTCCCATGATTAATGGCTAATTATTTCCAATAAAGTTAATTTTCTTCCGTGCCCATTTTGCTGCATTGCAGAATGAGATCTCGGCCCACATTGTAGACATTAAAAGTATTTAAGTATTATTTTGAGTATTAAAAAGTACAAGTAACATTATCAGAGAAATATGTGACAACAACACTCAATGAAAAACACATCATAAGATGCAATGAAATGTCAATAATACTGTACAATACATTGATATGCCAAAATATTGTGGTGATATACGGGTACATGGATGATATTGGAATTATGTTGGAATTAATGTATGATTTATGGTTAATTAACACATGACTTATATATGCATTGATGGTTAATATACTAGTAATGAGAAGGGAGTCCTGCTTGGAATCATAATGACCCACTATTAACTTATTGTGCAAATCAAAGGTGAATTCATGGTGTGAGTTCCAAGTGTTAATATACCATGTATTAACACTGCTGATAACACTGCTGTTAATATATCATGTGTCCAAGTGTTAATATATTGTGTATTAACACTGCTGTTCATATATCATGTATTAACACTGCCAGATCGATCCTTATCATATATGAAACTGACCTTGGAATTAATTGACAGAGTTGGCCTACCTTATGCATGCAGCAGATGTTGAGTGTAGAAGTAAAGTTAACATGGTAGAGGTAAATTAAAAGTGCAAAATTATAGTGGAAATGAATCCCATGCTAAAAATCCTGCCTTATTACGATCCAGTCGTTTCTCAAGATAGTTGTCTCACGAAGGCGGCGTGACACCACTGTGCCAGGAAGATGTTGCGATAGGGCACCGTTGGCTCTGCGGTGTTTGAACGTGGAGGGGGGCTTGCAACCTTCATATCGTTCACCTGCTGGCTGTAGCCTAGAAGCCGCCTCTTCTGGACCCACAGTCCCTGGCGCAATGTTTTGCCACTCTGGCCACAGAGAACATCATTTCCCACATCACATTCTTGTGACCAGCCGCACCCATTTTTAATATTAATACAATATCATATTATGTCCCATGTGTCAAGGTCTGCTTGTTGAAAGGGGTTACAAGTGGAATGTGCCTCATGTGTGAATGCAGAGCAGCAAGGAGGGTGGGGTGGGGGTGCAGGGGGGGTATTATTGGGTAGGCCTTCGTCTAAGATGATCTTGTAACCAGCACCACACCCGTAATATCTTTCTGTATGAGGTCATATCTAAAGTAATGATTAATTAATGTATTATTTAGCAACATCTTTTGAGTCATAATATAAGTCATGATGACTATGGCATTAGCTAATGTATAAAGAAGAGATGGTAACACTTTATTTTAGGGACACATCTATTAGCACTAATACATACAATATTAATGCCTGTGTAAGTAACTTGTAAGGCATGTACTAAGCAAATAAGACAGTTGTTAAGCATGTATTCACAAATGTCTTGTTCATGCCCAATTAAGGATTTATTACTAATATAACCTTAGTAAGGACCAGTAAGCCTATATTTCTATTTATTAGTAAGTAGTAAGTGGCAGAATACAATGTGTATAAGCTCCCGACACACTGTGTGAACAAACCCTGAACAGTGTGAAAACAAATGCAGAATAAGGGTCCCTATTCTAAAATGATGCATTGGTCAGCCCAGATGGCTCAGGGCCTCTGCACTACCAAAGTCCAAGGGCCCCCACACCACCCAGGCCTGCACTACCTAGCCCCCCCGATCTACAAAGTGTAAGGAAATATCAAATAATTAATGCTTATCTAGCCAAGTCATCTAGTTTTCTCTTGTTCATATCAATGAGAGGGAGGTAACAAGAGCCTATATATAGCAAGGATTGAACGTACACTTGTCAATGGCGGTGGGTTGGTGAGATGTAATTTTTTTCATGTACCACTGAGTTTTAATTGTAAAAAAAAACCCAAATAAATGCAGAAAATTAGAATAATAGTTTTGAAGCAAAACTAAACTACTCTTTTGTGATAATTAAGTGAATGTTTGAGAACATTAGCTTCAAGAAGTGCAGTGCATGATGGGTACGCAATCTAGGCCAACAGACAACCTACCCAGCTCTGAGCCTACGTCCTTAGCTCCTCCCCTCACTTGTGAAATTTAGTTGCTATCCAAACAATTTGCCATGTACGTAACAACAGAAATATTATCATTGCTGCATTGGCCATGCATTGCATTTCCGACTAAGGGCGTACCCATCATGCACTGCACTTCTTGTAGCTAAGTTTCTCAAACATTAACTTATTTATCAGAAAGGAATAGCTTAGTTTCGCTTCCAAACTATTACTCATTGTTATATTCTGCATTTATTGCAGGGTTTTTACAATTAAAACTAATTGGTGTATGAAAAAATGACATCTCACCACCCACCGTCATTGATAACTTTACGTCCAATCCTTGCTATATAATGCTTCCAATTACTCATTAGTTTAATGAGTAGAATAAGTGAGATCTTCATACCTACTGAGACTAATATAGAATCTGAAATGTTCTTACACTTTGCTTCCCGGGGGGTGGACGTAGAGTGGGGGCCCTAGGTAGTGCGGGGGCCCTAAGCCATCTGGGCTGAGCAATGCACCACTTTAGAATAGGGACCATTATTCCACATCTGTTTTCACACTGTTCAGGGTTTGTTCACACAGTGGCCCTTACTGCTTACACATAAATAGAAATCTAGGTCTACTAGGTCCTTACTAAGGTTATATTGGTAATAAATCCCTTATTGTGCATGAACAAGACATTTGTGAATACATGCTTAACAACTGTCTTATTTTGCTTAGTACATGCCTTACAAGTTACTTACACATGCATTAATATTTTATGTATTAGTGCTAATAGATGTGTCCCTAAAATAAAGTGTTACCGAAGAGATATTCCAAGTGTGTTAACATATACTCACAAAAGATGTTATGCTTAACTAATCATGCTTTGCCCCTTATTCTGCAGTCATGACATTATAATGAGTACTATACCATTAGCTAATGCATGAAGAAGTGATATTGTAAAGTGTTACCCAGTGCAGTTGTTACATACTGTTTGTGTTCAAACTAGTATCTCAACAGAAGTACAGTTTGTGCTTCTCTTTCCTCTCACAGGTCTCCTTGCTCATGGTGTGAAGGAATCGACAACGGTGAATAAGATTTTCACGTGTGTGAACATCCTGGTCTTGGTCTTCGTCATCATATCTGGCTTCATCAAGGGGAACATCAGCAACTGGTACATCTCAGAGGAGACACTGCAGAACGTCACCGCTCAGCTTGAGTAAGCTTAACCCATTAAGACACGTGGTTATACATTTGCTGTTAGCAGAATGCCAATGACCAAGTCATAGTGCATTACTATGACATTGTAGTGTGGTACTGTGGTACTTAACATTTCAATGACTATTACAGCGTGCCACAGGAGGTACGGCATACATTATGGGGCTAAGGATCCATATTTATTCCGTTTTTGATTTGTGGTTCATTAATGGATTTTTTAAAAACATTTTATTAAAGGCTGCCCTTAGCATGTAGTGTTTTTCATGGTGATTTTTTTTTTGACCATTTGGGGCCAGCACATCTCACAATGTATTTGAGTAAGACTAAGGTCTGCTCTCTGAGTAAGCTTATAAGGATCCATATTTATTCTGTTTGTGGTTTGTGGTTCATTAATGGAATTCAATATTTAAAAAAATGAGACTGCAGCAGCTTGCATAAAGTGTTATTCATTGCATTTTTTTTCAATAACTGGACCACTAGGGCCCGCAACTCTCATAATGTATTTCAGTAACACTTTAGCCTGCTCTCAATTAAATGGCCACTGTTAAGGAAATTAATGAAACTAATCAATTAATTAATTAATGAGACCACGACAAGTTGATCAGAGTTTACAATTGACTTTCGCGAAAGGAGAGAGTGAGAAGCCCTGGAAAACATGTTCCTCGCTTGGCATCCTTGGTCTCTCTAGTCTCTCCTCCCACGAAGAACCTTTTTTTAATGGGCAGCACAGAAGGAATAGAAAAACACAGGGCTAACATTGTTTCTTATCAGAGGACCTTGACAGTATCTTCCTTGTCACATAGTTTTCCCTGGGGAACATTTGGAAAGGAATAGAGCGCAACAGTATATGAAACAAGTACAGAAGTGAATATGAAGCGAAGTCTTTGCTACAGATCATAATTATCTCTACACCACACATACAGTACAGTAATTTTTTTTCCCATTGAGGTGTTGTAGTGTCATACAATGCAGCACAAAAATGTATATATTTAGTTATATAGTTTTAAAAAAGAAAATACAGTTGAAAACTTGAGTAGAAGGACGTATAATATTAGTCTGTATGTAAACAGAAAATAAATTCTCTCTTTTCCTCTCTTTTCTCTCTTTCCCCCTTTTCCCCCTCTCTTCCCCTTCTTTCCCCCACCGAGGCAGTCCATTATGCCCCATCTTCTAGCGTAGTGGTCAGAGCCTCGGTTTACTATCCCAGGAGGTCTGGGTTCGAGTCCCAGCTGGGCAACTCTACTCCCCTTCGCTACAGGTGTCATTATTAATTCCGATCGCTTTTTTTTTTTTAGAAACGTGACATTCTCGGCGAACGTGACGAGTAGGTTCGGGGCGGGCGGCTTCTTCCCCTATGGATTTGAGGGTACGCTGGCTGGGGCCGCCACATGCTTCTACGCCTTTGTGGGCTTCGACTGCATCGCCACAACAGGTACTGTAACATGACCAACATTAAAGACAAGAAAGTTCCCGTACACTGTTCACATTTGCAGAGTTTACTAGTTGAAACGTTTCGGGTTACACTCCTGCGTTGGTTACACTCCTACGCACCTGACCAAAGGAGGTGTGCAAGAATTCTACACAAACAGAACTGTAACATGACCCGTATCCCCCCCATTTCACAAATGGCAAACACTATTTGCTAATATTACTACATTTTAATTTCAGATTCACAAGAAATGTAAATACATGTATTATTGGCCATGTATTGTACGATACAAACCAATAAATGGTAGGCGTTAAGCTTTGAGTTTTCCCTGTTTTCATGAAAAGTCCCTTCTTTCTGCGACCCCCCTGCAGTAACCTCCCTAGGAGTCCAGACCCCCAGTTTGGGAACCACTAGACTTATCAATGAAACAGCAAAAAATGATGTTCCCCTAAACTGTGTACTACCTGTGTTATCACCTCAGCAGGTGAGGAGGTAAAGAATGCGGCCCTGCCGTGGCCTAACGGTAGGGGCACCGGCGACCTGGGTTCGATTCTGGCCCGGATCATTTGCCGATCCTTCCCCCTCTCTCTCTCCTGACTCATTTCCTGTCTCTCCTCCACTGTCCTGTCAAAGAGTAAAGGCAAAAAAGCTGTACAAAAATAATTTCTTAAAGAATCCTCAATGTTCCATCATCCCTTACTACCTTCACCATATCCCTCTCTCTCCATCTCTCCCTCCTTCTGTCCCTCACCTCTCTATATCCCTCCGTCCTTCTCTCAGGAGAGGAGGTGAAGAACCCCCAGTGTTCCATCCCTCTGAGTATCATGAGCTTTCTGCTCAGCTCACCATATCCCTCTCTCTCTCCATCTCTCCTTTTCTCTATCCCTCTATCCCAGCGCTCCATCCCTCGGATATTGTAGGCTCTTTGCTGATCTGTTTCCTGGCCTTATATCCCTCTTTCTGTTTCGCCTTCTTTCTTTCTACCCCTCTCTGACTTTCTCTCCCTCCCTCTATCCCTCCATCAGGTGAAGAGGTGAAGGATCCCAAGCATTCCATCCCTCTGGGTCCCTGCTAATCCTGTTACTCCACCACATCTCTCTTTCTCTCCATCTCTCCCTCCATCTCTCCTCCTCTCTCCCCTTCTCTCTATCCCATTTATCCCTCCATCAGGTGAGGAGGTAAAGAACCCGCAGCGTTCCATCCCGCTGGGTATCGTGGGCTCCCTCCTCATCTGTTTCCTGGCGTACTGCGGGGTGTCGGCGGCGCTCACCCTGATGATGCCCTACTACCTGCTCAACATCCACAGCCCCCTGCCGGTGGCCTTCACCTACATCGGCTGGGCCGCGGCCAAGTACGTGGTGGCTGTGGGCTCCCTCTGTGCCCTCTCCACCAGGTCAGCATAATATGAGGCTTTTATTATCATCATTATTATTATTATTAATATTATTATTATCATTATTATTATTTTTAATAGTTATTACAACTTTATTTTTTTATACGTGGTGGCCGTGGGCTCCCTCTCTCTGCCAGGTCAGCATAATATGAGGCTATATTATTACCTCCGTCAAGGAGGTAAAGTTTTCAGTCGTGTTGGTTTGTCTGTCTGTCTGTTTGCCTGTCTGTCTGTTTGTCAGCAGGATAACTCAAAAAGTTATGAACGGATTTGGGTGAAATTTTGTGGAGTTGACAAAAAATGACAAAAGGAACAAGTGATTAAATTTTGGTGGTGATCCGGATCACGATCCGGATCCAGGAATTTTGACATTCCAGTTTCTAACTCCACAAAAACAAGGCAGAAACGAGAAATGAGAGAGAGGGAGAGACGGTTTAGGGTTGGGAAATGACCCTGGCCAGATTCAAGTCATGAATGAGGATCACCGAAACAACTCAAATGTGGATGTTTGAAATGTACTCATATATGATGCATGAACGTGAAAGACACATTGTCAAAACGTTAGTCTTGCACCTTTCTAGGCCCTACAGTTTCAAACATCTACGTCTGGGTTTCTCTGGTGATCCACCTTCCTTACTTGAACAGTGACCTTGGTGCATGTCTCACACGCTGACCCGGCTTTGACCTTTTGACCTTCACCTTTGACCTTTTGCTGTTGCAGTCTCCTGGGATCCATGTTCCCCATGCCCCGAGTCCTCTTCGCCATGGCTCGTGACGGCCTGATGTTCACCTCTCTGCAGAAGGTCAACGCAAGACAGAGCCCTGCTGTGGCCACCATATCCTCTGGCACTGTGGCAGGTAACGATATCTAATCTGCCTTCGCAACGGAATTCTCTTTTCTGATTGGCTGATGAGGTGACCATAAATTCAGTGGAAACGGGCAAACGCCTATCGGACGCAAGTAACTCAGACGCGCATGGAATCTCCGTTTGGAATGCCAACGGTATCTAAGGGATAATGTTGTAGGAATCATGCACACATGATCTACGGAAAAATGGAATAATCAAAACGTCGGCATTCCAAATAAAGATTCTAGGCAAGTTTAAGTTACACCGGTCCAATAGTTAGGACATCCAGTGCTTCTGAGCATGTAGGCCTACACTGTTTTTCTTCTATTGTTTTACTGTTGTTTGTTTTTCTGTGTTGGTGTCATGTGTCCTATGTGTTCTATGTGTTTTATGATGCTGCAACCTCCCTGTCTCCAAAGCAAATTTCTCCTTCGTGGAGACTAATAAAGAAACCTAACCTAACCTAACCTAGTGAAACGTCTGTCTTGCTCACTAGATTCTGGTGCAGTTGGCATGGTTCTTTACAGACAGTAATAGATTAAAAAATATATCCTACCCTAACAGCAGATAAGCGGGATAATGGTCTACGAGGTCGACCGGTGTAGTGCACCTAAACATATATAATAAGCATATTATGAATAAGTTATGCAATGTTATGATAGCACTTCACTTATACCAGAGATTCTTTAAGTATATAGAGATATGCCAATGTAATAGGTTGCTATGGGCACCTAACATGACCAGGTTCCGGTCTGCCTAAAGGGGCGGGTCATAATGCTCCTAGCATTGAATAGAACAGTCCGTATGTCTGCCTAGGTCTGCCTAAAGGGGGATTTCCCCCCCTCCCCCTTGCAATAGTAGAACCCGGAAACAATGGGCCAATGGAACCTCTCTCTCTCTACTCTCTCTGCTTATACGGTTTATGTCACATGGATCGACATTTGTAACACAATTCAATGCAATTACAGTTGATATAGCATGCACCGTACTGTACATACCAGCACTAATTACTGTAACCCTGTGGAACAATCTCTACTGTAAACACTTGATGTAACACCACAGATGGTTAAATAAATTATAACACTGGATCATCACGTTTCATATCACTCCTCTAATTACTTGCTAATGTACTAATGAGTACTAATTGCTAATGACAATACAAAGCAGAAGTAGAAGACCTCTTACAGATGTAATAGTATGATATTACATAGTTCAAACGATGTAAAATCCTACTATTAGTGTTGTAATTACATCTGTAAGAGTACTTCTACTTCTACTTTATACGAATGGTGCATGGATAGGATTCTGCAAGTTTCAAAGAACACATAAGAACAATATGTACAGTTGATGTGCACACATGTTCACTTCACACTTCCCACATCATTGTGAATCATGGGCTATTTCATGCACTGCACATGGCATCTCCATTTAGCTTTCCCACGCCTTCCTGAAGCACACCGCTCCCAAGACCCCTGTTATAAATCCCCTGTGATGAAATGAAATCACCACCAACACCATTTCTGCCACGGCGCACATTTTCCTTCCCCACGTCTCACCTCCCATCCCTCCCACCCACCCAAACAACCCCCCCCATTGCCCTGCTATTCCCCTCATACCCCTCCACCCTCCACCCTGCGCCCACTACCTCGTCACAAGCTTGATGTTTTGTATGATCTATCAAAAGGGCTCGGGCAAGCAAAAAAAAAAGAAAAAAAAAATACTGCATGTTTCTGTTTCTCTTTTTTCTTCCTCTCCCCTCGCAGCTATAATGGCTCTTTTATTTGACCTGAAAGCCTTGGTTGATATGATGTCTATCGGGACCCTGTTCGCCTACACGCTGGTCGCCATTTGCATTCTCATTCTTCGGTTTGTACTGCGCTACACTGCACTGCACTGCACCTCATCTCATCTCATCTCGCTCGTCAGACTGACTCAACCTCCCTCCCAGGGCCGGATTCACAAGGCCTGGGGGGCCCCCAGGCTACAGGTTGCTGTAACCCCCACACACACACACACACACACACAAGGCAAATTTCTTAACAAAATGACATAGACGGTCCTAATTCCAACCCAAGAGGAGCGTTACAGTAGTACGATTTAAAACTCTACCTGACACAGCAACTTAGGGCCCCCTAGCAGGTGGGGGGCCCTAGGCTGCAGCCATATCTAGCCTGTGCATTAGTCCAGCCCTGCTCCCTCCCTCTCTTTCTCCTTCCCTCTCTCAGCAGTGTTGTATTATTGAGTATAAATAGACACTGGCTTTTTTTCCGCCTGTGACATTTGATATGTTTATAAATTCAGCATTTTTTTCCCATCATGCCTGCCTGTCTGTTTCATCTCATCTTGTTTCTCATCTCTCATCTCTCTCTCTCTCTCTCTCTCTCTCTCTCTCTCTCTCTCTCTCTCTCTCTCTCTCTCTCTCTCTCTCTCTCTCTCTCTCTCTCTCTCTCTCTCTCTCTCTCTAGATACCAAGAGAGTGAATCAGAGGAGGATCATTTCATAACGGTCACCACCTCTGTGTTTGCATTTATGAAGCCTCCATCGCAGCCGACCAAGTACACTTCAAAGACAGTTACAACATGCACCATAGTTGTTGGTATGACTAAAGTGCCATCTATTGCATAACATGTTCATGTATGTGTGTACTGTAAAGAACACACCGGAACATTCAGCAGCACGATTTGTTGTATAATTTTATCATGCAGTACAGTGCAGATACAGTTTGAATAGCATGTGCATATCACAACGCAATTTATTCAGAAACTACATAATGTACTACTTCTATTGATTTTGTGAATTGGGGATCTTTTGCTAAATTAGAATAGAAGGATTATATTTTTTTATTTAATTTTCAAATGGCCAAATCACATTACTAGTAGTAGAAGAGTAGAGTAACTTTATTAATCCCAAAGGAAATTAAAGGATTGATAAAGTTACTCTACTCTACTCCACTTCTCCACTTGGGCAGTCATGGGTGAGCGGTTAGGGCGTCAGACTTGCATCCCAGAGGTTGACGGTTCGACTCCCGACCCGCCAGGTTGGTGGGGGGAGTAATCAACCAGTGCTCTCCCCCATCCTCCTCCATGACTGAGGTACCCTGAGCATGGTACCGTCCCACCGCACTGCTCCCCATGGGGCGCCACTGAGGGCTGCCCCCTTGCACGGGTGAGGCATAAATGGAATTTCGTTGTGTGCAGTGTTCACTTGTGTGCTGTGGAGTACTGTGCCACAATGACAATGGGAGTTGGAGTTTCCCAATGGGCTTTCACTTTCACTTTTCACTTTCACTTCTATTGCTAATGTGATTTGGCCACTGGGAAATTCAATGAAAACTATAATCACATCCAGCTCCCGGACCTTATGTTTGACACCTTTGCCCAAAACTGTTCTAACCCTTTCTGTGTTATTGCAAGCCATTGTACCACCACCTCCTCCCTCACTTCACCTCCCTATCTCCTCTTCTGATCCTCTTGTCTGTCTCCACAGTTTCTGTTGTGGGGGTGGACCTGAGTTTGTACAAAGCAAATTATGATACATCTTCACTGCCAACATCTGCCATCATCCTCACCACTATATCTCTGTTGTTCCCACCCATTCCATGTGGTTCCAAGCCATTCTATGTGGTTCCAACCAATGGTTCCAACCTATTCCATGTGGTTCCAACCCATTCTATGCGGTTCCAACCAATGGTTCCAACCCATTCTATGTGGTTCCAACCAATGGTTCCAACCTATTCTATGTTGTTCCAACCCATTCTATGGTGTTCCAACCAATGGTTCCAACCTATTCTATGTTGTTCCAACCCATTCTATGGTGTTCCAACCAATGGTTCCAACCTATTCTATGTTGTTCCAACCCTCCCTGTCTGCCTCCGCAGTTGTGGTGTTGGTGGTGGCCCTGAGTGTCATGACACAGGCATTCCAGCCAAATTATGATGTGTCTTTAATGTCAACACCTGACATCTACCATCTACACCCATATGTTGTTCCTCGCCCTCTCTTCTACCCTCATCTGACCCCTCGTCCACCCCACCCTCCACAGTTGCTGGGTTATGCCAGATTATGATACACCTTCAATGCCAGCCAGGTTTCCAAAATCTGCTATTTTGATGATGTCTGCAACCACCGTGCCATCCCAACCCCTTTGTTGTTCCATCCCTGTCTCCCTCACAGTTGCTGTGGTGGTGACCAGTGTTGGGCAGTAATGCATTACAACAGTAATTACTTACTGTAATGCATTACTTTTTGCTGTAATGCAGTACTGTAATGCATTACAGGGCAAAACTCTGTAATATTTATTTAGTTACAATGCTAAATAACTTAAGTTACAATGCATTACAATGCCCTGGATTTTAGTGGCATTCAGTGTGGTGGGTCAGAAAGAAGCTATTCCTGAACCTGGTAGTTTTTACTCTGCATGCTGCCAAAAAAAACCTCCTGGATGGGAGGTGAAAAAGTCATGACTCATGAGCTTGATTTACACTGTAATAAATTGCCAGATCCATATTTAGGCCTACAGTTCTTTTGGCAAAAGTAACTGAAGTAATGCAAACGTAGTGTAATGCCTTACATTTTAAATATAGTCCTAATATTGTAGTGTAAGGCAGTGGTTCTTTACGTGGGGTGCGGGCACCCCCTTTGGATGCGCCAGAGATTGCAGGGGGTGCGCATATTTTTTTTTGTGTTGAGGTTTTGACCAAAATTCTGCACCCAAACATTATAATTAGGCCAAATCAAGACCGAATTATAACACGTTTTGGACCTAATGTAAAGTCATTAAAGTAATAATAGTATTAATGTCTAAAGTAAGAATCACAGTGATCATTCACTTAAATCATTTGTTAGTGCGTATATACGTGTAGACGTTTGGGTTGGGGGTGCGGGGGGTGGGGGTCTTGGGCACAGGTTAGGGGTTGCTTCAAGAAAAAAAGGTTAAGAACCACAGCTGTAAGGGATTGCTTTGAAAAGACAGTAACATGTAATCCGTAATGCATTACAATTTTTGAGTAACTTGCCCGATACTGGTGGTGACCCTCAAATTATGATACCCTACATCTTCAATGCCAACATCTGCCATCCTCCTCACCACTACATATCTATGTCCAACCCATTCTATGTGGTTCCAACCTATTCTATGTTATTTCAACCCATTCTATGTGGTTCCAACCCATTCTATGTGGTTCCAACCCATTCTATGTGGTTCCAGCCTATTCTATTCCAACCCATTCTATGTGGTTCCAACCCATTCTATGTGGTTCCAGCCTATTCTATTCCAACCCATTCTATGTGGTTCCAACCAATGGTTCCAACCTATTCTATGTGGCTCCAACCCTCCCTGTCTGCCTCCGCAGTTGTGGAGGTGGTGGCTCTGAGCGTGTTCATGACGCAGGCTATCCAGCCGCTGCTGCTCCTGGAGGTGTGGAGCCTGCTGTGTCTGTCCCTCATCCTGGCCGCGCTGCTCCTCACCACCCTGGTCATCTGGAGGCAGCCGCAGAACACCACCAAAGCCCCCTTCATGGTGAGTACAGACCAGCCCTAAACAGAGGTGTCAAAAGTAAAAGTAAAAGTACTTTTGTGGTGTAATTACAACACTAGCACATGGCATTGCATAGCTGTTACACCATTTACACCATTGTACCTAATGAGATAGATAGACGTGTGTTGTTACTGAAAAACACTGAAAACCTAACAAGGACCCACCACAAACTTGATCCAACCAGTGCAGAGTTAGCTAATCACAAGACAAGTACACAGGTATACTGGTTACTCAGATAAGTTACTTGTGTTGGAAGGAAACGGTGTTTCTTTTTTTTACTTTTACTTTTACTTTTGACACCTCTGAACAGGCTGTACTTGGGCCTGGGTGAGAAAAGCACAAAGTGTGGCTATTAGGGGTGTAAATCACATGACGATACGATTCAATATCGATATCTTATTATTCGATGCGATGCGATGCGATTATTTTCGTTACTTAAGAATGCCTCACGACACGATACAATGCGATTCAATACTACTTTTTTCCAATTACTTTTCCACTTCTATTATGTTATGGAGCTAGGACATTGAGCAGGGGCCAGCAATTCGATTATTTTCGATACTTAAGAATGCCCTACGATACGATGTGATTCGATTCAATCGTCAGATCAGATTGCGATATATCAATACATTTCAATTATTATTTACACCCCTAGTGGCTATGTAACATTCTTGCAGCAATTACACTTTTGAGTCCATCATAGAGGTAGCCGGCTAACAGCCAAAACAGGCTATACTTGGGCCTGGGTTACAAAAGCATCACGTAACCTTGAGGAAGGGCCAAGGTGGCCTGAAAACGTCACACGAATAAAAAATGGAGTAAATGGGAGCTCACCGGTGTGCGGTTCATTCATTACCTTACATGAAGTTCATGTTTCGAGCACACGACAAAAAGAATTTGGATGTGCGCTCATAGCACTGTGAGGCTGGTGAGCAATGGAGCTAATACAAATACTAATCCATATATCATCATGTAATTCATGTTCCCAATCCTCTTGCTTCAACACAGGTCCCTCTGATCCCCCTGCTTCCCGTGCTGAGCGTGTTCATCAACATCTACCTGATGGTTCAACTGGGAGGCGACACCTGGATCCGCTATGCCGTCTGGATGGCTGTGGGTAAGTCATGATGATTCATGAACGGGGTCCATAGAGGCCAAAGACAGTGATGTGCAAGCCTGATTATCATCGACTTTCAAATCTCTTCGAGACTTGGTCTGGCCAAGAGCATATCAATGAACATTTCCCAGACGGCATTGGTTGCCCCTCATCCCTTGGTTTGCTAATGGATGTTCGCTTCCCGACAAAGTGGGAGGAGTTCCCGTTTTTTCAGGAGCTCAGAAAGTACTTGCATTGCTCTTGGCCTGACTAGTAGCAACGCTGAAAGTGTTGCGTCACTAGGAGGGCGTGACCTGGCTAGTGATGTGAGCCATTTGTGATCATTTGTGATTGTGACTAATGACATTTGTTTCATTAGTAGCATTAGTGAAATAGAATGTCTAAGTACAGTACCTGTGCATACAGTACAGTACATTAGCACATAGAAAAGTGCACACACCAACACACACGCATGTAGGTATGTGAGCATGCATGCACGGTCTCTCTCTCACACACACACACACACACACACACACACACACACACACACACACACACACACACACACACACACACACACACACACACACACACACACACACACACACACACACACACACACACACACATTTGAACGGCAAACATTTGAATGGCAAACAAACAAATATTTGAATGGCAAGAAGTCACACATAGGTGATGGGACTTCTTAACAGTCAATTCCAACAATAACATGCGGAAAAAGTCAAAAATGGTGGATATCTCATTTTGGAAAGAAGCTCTTCATATGTATTCTGTCTGCTGTGTGTGTGCAGGTTTGCTGATCTACTTTGGCTACGGTGTTCGCCACAGCGTCCAGAAACAAAGACTTCTCAACAGCCAACTCAACATTCAGACCATTGAGGACAAGACTGGAAAAGATGCTTCGAAAGTGGACAGCTCGTGAACTTGTCTTGAACTTTGGAAATTTGTCCAAATGTCATGAGCTCTTAACTGAAGCTGAGTGCCAATGATTCTGTACTATGTCAAAAACACTGGTCAAGAGGAATGTGAGTGAATATTTTTTTCATATCTCTGAAATCTTATTGTTGAAGACAACTGCCTACTGTAGGCCTACTGTATGTATTTTTGTACCATTGTTTTTTATATTTTTAAAATATGACAGTGCCAGTTGTAAATCAAAATGGTCATGAGAAGCTGTACAGCAGTGGTTCTTAGCCTGGGGTGCGCCAGAGATTCCACGGGGTGCGAGGAATTTTGTTTGTGTTGAGGTTGTGAGTGACCAAAATTCTGCTTGGGAACATTATAATTCGGCCATATCAAAACCAAATATATGAAACATGTTTTGGTCCCCATTTAAATAATTGAGGTATTGATTAATGTCTCAAGCAAGAATCGTTGTAATTAATCACTTAAATTACTTTTAGGGCGTATACACATGTAGAAGTTGGGCTTGGGGGTGTTTTTGTTTTTGGCACATGTAGGGGGTGCTTTAAGAAAAAAAGGTTAAGAACCACTGCTCAACGGAATAGTTTTGAGCAGAGTAGTGTTTGGCTCGTGTTTACATTTTGCCCTTTTTGCAAGTGTGCCTCTGGGTCAAACATTACAGCAACAACTAACTGACTGCTCTGTAGTTTGATAATGAAATGAATATTAAAATAATTTTGGTATGAAAATATATAAAAAGAAATGTACTATGACCCACACAGATCAAATGTAGTAGATAAAATGGATAGCTACACTGAGTATGAGCTGCAGTGTGCATTTTTATGGACTTTATATACTTAACTTAATGATAACATTGCTGCTCAAATTTATAACTGTAAATAAATAAATAACGCTTTTAACTGAACTCGAATATGTCCTTCAGCGTTTCATTGCACCAACATACAGTTAAAAAAAACCCAATAAGGCTAACGGCAAGCACGGTTATTACACTCTATAGCTCGTTGCGCTCGAGTGAGTTGTCAAGAAGCGAGGCTTATTACCATCTTAGTGTGCCGAACGCAGCCCGAAAACAATGTCTCCATTCACACAGGCTAATACCTGCGCTGTATTAGAGGGAGATCAGCTCACTGAATTCTAGGAGAGGGAGAGAGAGAGAGAGAGAGAGAGAGAGAGAGAGAGAGAGAGAGAGAGAGAGAGAGAGAGAGAGAGAGAGAGAGAGAGGCTTGGCTCCTTTGGATAACTGGGTCAACTTGCTCTGTGCACTGTAAGAAGAGGGTTTTTTTTCTTTTCTTTTCTTCTTTTCATCCGCTGTATGAAACACAAACTCGATGCCCTCACATCTTCTACTCCGCATTCCTCTGATGAGGCTCCGAGTTATGTAAAATGTATATTAATGAAGCTTACATAACTGTATGGAATCGTTGCAGCTTTAGTTTAGAGAGGAGTTTAAATTTATGCCAAATGTATTTGTTTTGGGGGTTTTTTTTATGCTGATGACGGCATTAGAAACAAAAATGACTCATTTTGTACTTTTGGGGCCCTCTCTGTGTAACTGTAGAGTTCTTCTACAGCTACACAAGATTGGTGAGAACTTCTTGCAACTATGTATCTCAAGTTTTTTTTCAATCACAATGTCTGAGGACGACCTAGAGAGAGACAGTGTGTGTGTGTCATGTGTGTTTTGCAGCAAGTCAGAATGTGGGCCACATCAGGAAAATGTCTTTTCGTTGCAGCGAAGTGTACCTGTTAAGACAATACCTGTTATAAATTAGCTGTAACCAGAATGGCAAGGACCAAGTTGCAATGCAATACTAAAGGCACTGTGTAATGTCATAGTGATGTAGTACTGTGGTGGTAAAATCTTCTCAATGACTCTAACAAGGTTCCACCGGTGGAACGGTTTGCATTAGGGGCTACGACTTTAATTTTAGGCCAAATGTAGCCTATAACTTGTGTTTGCACAACAATAGTGATATTTTTTTGTAACTATTTCAAGTAGCCTGCTTCTTGCACTTCAAGAGTCTCTGTGTCTCATGTGTTTTGCAGCATGTTAGAGTGTGGGCCACCGCATCAGGAAAAAGCTTTTTCAGCAGCAGCTAAATAAACAGTCTCCGCCATTACAACTGAGGGGGGGGTGACCTCTGTCGCGGCTGCTGATTGGACAGAATGTTGTTGAAAGGCCCCATTGAGTTGGGCAGGAGGAATTTAGGGTGCCTATGCCAGCCTTCCCGCCCGGCAGGAATTTGCGTGACTCTTGTAAACAGCTGACCACTCACTCATTTCACACGCACCTTCTCAGCCCTATTCGACTCCCTCCTTTCTCTCTCTCTCTTATTATCCCTTTCTCTCTCTCTCTCTCTCTCTCTCTCTCTCTCTCTCTCTCTCTCTCTCTCTCTCTCTCTCTCTCTCTCTCTCTCTCTCTCTCTCTCTCTCTCTCTCTCTCTCTCTCTCTCTCTCACTCGTTCTCTCTCTGTCTCTGTCACTCTATTTTCTCTGTCTCCACTCTTCCATCCCTCTTTGCCCCCCTCTGCTTCCTACTGAAGTGCTGCTGCTGTACTCTCTTCCCAAGTCAATCCCTTGCTTGCTCCCTTATCCTGAGGCTGGCTGATCATACCGCGCTGTAGTTGTACTGTACTGTACCACAGTGTAGCTCAATAGCAGCCATGAAGTTGTTGCAGGTGATGTCAGGTGCTGTGCTCCTCTCCCTGCTCCTCCTTGCAAGCTTTGGTAAGTCTCCGTCTGTCCGTCTCCTCCAGCTGCATCCCAAAAAAAAGAGTAATTTTTTGTCATCTGCATGCGGTTGAAAGTCCCAGCTATACTGTTTACTTTTCATGTTTTTTTGTTTTGTTTTTTTTTACCTAGAACTGCAGAGAGCTTAATAAACGCCACATCTATTTTGAAATGCATGCTTAATACAGTATATCACCAAACTTAAATGGTGAATAGTGACTCAATAAAACCTACAGCTCCTAAATATGTCCAGTAAAACTGCATTGCTATACCAGTCATCATGCACCTTATGCAAACATTGTGTCATTTCAAATACACAAAATTGCTCTCTCCGACATCTTGTGTCTGTGTCTGTGTCTCCCTGAAGGACATTGCCAAGAGGAGGACAAGGATGCAAAGGCAGACAGCGTGACAGCCAAGCCCAAGGGGAAGGCTCGAACAGGGGGCAAAGCGGCAGGGAAGAAAGCCCCCAAGACCTCCACGGCCAAACCCAAACTACGTGCTGCCGCCACACCACAACCAGCCCAGCAGGGGGCAGTCCTGACCCAGGTGCGTCACGTTACATTTTGCACATTACAGTAGCACTTTACGTGACAGTATAGGCCTACCGTTATAAGCATGATGTGACAATGCCTAATAGCGTCATGAAAGTGTCATTAACATTATGTCAATGACATCAATTTGATAATAAAGTGTCATTAAGTCTCATTTGGCTATTGTCATGACAAGTTGACACTGTTTGGTCTGGACAAGAACCTAAAAAATGGTTGTCCGCATGCACACATGCACATTACATTTTTCGCTAGCGCTTTACTTGACACTACCGTCATAAGCCTTACTGCCGTAATAGTGCCATGACATGGTTATTAAAGTGTCATAAACATTATGTCAATGTGATAATAAATGTGAAAATAAAGTGTAATTGTCATTTGGCTATTGTCATGAAATGTTCACACTGTTTGGGCTGGAAAGGCACCTTAAAAAAAGGTTGTGCGCACACACACACACACACACACACACACACACACACACACACACACACACACACACACACACACACACACACACACACACACACACACACACACACACACACACACACACACACACACACACACAGAGCCCAAACAATGTCAATGTGTCATGACAATAGCCAAATGACACTTAATGACACTTCATTATCACAATTATTACATTGAAATAATGTTAATGACACTTTCAATGACTGTTTCCTCACACTGCAATGTAATGAGGAACATGTTCTGTGTTGGCCCCTCTCTCCCTGGGCCCAAGACAAGTGACCTGTCCCCCCCCCCTGTCTGCTTCCCTGATGGTACTGTCAAGTACATGCAAAGTGTTAGCTATTTTTACCCCCATTGTTAGCCATTGTTATAACCAAATGAATGAGAACGTTACTTTAGTTATAGGCAAAGCTCCTGTCTGAGTACAGAAGTGCAAGCAAACGTGATCTTTTTTTTTGTTCATTTTCCTGCCGTGCTGCCCCAGGTGTTGAACAAGGGCAAGTTCCAGCGGGTGGGGGACAGGCTGAGTGTGGTGGCAGGGGACACGCTGGAGCTGCGCTGCAAGGGCAACCCCGTCCAGTGGGGGGTGCCATACTACCTGGAGGAGGAGGAGGACGGCAGGCTCAAGTAAGACTCAGGACTCACAGGGGGCATTTCTCAAAACCTAGTGCACAACACTTCCAAGTGTATTCAGCCTAATTAGTCACGCCCTGGATTGGATGCTGATTGGATACTCTTTATTGGTCACACCCAGTCAGAGGCGATTCTAGGGTCAGATGGGGCCCCAAGCGAAAATGCAAAAAAATGAACATTTCAACCAAAATCACCACGACTGTATACAGTATGGGCTGTTATTCACTATCTAGGGGCTTGGGGGCCCCAAGCGGTTGCCTGCCTTGCCTGGTGGCAAGATGCACCTCTGCACCCAGTGATTGGATACTCCGTAGAGTTCACCAAAGAGTATCCAATCACTGGGCGTGACTAATTAGGCTGATACACTTGGAAGTGTGCGCACTAGGTTTTGAGAAATGCCCAGAAGCCTGATTCTTGAAAGCATCATTACTAACCGGCTAGCAACTTACCACCTAGGTCTCCAATGAGTGAGACAAAGAGAGACAGGGAGTGTTTATATACAGTATATATCTGTGTTTGTGTGTTTGTGTGTGTGTGTGTGTGTGTGTGTGTGTGTGTGTGTGTGTGTGTGTGTGTGTGTGTGTGTGTGTGTGTGTGTGTGTGTGTGTGTGTGTGTGTGTCTGTGTGTCTGTGTGAGTGTGAGTGTGAGTGTCTGTGTCTGTGTCTGTGTAAATGACTGCATAATAAACAGGATGGTTCAGCATGATCGCTATGGCACCCTGATGGTAGCCTGATTTTCATCGACGTTCAAATCTCTTCGAGACTTGGTCTGGCCAAGAGCATAACAGTTAACATTTCCCAAACGGCATTTCCCAAACGGCCTTCCTTGGTTTGCTCATGGTTGTTTGCTTACCGACAAAGTGGGAGGAGTTCCCGTACTTTCTGGAACTCAGAAAGTACTTGCATTGCTCTTGACCTGACTACCCTGATGGTGGCCAACTCCACAGGGGCTGATTCTGAGACGTACACCTGCTACTCCTTGTACCGCGAGATTAAATGTTCCGTAATTCAGCAAAATGGCGAGCAGCAACATATTACATGTGATTAAATAAAAAGCAAAACATTTCTGCAAATGTGCCCGATGTTCCACAACTATTTCTTGTTTTTAACAGAAATATCTCTATTTTCTTTAGCATCTCTATTTGTATCTATTATTATATACTATTAACCTCCTGGTGCTGTGTCTGTATGTACAGGCCCGTAGCCAGGGGGGGTTCGAGGGGTTCGTTCGAATCCCCCTCCCATCCCCCACCCCCACTTGAACCCCCCAACTACGTTGCATCCCACTTTGACTGGAAGGCCATTTCATAGACAATAACTGTCAGATAGCAGTAACTGAGCCAACACTGGGCCGACACTATGTGGGGAGATAGCTCATTTGAAGCAATTCATGTCCATTTATGTTAAGAGTGGGGAGCAACAGACAAACAATTAAGGACAGCAACAACAGACTTGCGACAAACTTATAATGAATAAAGTATGTCTAAATTAAAATATTTTTAGTGTGCTCGTGTATTTGGGAAACATTGGAGCCGGGAGCCAAATAAAGTCCACTTTCGGGGGGAAAAGATCCCCCCCACCACAATGCTGGCTACGAGCCTGATGTAGTATGTCGTCTGCACAATCTGTATACACGTAACTGCTGCAACACATGAATTTCCCCTCTGTGGGATAATAAAGGGCATACCTACTTACATATGTTCTACTAAAATGACTGCATTGAACAGGACGGTTCAGCATGATCGCTATGGCACCCTGACGGTGGTCAACTCCACTGGGGCGGATACTGGGGCGTACACCTGCTACCCCATGTACTGCGAGGGCTCCGACTGCCGCAAGGAGTACGACAAAGCTGTCAAGGTCTTCGTCTTCTTCCCTGGTAAGTCATGGAATATGTTTCTAATAATTGGCATCATTTCGGAGAGTGAAAAGTTCCAGATCCAACCAGTGAAAAATATTATATGGAAAATTTTAAAAAAAAACACACATTTTGGTCGCAAAAATGTGGCAGCAGTTATGGATGGCAGCACTGATGCAGTATATCTTTCAAATCTGCGAATGCAAACTGACAAACCGTCCAAACGTGAGTTTAATCCACTGATGTGAAATTCAAAGTCTTTTCCTGGTGATGAAGACCTGAAAGGTCGAAACGTTGCGCTCTTGCCATTAAATTTCACAGACAAGCAGTGTTGCAGACTTTTTTCCATTTTACCAGGATCATTGATTGTATTGTACTGCACCTGACCCATCGGGTGGGATATGCACACACCTACTCTTCTGAACATCTGGCACGTCTCCCCTAGATCCCCAGGAGCTGTTTGTGCCCTCGTCAGACTACTACGAGGTCATCCAGCTGCGCACCAACTGGCCCACCGTGCTGCCGTGCCAGGTCACCAACCCTCAGGCCCAGGTCACACTGCACCGAGAGTTCCCCCCAGAACAGGTAGGACATGACACTGTACGACAGGACTGTCAAAAAGAGAGAAACACGCACATCCGTGTCAAAAAGGATTGGGTGCAGGACTAGCAAAAATACCATGACAACTGAAAGAAAAGTCAGCGACACCAAGCTCCCGTTACATGTCTGATGAAGGGCATACTGCCCGAAACGTCACATTGAAATAAGAAGGGAGCTTGGTGTCGCGGATTTTTCTTTCAGTTTTCACTGTACGATAGGATACCATACAATGTGATTTGTGCACACAGGGCCGCTGACAGCTTTGGCTGGGCCCGGGACAAAGACACCTGAAATGGGCCCCAAATCCAATATGTACAATGTAATAAGGATCCAATTCTGGGCCCCCTCTCTCCCTGGGCCTGGGGACAAGCAACCCCTTTGTCCCCCCGTCGGCCTCCCTGTGTGCACACATGTGATACATCACATATCGAGATATGGAACCCCAGAGAGCCCTGACTGTAGTAATTGTCATCATTTACTCTATGTTCTGGTGAAGGTGAAGGTGGACGGCACTGAGATCTCGTTCGACGTCAAGCGCGGCTTCACCATCCACCGGCCTAAGCAGTACCACGCCGGGTCCTTGTACTGCGTGGCCAGCTATGGCACCCTCCGCCAGAGCTCCACCAAGTACATGCTCATCTACGTCAACTGTGAGTACACATTAAAAGCGACTTTGAGGCCCTGCCGTGGCCAAACGGTAGGGCACTCGTAGGGTAGGGTGTGTGTGCGTGCGTGCGTGCGTGCGTGCGTTACAACAAAATAATACCACTGCACACTTTTCGGTGACAGAAATGGGTATTACTCACCCCCAGGGCAGGATTAATGCACAGGCTAGATATGGCTGCAGCCTAACACCTGTGATAAATGGCCGCTACCAAAGCGGTAGAAGTGTGGCGTTCCATTATTTTCCGTTCAGCAAGGCGAGAGATGGTGACGTAGGGAAGCGAGGGTGGCGGGCGGAGGGCGAGCGAGGCGATAAAGTTGAGCTTGGCTGAAAAATAGCGGCACCATGAAGCGTTAACCAATGGGAGAGCTTTCAACGCCATGACGTCACGTGCGTCACCAGCAGTACTGGGATGTTTAAAAATGGAGGCTGTTTTGATTTCGGTGGTGACAAATCTGCCGATCGTTTTTCACAGATGGTTTTAAAATAAATGACACTTGGGTTAAGGTGACCAATATATTCGCTCCCATTTTATCATTTTTATTTGTACATACAGTGTTTGTGATTGAAGAGAGACGGTTGTTTGACCACAGCATTTGCTAAGCTAAGCTAATTTGACCAGAACGATGCTACATCACCACGCGAGGTGAGCGGGCAGTTTGAGAGCGGGTGGAATTTACGTACATGTATCATAGCTGTAAGGCCCCCACCTGCCAGAGGGCCCCTGATTGACCAAAAGTGAAACATTTCTGAATTGTGATATGACGTAATATTGAAAAATGTATCTGTTTTGTTCAGTACAGTTAGTTAGTAGACATGTTGTACTCAATTCTTAGCTCGTAATTATGACACTGTCTATGTAAATTTGTCGCAAAATTTGCTCTCTGGGAGGGGGAGGCACAGCAACCTGCTGCCCAGTGGTCTCCAGCTATGTTTCCCCAAGGGCCAAGTTATGTATCGCAAAAGAGGCTGATGGCCAAACAAATTGCCCAATCGTAGGGCCACACAGGAACAGTAGCATACATATATGTTTTCATTTGTTCCAACCTCATGGCGGGCCAAATGTTTGCCATGTCCGGGCCAGATGGGGCCCACGGCTATCCATTTGGAGACCACTGCTGTAGCCTAATCCGGCCCTGCTCAGCTCTGTCTGGTTGTGGTTTCCACTGTGCATTATTGCAATAAAAAATCATTACCTTCTAAAATTATGACACTACATATTAGAAAAATCTGTTGAATCATGTATATCCACTTCCTCATTCTTATCGGTGTCTGTGGGAAGAAACCCGTGTTTGAGACACAAATAGAGTAATGGGTATCATGGTCGTAACTACCATTGAGGACACATAGGTCATGTGCTCTGTATTTTTGCAATGTAAAATTTATCTATGATGAAAATCGATATATGATCAACAATGATAAATTCAGTCTGTATACACCACCCCCATTTATCCTCAAGACAGTGATTAATGAAAACAAACTTAAGAGTTTGAAGCATTCTAAATGTACAGTATGCAGTACAGCACGCAGTATTTGACCTCGGTATTTGAAAATGTCTGGTTACGGCCCTGATGGGTATTACTCAGGCCCGTCTGGTTGTGGTTTCTGGTTTACAGACCCGACGGCCCCTCCTGCCCCCGTCATCCAGGCCTCCTCCAGCGCAGTGCCCATGGGCTCCAACCTGCAGGTGGTGTGCACTGTGGTGGGAGAGCAGGACGTCTCCGTGGAGTTCACATGGGACTACCCTGGACAGTCAGTAAGTAAACCTACAGTGTACAGATATACCAACCAGATCTCTATAGGCATGAACGGCCATCCGGGTACTTTGCTCCTAAATGTGCGTTACGCCCCTTTATGGGTGAAAACAAACCGAATGTCTCATCAACTTACATGCTACATCGGCTTGCCTAAATGAACACAGTCCATGCTTCAGCCACGGCTTTTTGGCTATATTATTTGAACAGCCGGCAACACAACACGTTTTCGGCATGTTGTGCATGAACAACACTAGTCTACAGGTCCGTATCTTTCGTTTATTAAACCCCAACACCACCAATTGACTTGCATGGGTTGTTTTCCCCCCACAAATTGGCGTAACGCACATGGAAAACGTCACTCCGTTCATGAGTATATGCCATTTTCCATTTTTAGGTACACGTATTGTTCCTGTCCATGATATAGTTTGAAAACATGTTGCATCTTAATTTCCCCAGTATTTAGATGCGTCCTAGCATCTCTATGAGCTATGTCTATGTCCGTCCGTCGGTCTGTCGATCAGTCTCTCTGTCCGTCTGAAATGCATTCTTAAATTGTTATGCCCTCCTGTGTCCACAAGGCTGCAGTACATAGACGGACGCATCTTTGTCCGCCTGTCAGACTTGTTGCTGAAACTTGGTGGTTGTAGCCTCTGTGCAGATGGGCCCACCAGCAGGGCCGTTCAGCATAAGCAGAGTTTGACTTCTGCATCAGGAGGGGCAAAAATATAATAGGAATAATAATGTATTCCGAAAAACATAATGGCATTCATATATATTTCATATAATACTATCGTGTATTTTAATCAAAGCATTTAAAATGTCAGTACGTGTTGGGTAATGGAAGGCTTTGTTGTTGAACCTCATTACAACATTACTGTATTACGACATAACATTCTTTTTAATAATCACTGCCATTCTAACTATAACACTAGGGGTGTGCAAAATAATCGTCGTATCGATGCATCGCGATACTTACTCTCACGATACAATGCATCGATTCATGACAAGGTATCGTGATACTTATTTCCTCAATATACTGCATGGATTCATGACAATTGATTATTTGATAACAATAAAATTCGATTTGCCACGGGTTATTTTCTTCAGTAGAGAATAGGTAATATTTCTGTTGTGATGTAAGCTCTCTCCCAGATGATAGAATGCTTAAATAGAATGAACTGACTTAAGAAAGCTACACAGCAACTGACAAATAAGCTGTATTTTACACATTTACTGAAGTAAATATCGCAATGCATCACAGTAGTACATGAATCGCAATGCATCGTGATAGAATCGCATCGTGGCATGTGTATCGTGATGCGCATCGAATCGTGAACCCTTTGCCAATACCCACCCCTATAACACACTTACAACAATGAGGGTTGGGTCTTTGTATAATAATGTAGACCAGTGAATCCCAACCAGGGGTATGTGTACCACGAGGGGCACATGAGCACACTGCAGGGGGTACGTGGGAAAATGAACAAATGTATGGAGCATAGTCACACATTGGAATGTACTGTAGAGAATGAGTAATTGGGTACTCATGGTATGTCAAAAGGGGGTATGCAAGACAATAAGATTAGGAAACACTGATGTCGACAACAGAACTAGGATTCTCCAGGGTTGTAAAAACATGTTTAATAGTCTTTACCCAGGGACATCTGCTCACCCATTTCCACCACATAGCAAACAAGGTGTTCGCCGTGCTGGCCGTTTAGTACCTCAGCAATGAAAGCTGACCCTGAAACTATGGACCAACTGCTTCAGCAGTAAACATGACCATCACCTTGCCATGTGTACACACACACATTTTACTGACTTCCGACATCACCCACCCATCATTAACAAGAGTTAAACTTTAACACCGCTGCCGCGAAGGCAAACTCTGTAAAACCGCCTGTGTGTTAACCGGTTAAGACACGGCATTATAAATTTGTTACCAGAATTTCAATGACCAAGTCGTAGTGCGTTACTAAAGGCCCTGTGTAATGTCATATTAGTGTAGTACTATAACTTTTCAATGACTATTACAGCGTGCCACTGGAAGAACGTCATTCTTCCTCTTGTATTGCTATATATGTCTGCATTGCCAGTCGCTTTGAATGAAAGCCTCTGTTAGATGTAATGCAATTCAAATACGTCCAACATGTCCTTCAGTGCAACGGATAATTTTGCTTACTGTAAACGCAAAAAAAACAAAAAAAACATTTTTGTCTTTGCTTTCATGCATTCACTTTTCAAAAAAATGTTTTGAAATTTCATGTTTTTCACAGTTACAGTAAGCAAAAGCATCTGTTAGCACTGAAGGACAGTGTCATGTTGGACGTCTTTGACCCAATTGTGGAGAAGAATACTGCCTGCCCACATTTGTATTTATGAAAAGGTGAACTGCAAATAGCAGCTGCAATAGAAAACACCTCTGTACTTTCTGTCTCTATGCTTTATTTCACTTTTTCATTCACTTTTTTTTTTCATGTACACCCACGGCAGTGTGAACGCTGTCATCAACATTGGGTGTGATAAAATGTAATATAAACACAACAGGGCTCTAAATTAGCACCGGCCAACCGGCCAAATGCTGGTAAACATTCAGTTTGGCTGGTAGAAAATGACTCGTAGCGAGTGTATGCTTGACTAATAAGATTTAACATCCAAATTTAATTAGTATTCCTGAATATAAATTTAATGTAATGTAATTGTAATGTAGTACAATGTTGTCCCATCAGTTTAGTTGGCCATTGTACAGGCAGGACAGTGTGAGTGTGATTAACAACATTTGGCTTAATGCAATGTGATTTGATGTAATCAAACATTTCCTAGGTTCCCACTACACGTTTCTAATGCCTCTTTTCCACTGCCGGTTTTCTGGTAGGCCTACAGCTTGACACAGCATGACTCGGCTGCAACTTTTTGCTTTTCGAATCTGCATGACACAGCTCAATCGTGAAGCAAAAAGTGGTGGCCGAGTCACACTGTGTCGAGCTGTAGGCCTACCATAAAACCGGCAGTGGAAAAAAGGCATGAGGTGCTTTTCCACTGTGATGTGATATAATATAATGTGATGTAATTTAATGTACCGGTAATTGTTTTTCAGATCGGCCCGCCTTAGTACACCCAGGACAGTGTGAGCGAGGCCAACAACATCGGGCGTAATGTAATGTAATGTAATATCAATGTAATACAGTTTAATCGTAACGTAATATAATCTTGTCTCTCGTCAGATCGGCCGGCCCCTCTACACCCAGGACAGCGTGAGCGAGGCCAACAACATCGGGCGACTGCGTCAGCGCTCGGAGTCGGTGCTGTCGGTGGACGAGGTGCGGGAGGTGGATCAGGGCACCTACACCTGCACCGCCCAGAACCTGGAGGGCTCCCGCTCCGCCTCCACCACCGTCAAGGTGCTGCCCAAGTCCGGCCCAGACCCGGCTGCCACGCCCAAGCCCAAGGCCAAGTCCAAGAAGCCATGATCAGGACAGGACGCATGGCCCGGGTTAAAGAGGGCCCAGGGCCATTATCCCAACCTGTAGCCTTACAGGTTGGGATAGGCCTCCCGCACACAAAAAAACATGACAAAATTACATAAAGAGTGTCATAATCCCGAGCTAAAAATTAAGTCTGCCAACTTTAGAGAGGAGTGTTACGTAACAACAGATTCATTTCTCAATACTGCATCTGCCAATCAGTGGGCCCCTGCCTTGTGGGGGGCCCTAGGCTGCAGCCATATCTGGCCTGTGCGTTAATCCAGCCCTGCCTGGCCCATGAAGGAAAGACTGCAACAGTCAATACAGGAGGAGGAGAATGTGAAATATCTTTGGCTGAAATGCAGATACTATGCACAGTGCATTTGCTGTGTTAATTCAACACCAAGTCTTGAGTCAGGAGGAGACTGGAGGATAGAAGTATATACGGTCAAGTTTAACTCAGAGTCAACTTAACACTCTGAGAGTTGAATTTTAGCATTCGGAATATTGGTCCTACTCTTAATGTGTTTAAAGGTGCACTGTGTAATATTTTTAGTGCTTTATTTGCAGAATTCATGCAGCCCATTCACAAATGTTACCTTCTCCACAAATACTTACCACCAACATCAAATTCTAAGTATTCATTGTGACTGGGAAAATTGCATTTTTCATACATGAAAAGGGGGATCTTCTCCATGGTCTGCCATTTTGAATTTCCAGAAATAGACATTTTTAGCAGCAAAACTTACTGTCTTTTGTTTATACTAGTAAATATTAGTTTATTATTTAGTAAATATTCATGAAAAGATCGCATTTGGCAATAGGCAGCACGGTTTCAATGAGCAGCATAGTTGCAATACCTACTCTGGCCACCATTCTACACAATGCACCTTTAATTAGCGCTGCAACAATCTGTTGTGCAATTAACCTGCACTCTGCTCAACACCATCTGGCTGCACTTGCTTGCTCACTTTGGAGAAAACAGTTTGCTTTCAGCATCCAGAGGATGCAAATGTACACTAACCTAATAATTTGCTATTTATAGGATGGTATTAGAGAAGCACTGCAAAGCGAATGTATTGTAGAGTGCAGAAAGTGTTACCGTACAATGTGTGCTTTTCATATTTTAAATTAGAATGCAAAAGTAGTGTAGGTGATGCACGCACTTCCAGGAAAACAGGTGCTGGATCAAACAAACGTGCGTAAAAGAAAGAAAATCTGCACACTGTTGCTGCTCACCGATTTATGGAACACAATGTTTCAATCTCAGGCGGTCTTCGTCTGGTGTTTAGGTCCTGTACACCTGACGAAGAACCGCCTGAGGTCGAAACGTTGTGTTCAATTAATCGGTGAGCAGCAACAGTGTGCGGATTTTCTTTCTTCTTATATTAGAATGCAGCCTTGTGAACTGAATTACCTAATCACTGCTGATGGTTTGAGGTGGCACACCAACGGTATCACGCTTCCCACATACAGTACAGTAGACACGGTGGTTCCCAAACTGGGTGTCGGGACCCCTAGTTGAGTCGTGGAGGTACTTCAAGGGGGTCACAAACAGAATATGCTTTTCATAAAAAAGGGCAAAGCCACAGTTAAAGATTTAACCTAATTCTATAAATTGGTATTGGTAAGAGTATTCACTTCTGGATAACAAATGTATTTACTTTTCCTGTGAATTTCGAATCAAATTTAGCAATATTAATGGGCAAAAAGTGTTTCGCGTTTGGAATATGACAGGGGAAGGGGGTTGTGAAAATAATCATTTGTTGGAAAGGGGGTCCCGGCAGAAAAAAAGTTTGGGAACCACTGAACTAGAATATTCTACAGCGTATTAACACCAGGTTATATAATCCAAAAGGTAGATGAGTACATTATCACAACAGGAGAAAAGAGGAAATGTTTGAAAAAGGCAGCGTACATGGTTATGTAAAAGAAATGCAAGGGTTTTTTTTAGACTGCATAAAAGTGTGTGTTTTTTTCTCTCATCATGATTGTTTCATACCCGTTTCATAATAAAATATTTTGAAAAACACATGTGCAAGGTGCATTTGGTTTGTCCAACAATTCACTCTGTTCATCATCAATGATAAAACAAAAACTGTATGTATTTTAAAAATATTTGAATGCACTATTAAAGCATTAGCCTATGACTGATTTAAGTAATATACCGGTGGCATTTACTTCATATAGGGGAACTGAAGTTCTTTGGCTGTCACTTTCATCAACTAACTACTACATCTTAGAAATAAAGTGAGATTATGATGTTATTTGAAAAATAATCACACAGATTCTCTACCGTAAGCTATTAATCAGACGAAACAAACGAAAGTAGTGGTTTGGCCCAAATGAGAATACCTTTGACGTTGCCTTTGATCTGCTTTACACACACACACACACACACACACACACACACACACTCACTCACTCACATACTCTCTATCTCTCTCTCTATATATATATATATATCTCTGTCTCTGTCACACACACGCACAAGACACATAAACAAACACACACGCACAGACACACACACACACATAAACACACACACACACTTAACCCTGAGAGAAATGACTACTACCCCCCACATCTCTGCTTGCCAGCTTCCCACAGGAAGCTCAGCCCTCGTTCAGGCACGCATAGCATATGCACTCCACTCCACTCCTCTCCACCCCTCTCCTCTCCGCTCACTCAGGTGTGTGCCTGCAGGGGCCAGGTAGGCTAATGCAATGTGCCGTCTGTATGCGCTCAAAGAATGCTAATGACAGGGCGAGGAGAGACTTGAAAAAAGAAGCGCATGTTTTAAAAAGTCTGGGAACTGTCATGTGCTGGGTTGGCTCGCTGCCTGCAAAGCTGTAATGAGACATTTTTAAATCCCGAGGTCAAATACTGCAAGCTGTAGGCCTACTACATACTGTACATTTAGAATTAACTCTTTAGTCAAAGTCTTAAGTTTGTTTTCAGTAATCACTGTCTTGAGGATAAATGGGGGTGGAGTATACAGACTGAATGTATCATTGTTGATCATAGATCAATTTTGATCATAGATAAATTTGACATTTCTGAAAAAAAATAATACTGAGGACATGACCTCTGTGACCTCAGTGGTAGTTACGGCCATGGCTGCCTGCGACAGTAAACGTTGCGGAGTGCATCATGCCTGTATGGCCTAATACCATGAAGTGGTCTTTGTCATGCACGGTCGGTCAGGCTGGGATTGAAGGCAGCTGATTTAAGGCTCAATGATGAAATACCACAGGAAGACGGAGGGAGGGAACACAGTCATGCAGTGCATTTAAGTTAACGTTCCTTGTCAGAAATTGTGACTTATAGCCATTTGTCAGGGAGAATTTCTCAGACAGTTTGTTGCTGTGTTAGGATTAAAAACCAAAACAAAACAAAAAACATTTAACTCAGGTGATTGATAATAAATGCTTCAATCAACCACTAACCATGAATTAAATATTTTTCATTAATTCAGATGAATAATGGTTAGAAAGGAATGCTCATGCCAGTGTAAAACGGCATATAATATGTAGGCCTACAGTACGTCTCTGAGAGGGATCAAAGTGCAATGGCAGTGCTGTCTTCCCAATGCTTAATTTCTCTACTGTTTCAGAAAAAGGCAAGGTGACGTAGCAAAAAACATATTAAAAAATAATTGTAGTTGTTGTGGTTGTGATTGAAGACAAGTGATGTAGGGTCCAATGATGATGGGACAAGAGGAGAGAACATGTATGTAGGCCTATGTAGGCCTATGTCAATGAACACAGGTTGGTGGCAGTGCCGTTTTCCCCAAAGGCGTAGCCCCATAATCCACCAGTGGAACGATGTAATAGTCATTGAGAAGTTAACTACTATAGTACTACATTACTATAACATAACACAGGGTCTTTAGTAATGCACTACGATTAGGTCATTACAATTCTGGTAACAGTAAATTTATAACGCCGTGTCTAAACGGGTTAATTTCTTCTGTTTCAGAAAGATGGTTTCATTTAGTCAAAACCATTTCAGATTTTTGTTCAGTTTGTTGCACAATGCCATGTGGTTACTACACAGAGAACATTGGCCTTGCTACAGAATAAACCCATGGAGAATGGTGCCCAAATCTGTGCTTATGTGTGTACAAAAGTAGGCTGTAGGCAGTCACGACAATCAAATAATAATACAACTGTGTTTTTCACTTTTTCTTGAACTTTTAATTTATCTTATTTTATTTTACTTTTTTTGCACACTAGAACTGTGGTTTCTAAATATGTGACAGTGAATAAAACAGTAATTATTTGTAAGGGTAAAATAGTCGCAGGACGCTTTCCCCCCACTGGGTGAAGCTATTGAGCAAGGGTGGTCGCTTTGAGTGGGGTACAGGAATAAAGTTCTCTGGCGCTCGCTCAGTGCGCAGTTCAAATCTCAGAGAGGGAAAAGGGAACGTGCCATTCACAACATTGCAGCGGCACGGGACAGCAGCACGCTCCAGTCGTCCTCGACGTCATTTTCGCCGATACAAGGATCAAATACAACTTCAACGAATTCAGGAGAGCGATATTATTTCCCTGTCTGTGACCTGTCTACTTGTGAATATGGTAAGTTTCACTTCGCCGGTGCTTATGCGTGTGCGCGCGTTTGCCTTGCTGCAGACAAGCTTTACGCCAGTGGAGCGATGTCTGTTTTGCGGAGTGATTGCGGACGTTATTTCACAATGCTATGCTGATTTGTATGAAGTCCTCACTGAATAACTTCGTTCCAGCGGCGGAGTTTCAAATGTGAAATTGGTAGAACATGGATGTCAATTGTTGAATCGGTTGTTTTGTAGTCCCAAGAGACTGCGCACAGGATGGGATTAGAGGCCATGTGTAACACATTCACTGAGAGGCTTGTCTCTGGATTTCAAGTGACCATGACGACACCAAGTTGTTTAGTGTCAACAACAAACAGATATAACACTGTAAATATCTCTTCTCTCCACAGAGTACTTTTCACTTTTCAGGCCTGAGTTATTTCTTGTAACAGGATTTACAGCGTCATTAAACAGATAGAGGATATAACGGTGCTTGAAGTGGGGAAGTTTTTTATTTCCACTTTTAATTGTTCAACTTGTTAAACTGGCTTTCATATGTCATTGTCATAACTTCTCTTTTGTTGTTGGCAATGATATGTGTGGGTGTCAGGGTAAATTGTGTTTTTAAAATATGTTTCCTCATTATGTTTTCTGCTTGTCACTAGAGGGGTGTTTTTAGACTTGTGCTTTTTTTTGATCTACTAGTTTTTAAAATGTCACCAGAGGGTCGTTTTTGGACTTGCCAAATGTGCTCTTTTTGATCTACTTGTTTTAAAATGTCACCAGAGGGTCGTTTTTGGACTTGCTGAATGTACTGCTTTGGACCTCCTCTAGTTCTATCCTCCTACATGTAGCAGCTGTCACGGTGGTCTTTGAGACGGAGAGTCTGCCCCCATAAATTCTCACACACAGCACAGCACCGCACAGGAGTCCATTTGTTGCGTGTTTGGGGTGTGTGTTTGTGTGTGTGGTGTGGTGTGTAGTGGGCGAGCTTCTTGCCCCACACGCCATTGCACAGACCCCCCTTTTTGATACCCAGCAGTTTTGGGGACAAAAGCGGAGCCACCAGTGCTCCCCTATGCCAGCCAGTAACCGTGGTTACCAGAGGCCACTGGACGACCCTTGACCTTTGGAGCCATGGGCCCATTGTGAGGTGGCACTTGTTTGGGGGGGTGGGGGAAGGTGGTCAAGGGTGTGGTGGTCCAAAACGAGACCCTTTTTACGTCATGTCTGTCTTTATTCTTCTTCTTCTTCTGTGTCAGACTGAGTGGGTGGACTGCCATCAAATGTTGCCCTCCAATATTGTAGACCCCAGCCCATTCACATGCACGCACACGCACGCACACGCACGCACGCACGCGCACACACACACACACACACACACACACACACACACACACACACACACACACACACACACACACACACACATACATTTCATGCACTTAATTTGATTCCACATTACAAGTTAGCATTCTTTGGAAGCAAAATCTTTCTCTCTCTCTCTCTCTCTCTCTCTCTCTCTCTCTCTTTCTCTCTAACACCCACCCTCTCACACACACACACACACACACACACACACACACACACACACACATACATGCTTTGTACAATGAGGGCAGTGACATCACTTGACAAGTGTTTTGGATCAATCTTTTAAAAAAAACACACACACACCAAGTCAGTTCAATCGCTAGTGTGTCATCCAGTATTTATTCTGCTCCGTTGAAGATAAAACGATAAAAACACCAACCACACAGCAGAATCTCACCACAGCACAAAGAGTTTTTATCAGAGACATCTTGGCGTCCGAACAGGACACATACAGTACAGCACAGACAGACAGCTGATGATGACATAGAATGGCATGAATAGACATTGACAATGTCCGGTTTCACTCTGCTTGAGACGACAGTGTTTGTTTATGTAAGCACTAATTGTTGTGGGGCTGAACTTGAAAGCAAGTTTGTCTACCTCCCTGCCTGCCTGCTGTGTTGCCAGGTTTGGCAGCTTGGGGATAGCCGTCTGCTTGGTGAAAACGGTCAAAAACGGCCATTGAGAGGGTTTTTTCTGTAGTTTTATGAGCATAGAAATCAATACAATTTGTTTGAAATTGGGTGGAATTTAGTGTCTCCGGGCGTTTCATTTGAGAACCATTTGGGCTGGAAATGATCAGACACGTCTGGCAACGCTGCCAGCCTGCCCCGGCTGACATACTCTGGCGCTGCCGCCGACATGCCGTGATTCGGTCACGATGACGCGTCAAGAGGAGAGGAGAGGACAGGAAACAGGCAGTGCGCCTCGTCAGCTGTGTTTAGACGACTTAGCCTCACGATTGTGTGTCATCGGCCGGGGCCGGCGCAAGGCATACGCAAAGCATTAGACAAGGCGCTTGCCTAAGGCGCCAAATGTCTTGGGGCGGCAAGTCCCGAACAATTAGAAAATGAAGCGACACAATGCACTGCACTTTACATTGACAATGATTATTCGGCACATGCTGTGTGTAGGTAGTAGTAGATCAGCTGTGCTTAATCAGATGTATGACAATATGCTTACAGATACTTTCTAATTCCACGAAAGGAAAGAGGGGTGCTCGTGCTCGCCTAGGGCACCAAATTCTCTAGAACCAGCCCTGTCATCGGCTGTCTGTCACAGTGGAAAGAGGTGACGAGGGGGAGGTTTTGAAAGAGCTGAAGACAGGGTCGGTTTTGTTTGTGTGTGTGTGTGTGTGTGTGTATGTGTGTGTGTGTGTGTGTGTGTGTGTGTGTGTGTATGTGTGTGTGTGTGTGTGTTCGCGCCTGTGTTTGCTCGCGCCTGTGCGTGCTGGAGTGTGAAAGAGAGGTATGTTGCTAGTTTCTTTAGTGTGTCACTCAAAGCCATGGTGAGTAATGCGAGCCCATAGGACAGATAGCGAGACGGTGTGAGCGGAGCGGAGTGTGAACTAGTGTAGTGAGCGAAACCCAACCAGGCAGCCAAAAGGGCCGAGCGTGAGAGCCGACGCTTGGACACACACGCGCACGCACGCTCGCACGCACGTGCGCACACACACGCACGCACGCACGCGCACGCACGCACGCACACACACACACACACACACGCAGAGGAGGGGGTAGAAAGAGAGATAGAGAGAGAGTGAGAGAGTGGTGGTGGTGGTGGGGGGTGTTGAAACAGCGAGACAGAGAAAAACAGAGAGAGAGAGCAAGAGAGAGAGTGAGAGAGAGAGAGAGGGAGAGAGCTTAACACAGGGACACACACACACACACACACACACACACACACACACACACACAGAGGAGGGGGTAGAAAGAGAGAGAGAGAGAGAGAGAGAGAGAGAGAGAGAGAGAGAGAGGGAGGTGGGGGGGTGCTGAAACAGCGAGGCAGAGAAAAACAGAGAGAGAGAGGGAGAAATAGAGAGAGAGAGAGAGAGAGGGCTAAACACAGGGAGAGAGTTCCTCATGTTATATCAGCTGGTTCTCTTCCTCTGCCTCTTCCTCCGCTCTACCCCTCTCCTCCTCTGTCTCTCCTCTCTTCCTCCTTTCCTCCTCCACTTCCTCTCCTGTATCTCCTCTCCCCCTCCTTTCCTCCTCCTCTTCCTCTCCTCTCCTCCTCCTTTCAGCCTCCTCTTCCTCTCATCTCTTCGTCATTTCCTCCTCCCTTCCTCTCCTCTCTCTCCTCTCCTCCTCCTCTTCCTCTCCTCTGTCTCTCCTCTCCTCTTTCCCTCCTCCTTTCTTCCTCCTCTTCCTCTCCTCTGTCTCTCCTCTCCTCTTTGCCTCTTCCTCTCCTCCTCCTCTTTCTCTCCTCTGTCTCTGCTCCTCCACTCCTCCTCCACTCCAAATCCCTGCTCCCTCGGCCTGCTTTTGAAGTAGCCTCAGACCCCATTTCAGATGCTTGGGCGTCGTCCAGAATCATCTTGGAGGCAGAAGCAGAGGACAAGGGGAAAGTAGTGCAACACAGAGAGAGAGAGAGAGAGAGAGAGAGAGAGAGAGAGAGAGAGAGAGAGAGAGACACAGAGAGACACAGAGAGAGAGAGAGAGAGAGAGAGAGAGAGAGAGAGAGAGAGAGAGAGAGAGAAATAGGGACACACAGAGAGAGTCTAGGGACACACAGAGGGGGGTGGAGTTAGAGGAAACTAGAGTAGAAAACAGAGGAAGAGACAGGGATATATATAGAGAGAGAGATTCTACACAGAAGCCAGTGTTAATTCTCCACTTAAAGAGTACTCTGGGACCAAATGCAATATGTTAAATCAACTCTCTAAGTGTAGAATTCAGGGAGAGCGAGAGAGAGAGAGAGAGAGAGAGCTTAATATGTCTATGTCTGCTGCTGTGAGAATTAGGCCCTATAGTGTAGTCTGGTCGGGTCTAGCTAGTTATCTCCTGTTGGCAGATGCTAGTGCTGGCGTGGCCTGATGTCCCAGGGCCAGACAGTACAGGGCCCATGCTGGAGCTGTGCACTCACTAGGCCAGTAGTTTTCAAAGTGGGGGCCGGGGACCCCTGGGGGGCCGCGAGGGGATACCAGGGGGGGCGCGGCAGGTTGGCAGGAAAAATATAGTGACATAAAATTACTAATTGTACATTTACTAATTTAAAGTAGCCAAAATAAACCTAAAGTAAGCTTAACAATCCCAGTGGAATCATTTTCTTCTTAATATTGTTTATATGTAGGCGTGTTATACTTTCTGTAGTAGTGGGTTGAGGAATGCACCTTCATCGAGTTGTGAAACCGGGTGCTCCGAAAAAATACCGTGGCGCGGGGGCTTTGGCTGGAATCTACTGATATAATGGGGAGTCTTGCCATGGTAAAGATTGGGAACCCCTGCACTAGGCAGCCAGCCAGGCAGCCAGGCAGCCAGGCAGGCCAGGGCCGGCAGGGGATTCTCCCCAGGGGAGGGGCACGATAATCGGGCTGCTAATAAGGCCTGATGTCCAGCGAGCCGTGGATCTAGTACCTCCTCTCCTCATCTTCTCACTCTTGCCATCTTCATCCCTCTCTCTCTCTCTCTCTCTCTCTCTCTCTCTCTCTCTCTCTCTCTCTCTCTCTCTCTCTCTCATACTCACACTCAAGGCGTTGAAGTGATTACACTCTCTCTCTCTCGCTCTGTCTCTGTCTCTGTCTCTGTCTCTGTCGTTCTGTCTGTCAGTCTCTCTCTGCCCTGTGTGGCTCAACACTTGATCTGTCAGGCCCTAAGACTCACTCTCACTCTCTCTCTCTCTCTCTCTCTCTCTCTCTCTCTCTCTCTCTCTCTCTCTCTCTCTCCCCCCCCCACCTCTCTACCTCTGTGCTCTGTGTGGCTCAACACTTGATCTGTTAGGCCCTGAGACGGTCTCGTGCTGGATTAGATTAGGATTAGACAGATTTCACCCTCTCTCTTTAGATACGGCCACACACACACACACGCGCGCGCGCGCACACACACACACACACACACACACACACACACACACACACACACACACACACACACACACACACACACACACACACACACACACACACACACACACACACACACACACACACACACACACACACACACACACACACACACACACACAGACACACACATAAGCACATGCAGTACCGTACCTGCACTCTCACACTACTCTCTAGTCTCTACTCTTTTATGTCTATCTATCTCTCTCCCTCCCCCTCTCCCTCTTTTCTGGCGTGTTTTCGCTCTCTCTTCCTCTCATAGTTCTCCTTTTGTCTTTAACTCAGTTTATCCCTCGGGAAGAAGATTGTCTGTGCCTGTGTAATTAAAGACTGTTAACCTCCTGATCTCTCTCTCTCTCTCTCTCTCTCTCTCTCTCTCCTTTTGTAACGACATCATGACATCACTATCATCGGCGGAACTTTTTTCACCAGAGAGGGAGGTGTCTCGGCTTTCTTTTTTGGGGGTCTTTTCCAACTTTATTTGGTAGGACAGTGTGAGAGGTGGACAGGAAGTGAATTGGGAGAGGGACGGGGAGGGGTTGGCAAAGGACCCGGGTCGGGAATCGAACCCGGGTCAGCCGCATAGCAGGTGAGTGCCCTACTGGTTGGCCACGGCAGGGCCGTGGAATCACCTTTCTAAGGAAGACCATGACAAGATAGAATACGATTTCTGAAAGGAGCCCAGGGTCTCTGGAGATTGGGATTCTTTTTCCTCTGGCCAACATCAACAGTTCTTTGATATTTTGGCTTCAAAGTGCAAACCATGATGTATTTTGGGTTCTTTTTTTCTTACACGGAAGCCCTGTGGGGCATGCTTTTTTTCAAATCTTTTTCTCTTTTTTTGGTCTTGCTGGTATTTTTTGTTGTTTTTTTTAAAGGGTGAATGATGTACTTACCATGGCCCTGAGCCCTATTTTGTCCTTCCTCCCCTGCCATAGTTTGTGGTGGTGAACCAATGATTTCTGTCAGGTCCTGTTGCATTCAAGCAGTCATCCAGACAGTGCCAGCATCATGCATGTGTGAACACACATGCAGACACATATGCACGCACACATGTGCTCGAACGCACACATGCATGAACACACAGGCATGTGTGCACACACAGCCACAAACACAGATATGTAAGCGTGCACGCATACACACACACACCAATAGTCAATCACACACACTAACAGTGTCACCCAGTCAAACACATGCATGCACATGCACACACTCTCTCGCACACACACACACACACACACACACACACACACACACACACACACACACACACACACACACACACACACACACACACACACACACACACACACACACACACACTAATAGCCACATCCACACTGGGGTATTTTGTGGTCGACAATGGAAGCGTCCGGACCCCCAGGGACTGGTGCTATGGGGTTGGCTGGAGCTGTTGGGTTGGCTGGGACAGTGGTGTGGTGTGGTGGGCTTATTCTTCCAGAGGGCACAGCAAACAGTGGATGGGTGGTGGCCAGAGCAGACCAGGGAGAGGTGTGGTGTGATGTGGTGTGGTGTAGTGTGGTGTAGGATGGAGTGGTGTGGAGTGGTGTAGGGTGGTGTGGTGTGGTGTAGGGTGGTGTGGTGTGGAGTGGTGTGGTGTGGAGTGGTGTAGTGTAGTGTGGAGTGGAGTGGTGTGGTGTGGAGTGGTGTAGTGTGGAGTGGTGTGGAGTGGTGTAGTGTGGTGTAGGATGGAGTGGTGTGGAGTGGTGTAGGGTGGTGTGGTGTGGTCTGTAGTGGTGTGGTGTGGTCTGTAGTGGTGTGGTGTGGTGTGTAGTGGAGTCGTGTAGGGTGGTGTGGTGTGGTGTGGTGGTGTGGAGTGGTGTAGGGTGGTGTGGTGTGTAGTGGTGTGGTGTAGTATGGTGTGAGGTGGAGTGGTGTGGTGTGAAGTGGAGTGGTGTGAAGTGGAGTGGTGTGGTGTAGGGTGGTGTGAAGGGGTGTAGGGTGGTGTGGTGTGGTGTGGTGTGAAGTGGAGTGGTGTGGTGTGGTGTGGTGTGAAGGGGTGTAGGGTGGTGTGAAGTGGTGTAGGGTGGTGTGATGTCTAGTGGAGTGGAGTGGTGTAGGGTGGTCTGGTGTGGAGTGGTGTAGGGTGGTGTGGTGTGATGTGATGTGGTGTAGTATCGTGTAATGTGGTGTGGTGTGGTGTAGGGTGGTGTGATGTGGTGTGGTGTAGGGTGGTGTGAATTGGTGTGGTGTAGGGTAGTGTGGTGTGGAGTGGTATAGGGTGGTTTGGTGTGGTTTGGTGTAGTATAGTGTATAGTGTGGAGTGGTGTCTACTACTATGGTGTGGTGTAGTGTAGTATGGTGTGGTATGGTGTGGTGTGGCGTGGTGTAGGATGGTGCTGTGCAGTGTAGTGTGATGTAGTATGGAGTAGGGTGAAGTATGGTGTGAAGTGTTGTGCGGTGTGGTGTGTTAGTAGTATGAGTAGTATTGTGTAGTATGAGTGGGCGGTCTGGTGTAGTGTGGTGTGTTGTAGTATGGTATGGTATGTTATGGTGTGGTGTGATGTGGGGGTTGTAGTGTGTTGTTGGGGTTGTAGTGTGGTGTAGTGTATGGTGGTGTACTGCCGGAGCGCAGTGAGCCTCCTTTGTCCTCCCAAATACCACACACGGCACAGGGGAAATAAAAACAAAATCCAGAAAATGAGCGACTGGGGGGCCCTATTGTCTGGAGTTGGCACTCTGGTTACAGCACGTTAATGTCACAGAGTAGAATGGGGCGGAATGAATGAGGGAGGGAAAAAAAACATCAAACCTGCTGCTACAATGCATTGGGTGATTGCCAAGACCAGGGAATCAGGGTTGCCAGATATGCCATGATGATTTACAGCCCAAAAAATACTCAAAACCCGCCTGGAAGCACTACTAACAGTAAATCCCACCCAATTTGAACTACATTTTATTGATTTCTAGGGTCATGAATTTGCTGAAAAACCCGCCCAAATTCCCTCTTTTACACATTTCTACCCGCAGACGGCCATCCTAACCAGCCCAATTGGGTGGAAAACCGCCCAATCTGGCAACACTGCAGGGAATAACTTTGCTCTGCTTCAGTGTGTTTATATTGCTCCCTTGGTATTATAGGCCATGCAAAAACACACAGTTATGGATTAAAATGACACTGGAATACTTTCAACACTGTAAAACATTGCAGCCAGTTAAACATAAAAAAGTAAGTTGCCCTGCTGTCTTAAGATTGTAAGTTGACTCAACTTGAGAAATCCTCGAGTTGAGTAAACTTACAAGCTTAAGGCAGCAGGGCAATTTACTTTTTTTTTTTTTTAACTGGCTTGCAATGTTGCAGTGTGGATTGAAATGACACTGGAGTACGTACAATGTAGGGACTCAAAGTCTAGGAAACAGTAGTTCAAAAAGATCATGCTTTGGGATGCACTGACTTTGACAGACTTCACATTCTGTCAGTGCCTTGAAAATATGGTACTCACAAACTTCATATTCTGTGCATTGAAATGATACTAACAATAGCCAAGGACCTGATATGTAAGTTCATCAAGTATCATCAAGTCATCTAGTAGTCATTAAATTAGTTATCTACAGTTATCATCCAGTAATAACACCAGATAAGAATTTAAAAAGAAAACAAAGTACCGGTAAGTACACTGAGTTAACACAAGAATGAACTCATGCTGATTTCCCCCGCATTGCAGCACACACGCACGCACGCACGCACTCACACTCACACACACACACACACACACACACACACACACACACACACACACACACACACACACACACACACACACACACACACACATACACACACACACACACACACACTTTCCCACACAGTGTAGTGGTAGGCAATGGCAGCAGCAGGAACGTTCAAAGGCACATTTTATATGGAGCAGCTCTCAATATAATAACTGCACTGCATACTGTGTGTGTGTGTGTGTGTGTGTGTGTGTGTGTGTGTGTGTGTGTGTGTGTGTGTGTGTGTGTGTGTGTGTGTGTGTGTGTGTGTGTGTGTGTGGGCCATTGTACGGTACAGTGTGTGTGTGTGTGTGTGTGTGTGTGTGTGTGTGTGGGCCACCTACGGTACAGTCAGTGTGTGTGTGTGTGTGTGTGTGTGTGTGTGTGTGTGTGTGTGTGTGTGTGTGTGTGTGTGTGTGTGTGTGTGTGTGTGTGTGTCTCTGTGTGTATATGTGTGTGTGTGTGGGCCACGGTATGGTACAGTGTGTGTGTGTTAGTGTGTGTTTGTGTGTGTGTGTGTGTGTGTGTGTGTGTGTGTGTGTGTGTGTGTGTGGGCCACGGTATACAGTACAGTTCAGTGTAACACTCAGCAGCAGTGGGCGGGAGTCAGGCTCACTCGCCCTTATTGTGTCTTTATATAGACAAGTGGCTGCTGCCTGCCTACCCAGCAAAACAGAAAGAAAAGAAAAGAAAAAAGAGAAAAGAAAAGAAAAAAGTGAATGCGATGAAAAGGAAAAAGTAAAACAGTGCCCCGGGGATGTGAAATTGAAGAGGTGCTGCCTGTCGGCATTATGTGATGTTCATTACTAGCCAGGCCATGCCCTCCTAGTGACGCAACACTTTCAGCGTTGCTTCTAGTCAGGTCAAGAGCAAAGTTAAATAAGTTTCTGATCTCCGGAAAAATCGGGAACGCCACCCACTTTGTCGGAGACCAGTCAACCAGTAGCAAACCTAAGGAGGAGGGTCAACCATGCCATTTGGGTTAATTGCTATGCTCTTGGTCAGACCATGTCTCTAAGAGATTTGAAAGTCGATGATAATCAGGTTAATTCATCACCTGCAGCTGGGATGGGAAGGGATGGGCTGGGAAGGTGAATGGAGATGGAGTTTGTCTCCTGCAAGTTTTTTTGTTGGTTGCATTGTGAATTACAATCCCTACTGTGTTCAGTCAGTGAGACATTTTTATTGGGTTGTACCATCAGTGTGTTGTGGTCTAAGCCCCTATCCACACACATAAACACAAACAGTAAGTAAACACATGCACCAGCACACTATCACATACCACTCTGGATTAATACATTATACTCTACTCCCCTCTACTCATACTGTGGCATTGTATTAACAAGTAGCTGGGCTGGGCTGGGCTATGCTGGGCTGTGTTGGGTTGTGTTGGGCTGTGCTGGGCTGTGCTGGGCTGTGTTGTGCTGTGTTGTGTTGTGTTGTGTTGTGTTGTGTTGTGTTGTGTTGTGTTGTGTTGTGTTGTGTTGCGTTGTGTTGTGTTTTGATTTGGGCTGGGCTTGGATGGGATGGGATGGGATGAGATGGGATGGGATGGGATGGGATGGGTTGGCTTAGGGATATGATGGCATTTTTTGATCATTTATTTTTTTGTTAGCCTAAGCCCTTTTTGAGAAAAGGTGCCCTCTCCCTATTAAAACCTGAATATCTCAGCCTTCGAAGCACATAAAAACATGACATAAGTTGCATTTAAACGCTAGAATCTTCATTTTGCAGTAAAATGTGTTCATTCAGCTCTAACATAGCTACATTTTTAATAAAACAACTCAAACCTCAAGAACCTTAATGCAGCGTATATGTCGCTCCAGGTCACAATGGGTTAAATCCTTAGTGGGTCAAGAGGAGCTGTGATTCAGTTTTGACAGCAGGCCTGAGTCTGGGAGGTTGTAAATGCTTTTATTCGAGTGACAGTCCGTCAGTTGTCCAGTTTTGCCATCCGCTTTCTGTAGCTCCATGCTGCTATCACCACAGACAAACGCATGAACACACATGCACACGCACACACCATCCACACACACACACACATACAAACACACACACACACACACACACACACACACACACACACACACACACACACACACACACACACACACACACACACACACACACACACACATCATGCCCTTAGTTGACCCCGCCCCCCTCTGCCTTCCATGCCAAATAGCACTGATCCAGTTTTCATCAATACTACTAGCAGTGTCTACTGCAACCGTGTGGCAAACTCGATGCCACTACCACGAGCGCGTTATGTAACGGCCTGTCAATAGTCTCACCTCCAAAGCAAACAACAACAACAACAACAACAACACGAGAACGGAACGCTCTCATTGGATTAGTGAGTCGAGTTGTTTTGTAAGCTGCAACTGTGTGGTGCCAGCTCTGCCCTACAAAGGCAAAGTACAGTAACTACGCCAACATTTAAACTAATAAAAAGCCTTTCAGAGTATTGCTATTAGGCTTCATATTGTTTTTAGTGCAAATTTGACAATGCAATATAAAATGGAAAGTTAACTACCATAGTACTACACTACTATGACATAACACAGGACCTGAATTTCCCCTTGGGGATCAATAAAGGCACTCTACTCTACTCTACTCTACTCTATTTCACCCCTTTGTGCAGAGCCCATGCTATAACCTTACTGTCACCAAAATTGTAATGGCTATGTCTTAATCTGTTACTCAAGCCTCTCTGCAATGTCATTGCTATGTTGTTATGATGTAGTTGCATGTTTTCAGAAAATAGTGAATAGGCCTGCCGGCGACTCCATCTGCACAAAGAGGCTACGTAATGTACTACGAGTTGATCATTGCTATTTTGGTAGCATCAAATTCATCATAACGCTGTGTTTTAACAGGACAAAATAAAAGTTCAGGCCACGACGCTACTGCAGAGAAATGTACATACTACTGTATACTTGCATACAGGTGTCTTATATATTGCATTACCCTTCATGGTTAATATACCAAAACCTGTATGGATGGGTAAGCGGTTAGGGCGTCAGACTTGTAGCCCAAAGGTTGCCGGTTCGACTCCCAATCCGCCAGGTTGGTGGGGGGAGTAATCAACCAGTGCTCTCCCCCATGACTGAGGTACCCTGAGCATGGTACTGTCCTGCCGCACTGCTCCCCAGGGGCGCCATTGGGGGCTGCCCCCTTGCACGGGTGAGGCATAAATGCAATTTAGTTGTGTGCAGTGTGCAGTGAACACTTGTGTGCTGTGGAGTGCTGTGTCACAATGACAATGGGAGTTGGGGACTTAACGGGGGCTTCATTCTATTTTCTATTTTGCATCTGTTCCATTTGTCCCGCATCACTGGGTATCTTTATGTCCCGTTTTGAAAATCTGCCCTTAAAAGGCTGCCTTGAACTGCTAACTGTAGTAGTTGCTGGAAGCTCAGGTTGAAGGAAATGAGTCTAGCTCTGCGACTTTGCATTGTCTACCTCCCCCTCTCGTTCCCTCTCTTCCACTCTCTCTATCTCTCTCTCTCTCTCTCCACTTCAATCACCGTCTTTCTATGTCTATATCCCCCTCTTTCACCCCGTCTCTGTTCTCCAGCCTACCCCCCACCTAGCCTTTTCCATCTCCATCTCCATCTCTCTCTCTCTCTCTCTCTCTCTCCCTCTTTTTGTCTCTCTCTTTCTCCTTCCTTCAATCCTTCCTTGATACACTCTCCTTCTGTGTCTATATACGTATCCCCCCCCCCTCTCTCTCTTCTCTGGTCTACCCCCCACTCTGCTTTTTCCATATCTCTCTCTCTCTCTCTCTCTCTCTCTCTCTCTCTCTCTCTCTCTCTCTCTCTCTCTCCCCCTCCTCCTGTTCTCTCTCAGACAGGTAAATGAGAGGAGGAGAGCAGGCTGGGGCTTGTCCCTGGTGAACTCTGCTTGTCTGCTCTCTCTCTCTCTTTCCCTCTCTCTCTCTCTCTCTCTCTCTCTCTCTCTCTCCCTCTCTCCCTCTCTCTGTTCTCTCTCTGTTCTCTCTCTATGTTCCTCATCCACTCACTCCCCTACAGTACAATACACATACGCAGCACAAAGAAAACAGATGCTTGACTTCCACAGAAACACGCGAACATGCACTCACACACACACACACACACACACACACACACACACACACACACACACACACACACACACACACACACACACACACACACACACACACACACACACACACACACACACACACACACACACACAATCAACAGCAGAAAATGGCCCATTATTCACTCCAACCCAGTTGAAAAGGATAGCCATGCTCAACTTCCAGTAAGGAAGAAAAGTTATTTGGAGCATGAATAATAATTAAAAAAAACTCTCAAAGATGCACACCTGTATTTTTATGCACTGCACTAACCACACACACACACACACACACAATCCCTCACACGCGTGCACACGCACACACGCACACACATACACGTCTTCTCTCCCATCTCACCTCCTCCGGGTCTTCCCTGTCAACTCCAGACATCACACACACACACACACACACACACGCACACGCACACACACACACACACACACACACACACACATACACACACACACACACACACTACACACTACACACAGCAAGGTCAGCGGGGTCAGCAATGTGAGGAATTTTCCAAGTGACTGGATGAGCCTGGAGGGAGCACATAGCACATAAGGACACA
>NC_085879.1:25206777-25219277 GCF_034702125.1 Engraulis encrasicolus
AGCAGGGGAATCTCAGAGGGTAGTAGTAGAAATATCTAGCTGTGTCTGACTCTCTACAGTGCACTCTTTGAGACTATGTAATGAAAGGAAACCCAAAGAAAAAGTGCAGATACTAAAAGAAAGCAGAAACCCTCTTCCCCACCGCGGTGAAGAGTGCCAGTGGCTTAAATTCAAATTGAAAAGTGCTCTGTTGGCACAGTTTGCTGTGCTAATGTAACAACAAGAGAGCTGAATTTGACACTCAAAATGTTGGTTTCACTCTCTCTCAGAGTTCATTTAGTGTATATATAGGTAGTATCCAGGGAAGCTGACGGGGGGGGTCAGTTGCCCCAGACCCAGGTAGGGAGGGGGCCGAGAAATGGGTCCACATCACATTATATGTATTGGGTGGAGGGCCCTTTCAGATGACTTTGTCCTGGGCCCGGCCAATGCTGTCAGCGGCCCTGATAGTATTTCTCTGCTGTTGTTTACCGTAACGTGTCTGCACTGCTGCTCATGTGATGTGAGGGGACTTGTTGTGCTCCCCTCAGGGTTGTCAGATGAGGCTGATGATTTCCAGCCCAAAAAATGCTCAAAACCCGCCTGGAAGCACTAAATCCCGCCCAATTCTATTGATTTCTATGGGCAAAACTGGGCGGGTTTTGCTGCAAAATGTCATTTTTACCCGCACACGGCCATCCTAAGCAGCCCAATTGGGCAGAAAACAGCCCAATCTGGCAACACTGCTCCCCATAGGAGGTAAGCTACCATAAGCAGAGAGCTAGACAGAGCTAATTACCCTGATCTCTCCCCCAATATACAGTACAGTACAGTAGGTAGGTAATCATGGTGGAGCCACAGCCATCACAAGGTGCTCATTTTCCCCTGTCGTGTCGTGATGATATTCATTAAGCTTCAGCTCCAGTCTGTAATATAATATCTCATCTGCTTATCATACACGGAGTTGCAGTTCAAACAAAGTCAGATGCAGATGGAAACACTTTGGCGGTTATTGCTTTCTGTGGATCTTGTTGTTGTCTTGATCTTACAGTACAACGGCTACCTTGTGGAGAGTGTGGTGTAGTGTGGTGTGGTGTGGTGTGGTGTGGTGTGGTGCACCTGTCAAGACCAAGCAAATGGTGATGTAGACTAGAAATTTTTAAATATAAGATCGTTTTTTCTGTATCTACTACATAGTCAGTGTATGCTTACCATCTGAGTTCCTTGTTTGCCAGTATTAATTTTTCAGGACAGTGGGGAGAGGAGAAAGAAAAAAAACAAAATCCTGTCCTCTCTCTCTCTCTCCAGTCTGAGCTTATCTCAAGAACTTCTCCATCTAACAGCCGCACAAACGAGCATATTAATCATTACCAACACAGAAATGTAAGGAATGCCTTTTCTTTGCCGACTTATCACGCCCTGCGCTATTCCCAGAACAACATTTTTACTAATGTGCTCCCGGAGCAAACCAGACCAGGGTCCATGCAAATGCAGCAGTCAACCGTGTCAACTCAACTCGCAGAGGCGAGGAAACGTTACTGATCTACAGTTTTAAAAAATCAAACAAACAAACAAAAACAGATGGAATAGTTAGAATAGATGGATCGTTTATCGATCCATGGCCTCTTAGTGCAGATGGGGTCGCCGGCAGGCCCATTCGCTGTTTGCTGAAAATACTCAACTGCATTATAACAACATTGCTATGATATTACCGAGAGCCTTAATTAACAGATTAAGACATAGCCATTACAATTTTGTTGACAGTAAGGTTATAACATAGGCTCTGCAACACAAAGGGCTTAACTGATGGAATAGTTGAGGACGGGATTCTAAGTTATGTCGTAAAAGAACAGTTGTCAATGTTTCTGACATACAGTACTGTTATAGAGAAGTTACTAATACCACTGATAATACTTTTTTTAAAGCGAAGATGGGAAAATTGACGACCTCTATGTCGTGCAAATGAATTTGTTTCGTCCATTTCCCTGACATAGTCAGGGTAGTGTCTTAGAACTACCATGCAAATGAGAATTGAGGGCTTCATCTCTGGTGAACTTTCTCAAAAGCATGCAGTGTTTCCCTTCGAACATTTGTTAGTCAATGTGGTGGGATGTAAGCCGTTGTCAGAGACATGCAACAGCGAAGGATATAAAGACCTCTAAAAATAAATAGCTTATACAGCCTTTTGGTGAAGCAATTTTAGAAAAAGGTGTCCACAATATAAAATAATCTTTACCTTTTCTATGGATCTAGTCAAGGTGGTAGGTGTTTGTTGTCAAGGTGGCTGTCTTAGCTGTAAAGTGTTAGGGGAAACCCTGACATATTTATAGCTGCAATCAAATCAATAAATCAATTAACAGCAAGCTTCTGTAATGAATCGATTTATAGTCTCATCAGTAGATTAGTAATTACATCTACACTCTCCTCTTTTGTGACTATTTACTAGACTAATGCTTGAGCTGCCCTAGCCCCAGGCCAGACTCTTGACATGATGTGTGTATGTGTGTGTGTTTGCGTACTCTACTTTACTCTACTTTACAAAAAAAAAAACTAACTAACCCTTCTTTGCATCTGCACTTGTTGTTCTGTATATTTCCTGTGCACTCTGCATATTTCCTATGTTGTATCTGCTAGTGATGTTCGCTATGATTATGTCCTCGTTTGAAAGTCGCTTTGGTTATAACGCGTCTGCCAAATGCAATGTAATGTACACAAGGTAATCTACACTGTCTGGCTCATTTGGTCGAGCAGGTCTTGGTTGGTTGAGTGAGTCTCACCCGCATGCTTTTGGATGCAGGCCGTGTGCAATGGAGCTGAACGTGAGTCATAACAAAAACTCGAGTGAAACTGGCCGTGTGAGGGTCACGAAAGATGTATACAAACAAAACAAGTTTGAGTTTCCTGTCCATTGTCCTCCGTATGAGTTAAATAAGCAAGTTTTTAATGTGACAACGTTTCGGTCTGTCTGCCTTCCTCAGGTCACGTGTGCTTGCTTACTTGAGAGTGAGCGGCACTTCTCTCCTCCTACAAGTGTTTTACTGGTTGCCAGCACCTCCACTCATCATTGTCCTCAGTATGACATTATCTATTTGTGGCAACGGTAAACAGATGACGTGGCCGAGATGTTGCAAATTAATCTTTTCCAATGTTTTCCCACGAGGGCTTTTAGAACATGTGATTTGTTGTTGTTTGGAAGTCAGAGGCGTGCTCAGTCCCTTTAGAAAGATGAAAGAAGTATTCTTGTGGGTTCAGGTTGACGATTGACCAACCAGGAAACTAGAGAGAGAAAATAAAATGGCTGTTTGTTTTGGCACCAGTCAGAAAACAAACAAGAAGAGGAGTTACACACAAGAGCTCAATGCAAATCAGAAAAAATAATATTATAAACCAAAGACAGAGGTGGGATACAAACATTTTGCGATTCTAGCCCATTATCAGTGATTATTAGTGGTGTCAACAATAATCGATTCGGCGATGCAATGCAATACAAAGTGAAGAAATCGTATAGATCGTCTTACAGTGAGGATGTTAACTCTCAGTATCGAAGTTGATGTTTACTTACTTGTGTTGTTGTCTTCAGTTTAATTCTTTACATTATTGTATTCTAATTGTGCACTTTATGAGTGTGTCATCAGTGTGTTAACATTTTATTAACTTAAAATTACAAATTGCAAGCATATCAAAATTGATTTTTGTTGTTTTTATTTTTTGGATGGAAGATCGTGATACAAAATCGAAATCGCCCACCCCTAGGAGGAAGCATGCCATCAGTGAACTTCCTATTATGAAGCGTTGGCCTACCGAAGAGTCATGTAAATCCATGCAACCACAACCACTTGCACAGGGGCAGTGCCATTAGAGTGATCTACTGTATGTGAGCTATGTTTTGTTTAAATTCAGAGATGTCAACCATATTTAATTACTACTTGAAGTGCCTTTTGAATTGGTACAACATCTGCCAGGACAGAGGAAAATTCCAACGTATTGTCAAGACCATATTACTACTAGACTATACGTTTGCCCTAATTTTTGTGGGATCTCTTCATCCTGATACCACTCTTCCCAGGCAGTCTCAATCAGGTTAACTTGTTTCAGTGTGCTGTGGAGTAAGTTTCTTGTGTTCACACATGGAGCAGTAATTGTACCAATTGTCCATATCGATTAGGGAGATCTTCCTAGTAGCCTACGTAGCCTAACCTGGTTCTCACGCAGATGGATGTTTCTAGTTGAGCAAAAATGCACGAAGGGTCTGCGTGAGAACCAGGCTATACTTAGCCTAGAAGTTGTGGCAAGTTGAACCCTAGCAGGTGGGGAGAGTTCTGGGTCGGGGGAAGAGAACAGGCCATTCCGTGGCAGTCGCAGGATCCAGCTCATTAAAACGACCCCAGCGTTTCCCAGGTCGCTTGCGGACCCTTGTAGCATATTAGCAGTTAATCAGGTTTAAAGTTCATGCCACGACCTCGTGTGTCCCTCCCCGTCGAGAGTAATCAGCCTTCGGGCCATCTGCAAACATTGTTCTCTCCTTACACGCTTGGCGTGCTGCACAACATTGGTGAAAGATGGTGACAATCGCTGGTGAAAGATGGACACAATCTAGTTTCTAGCTGGACTAGGGAAACATCCATCTCTGCCAGTGGAAAGACTTACTGAGGAGTGATGAGTTACTCAAGGGTCACTTGGAAATATTTACACTTTTTAACTAATCAATCCAGTCGTCTATCAATCATTGGCCTAGTGCTTGCCATGCAACATGCTGCTAATAAGGTCAAAGGTCATTTGAGCCACAGGCCATTGGCACACAAAGCACACTCCAGCACGCAGACGTACACAGACACATGGCATGCACACATCGGCACACTCACTGACTGAGAGATTAGAAAGGGCCTCATCTGGATTGCAAAGTAGCTTTCATGATTGCTAACAAGTAACTTCTTGTCTTGTAATCCAATGGTTGTTTACCGAGCAAGAGTACTTTGCTTTGTAGTATTTGATACCTGTGACATACTCATTCAGTCATTTTTCAGTAATATTTGAAATTTGTTGTGAACACTAAACCTGTGGAAAGTTTGCTTTTGTAATATGCTGTAAGTAGACTGAGGATTTTGTCGATATCTTTTGGCTCACACAGAAGTAAACATGACACTCTCCACTCTGCATTGTAGACTGCCTCTGCATGGAACTGAATTTTGGCTATGTAACATTCCTATAGCGATTATAGATCCTCAGACACAACCTCAAGTGCAAATAGAGCGTTATCAGACAAACAGAAGAGGGTGCCAATAAGCCAATAGCAAATAAATGATACCAGTTTCAGGAAATAGTTTTCTAGGGTAGTTCCCTAGTTCTCTTTGCGTTTGAAATTGTACAGGTGCAATGTCCATTAGACACACGAGGATGAGAACAGTATCTTTCTTCTCTGAACTATATTGTGGTTAAATAAGAGTTAACAAGTGAATGCGTTAGTATGTCAGTAAGTGATTTTTCCTTTGTTTGTCCCACATTGCAGGTTACTGCCTTTAAATGCTATCGCTATTTACTTAACCCAAGGACTCATAAAATACACCAGACTTGACACAGACTCAGTTGACACGGATTGTCGCCCATTTTATCCACGTGCACTGTCAAACTTTGGGAATTTGAAACATTACACGTGATAGTGATTGGACATACTGTTACGGTGCATACACACCGCAAGCGCGGACGTCCACTTAACGTCCACTTCACGTGTCCGGTATCAGTCCGACACGGTTAGAATACATGAGAAGAGATCATCCCTTGCACACAGGAGTGCAATGTAAGCGCGGCGCATGTCAGGCCCGACCGGACATGTCCGCGATGTTCCTTGAAAATAGAACTCGAGTCTATTTTCCTGCGCGGACGTCCGCATTCAATGAGCGGGTTCCATTGAAAATGAATGGCTGCTGCCCGCGGATAGAACGTGGACGCTGACTGTGCAGTGTGAAAGGCAGCCCGCAAACCTCTCAGACTCGCAATGCTCCCGGACACGTTAAGCGAACGCGAATATCTTGGTGTGTATGTACTGTTAGAGTGAGCAACATTGCTATTGGGCCAATGGAATCTGTCAGTGAAACGTGACTGTCAGAAGCATGACATCGTTGTCCCTGTCACGCTTGTGGTGGGAGTATGTGGCACGGACTCACGCTCACCTTCTTAACCCCCTTATACCTCAATACCACACACACACACATGCCCCTTAACACAGGCACACACACACACACACACACACACACACACACACACACACACACACACACTGACACACCCTGTGTGTGTCACCCTGACTTTTTACAGTGGGTCTGTGTATGAGTGGACACCCCCCATCCCCCCACCTTGAACATGACAGAGAACCACCATGTCTGCATCCATCCACCAAGCAAAATAGTCCTCTTCATGCAGGCAGCAATCTGAATAGTACCTTTGTATGGATATGGGCTACCTTCCCCCTGAATACTACCAATGCACTGTCTGTGCTTATTGGTTCGGGACAGGAGGGGTTATGTTGATAGGAACAGGGGGGTTGCGTTACAGCCCCTTCCAGACCACAAAATAAGCCTGGCCTCCATGATTTATGGCGTCATCACCCGACAGATGCAATATTCAGAGGCAGACTTTCCATTAGGCAAACCTAGGCAATTGCCTAGGGCCCTGACTAAATCTGTCCTCCACAGGGGCCCCCAACTGTCACATCATTTGCTGTAAACACACAAAAAGTAGCCTTTATCACTTATGCACTTACCTTATCTAATCGAAGAAACAGTATATATGAGATAAAACACTGAAATAGCACCAAAACACAGAATTGTATGTCCATATAATGACTAGGGGTGGTACGGTTCACAAATGTCACGGTTTGGTCCATATCACGGTTTCAAGGTCACGGTTTTCGGTTTTGTACGGTTCTGTTTTTTTTTTTTTTTAAATAAAATGTATTATATAAAAATTTGAATGAAAATGTAAGCTTATCATGGGTATGTTGAATTTGACTTCATTTAACCCAACTGAAAGAGGAAAGATATCAATGATTTTAACATGCTTCCATTTATTTCACAAAAAGGGAGAACTAAGTCTTAACTTTTAAGTTGACAAATATTCAAATATTACATGCTATAACACATTTGACGTGTAAAAATAAAACAGCTACACTCCTGTAGGTAATAGGACCATTAGGTCAGTGTAGTATGACTATTTTGGTTAATGACACACTGAGAACGAATTGGACTTTTATTTTGATACCGCTTTCTGCGAGTTTTGCGCTTATGAATCAGTTGCTCCCTATCATGAAACTGCCGGCCGTGAGAAGCATAGAAGTAAAATCAGAAGTCAAATTCAATTTTAAGTGAACAAGTGATAGGGTTATGTTATGTTAAAATGTGAATGTTAAGGTAACAAATAATTTTAAAAGATCGTTTTTTTAGAAGTGTATACACAATTTCCCCCTGGGGATCAATAAAGTTACTCTACTCTACAAGAATGTTTCACAAAACTCCTGTGAAGCTGAGCCTTTTAAAACAGTCAAATTTTATTTTTGTTATAGTGTTAAACATCAATGTTAACTAGGCAACAGCACAAAGTCCCCTTCCGTCCATCAGAGTTTAACTAGCTACATATAATTAGGCCTACAGTTGATTGCAGTTAAGGACAGCACAGTGAATCTGATGGATATGTTCAATAATCTCGCATTTTGCCGTCCGGAATCCCCATTCAATGCCACGTGGATATAGCCTACACTAGGCTACTGTAACGTAAGTCATAGTCTACTTTGTTCTGCTAATCTGTCATTGTTTGTAAATTCATGTTCATTTAATTTAAAATGGTCAGCATAAAGGCTGGGAACAGTCACTTGCGCTAACGTGGAGAGAGAGGGGGGAGAGGCTGACGCTGCCGACCGACCTGCACTTGCTTGTATGGCTACTGTAGCCTAGTCAGCTGGCGCATGCTGTTACATTATGTCTTTCAGTTGGCTGATAGAAATCAGTCTTTCCACACTCAATATCCTAAGTAGTCTTTGTGTTTTATGCTTGTAAAAGTAGTAGGATTTTAATAGCGTCGTCCGCCGGTGGTCACTCTATTTATTTATTTTTAAACCGTGGGCACCGTGCGGTTGCCCACTACCCCGTTCCGTGACATGCAAACCGTACGGTCTCGGTTTGCAACGCAAACCGTACCATGCCTAATAATGACGCTTGAGGGCCCCATGTTGATGTTTCGCCTAGGGCCCCACATTGGCTAGATCTACCCCTGGCAATATTCAACCCCAGCTCATCGGCACGAGACGAAGCAGCCTGAATGAGATATTGTGATGGCCTCATGTGAGCCAAAAAGGTTTCTTTCTGTAGTATTTAGGGCTGCACGTAACGGTACACTGAACCCCCGATTCGGTTCATATCACGATGTTTGACCTACAGTTCAATACACTCCCCACGATTTTTGAAATCTATGAAACTATGATAGTTTATTGGTAGGATATGTTACAAGAGGCTACTACAGTAATAATGTAAAAAAAAGTTTAAAAAAAAATGATAAAGATGATTCAAAGCACTATCACATCATATCATGCATGTGGTTGTTTTCTGGACTGAGAGGTAACAAAGCTTTGAAAGGGTGTATCACGATACTGCCTTCTTGCATCGCGACACAGTATTGTGACTCTGCGACGTATCACGATTTCTCAGTTCAATACAATATTAGGTAACACTTTATTTTAGGGATACATCTATTAGCACTAATGCATACAATGTGCCTGTATAAGTGTTACCCAATATTATTACAGCCTTACGTAGTATACATTCCCTGAAGTTACCAGGCAGGCAGGCAGGCACTGGCTTGATGAAGTACGGATTCCCAGGAAAGGAAAGGGGAGGGGGGTTGGGAAACAGCAAGCTGACCTATAGCAATTAGAAGTAACCCTTTCGGTGATAACAGACTTGGCAAGCCGTTTTCACCAATAGCTGGAGGGCGAATGAGTGAGGAGGGTAGGGTGTGTGTGTGTGTGTGGAGGGGGTGTTGTTTGTTAATGTCGGGAAACGAGAGGAGGCTTAATTGTCAATTTGTGTGCTACCGTGCGTGCTGCTTCCCCGTCTGGTGTTCCAGAGCAGTGGGCCGTTAAATCTGTACTCTCCCGGTGACATCATCACCGACTGCGCTGACCATCATCAGGGGTCCACGTACACAGACGAGATCAGGCCGCTTCTGTCAGATTGATCTGTACGTCTTTATTATCATCAGGATTCATTATTTATCATAAGGGCTGCCAACAAGGCAGGGGGTGGTGGGTGGGGACAAAGGCCTACATTGCCTGACTACATCAAAGACGCACCGACAATAAGGCAGAGCGCAGCGCCGTCTGTGGAAAACTTTTCATGATTGGGAAATGGAGGGGGGGCAAAATTAGGTTCCCATTACATTGTACTGTATGTACTATGAAGATTTTGACCCAGGCCCAACCAAGGCTGTCGGCCCTGTCAGAAACCCTGTTTATTATGCATCTGTATGACACTAGTATAAGACTATTGATGCACTTAAATGATATTATAGGATAAGAGCCAGGATTAAGGATCGTGGTGGGGCATAATGCACAGTGCACGTTACATAATATACATGACGCCAGGGCCGCTGACAGCTTTGGCTGGGCCCAGGACAAAGCCATCTGAAAGCCCCCCCCTTCACATACGTACATACAGTACAATGTAACTGGAATTTGATTCTGGCCCCATCTCCCTGGGCCCAGTACAACATACCACTTTACCCCCCCCCCGGTCAGCTGCCCTGCATGACGCTACCTTTGGGCATATTGCAAAAGGATCCCAAATTGTCATCTAATGGTTTTGAATCAGGCCCTGACCCCATCATGACACAGTGTCTGCAAGCCTTTACTTGTCTAGTACGTCGTCATAAAATTTATATGAGTACCCCTACCTCCTCCCCCTTTTAGTCACTTTTATTTAGCTCCAGGCCACTCTATTTACACCAGAAGCCCATTTATTAGCATCTTTCAGACTCAGAGAGAGAGAGAGACAGCTGGTAGAGTGTGGGCTTAGAGCTATGTTGTTAGCCGCGGGGGGAAGTGAAGTGAAGTGGCGCTTTGAAAGCCTGTCGATAAATCCGCTGAGTCAAGAGAGGTGGGGGGTGGGGTGAATGGTGGTGGGTATGGGACTGGGGAAGGGGAAAGGGTGGGACAGGGTAGGGCAGGCGAAACAGGGCTACGGTGGCGTGGGATATGGTAGGTGTGGGCAAGGCCGCTGACAGCTTTTGCCGGGCCCAGGACAAAATTCATCTGAAATGGCCCCCCATCCAATACATACAATGTAATGAGGACCCAATTTTGGGCCCCCTCAGTGGGGGTCAGTGTTGCCAGATTGGGCGGTTTTTGGCCCAATTGGCCAGTTAAGAATGTCCGTCTGTGGGTAAAAAAAAAGGGGTATTGGGCAGCTTTTCCATAGATTCAGGTTCATGGATAACAAAGACATGTCTCTTTTGATTTCCCATTCAAATGATTCTGAATTCTTGCTCCGTCGAGTGCATGGCATAAAATGCACTGCCTGCATGAAAGAGTTAAAAAGTGCTCAACTCTTGACGGATCATGTCTGTCGTACAAGGCCACTGTCATCATACTTTGCTTGCGTGTGATCCTAGCCTTACCTTTGCCCTTGGGTAACTCAGAAGATGCTATTACCCAAAAGAAAGCTTCCCCTTTTGCATTATTCCTAGTTCCCCTTTAGCCCCCCCTGGTCAATCTATTGTTAACCTCATTTGGAGGTAATTGCTTTAGAGTAGGGGGCTAATTCCCACACCTTGTCCTCCCCGTCCCCCCGTCCCCCGTGAATTACCAGAGAGTTTTCCAGCCCTGAGATTGCACTGACCCTGGGACGACCACCACCCACCCACCCACCTCTCTTTACAATGTCAATTGTGGCAACCAAGGCCATAGTGGCAGCAGGTGAAGGATGGCTTTTGGTCAAGAGGATGAGCCCTCATTGGCCATGTGCTACTGTGTGAACATGCTCGCTAGCCTAGCAGGCAGCGCTAATCTCCAAAGATATGTGTAAACTAACAAGCTAACCTGCCTTTCCTGAGCAACAGAAGTCAATATTTCTCTATGGAGGGTCGGCGAATAAAGCGACCAAAGCGAATTCGCTGGGAGCAAAGCGATCAATGCAACCAGAATTTCAGCGATCTACGTCAAGCTCATGGTAATGAGCTATGATGCGGTTCGGCGAAAACCAACTGCAATGTTCATATCTCTGTATGTCCCAGACTGACGCTGTTATGTGATTACATAAATCAAATATGTCAATGTCACGCCCATAAAGCGAATTCATGGCAAAACGTCTTCAGCAACCTCGGCTTCTCGGGTAGCGTAGGTTGTTTCTGGTGTACATGCAGCGTTAACTCTCCTAGGAGCTTGACCATCATGTGAAAGGTGTGGCCTGAACAGTCCGTGAAGATTGCATTCACCCAGGGTCAGGTCACGTTAGTTGTGGGGCTTGAATTTCACCTATCCTTCTCAAAGCTTTCTTCGCTTCTGGTATTGATGACCAATTATTTTTCATCAGATATGTAACATTTTAAAAATATTTTTAGGGCTTTTTTGCCTTTATTTCTGACAGTACAGTGGAGGAGAGACAGGAAATGAGTGGGGAGAGAGAGACAGGGAAGGACTGGCAAATGATCCGAGCCGGAATCGAACCTGGGTCGCCGGCGTAGTAACCCAGTGCCCTACGTTAGGCCACGGCAGGGCCATCAGGGGTGAGTTTCTCAAAAGGGAAGTTGTTAGCCTGTTAGCAACTTCGGTAGTTGCCAATGGGAAAATGCATTGAAAGCAACAAAGTAGCTAATGTAGTAAGCAACTTTGGTTTCGAGAAATTCACCCCAGATCTGTAAAATGATTGGTTGTGTTTTAGCTGGCATGCTTCGAGGGCACATGGCTGCCCCACGGAATGTCACACAGGATGTTGTTGAGTGACATGTTTTAACGAACTGCTATTACATTTTTTTTTTTAAATATTTTTTAGGGGCTTTTATGCCTTTATTTGATAGGACAGTCTGAGTTGCTGACAGGAAGTGAGTGAGACTGAGAGATGGGGTGGGATGGGAAAATGACCCCGACTGGACTCGAACCGGGGTCCCTGTGGGCATGCAAACCCATATGTGGGGGGCTTAGCGCGCTGCAGCACAGCGCCCCCGGCATTACATTTCTGTGATAAAATGAATTAGTCAGTCATATGAGCAAAGACATAGTGAACCTCATACACATTTCTTTAGTTCTGGTCTGAGGTTTTGGGGAACCCAGAGGAGCTACATAGTCTGTCTCGTAATTTCAAACCCCACAATTTGTTTTGTCATGCTGCATAAAACGCCCACAGTCCCAGAGCCCCACGGGTGTCTAGCAGCTATAGCCCCACTGAAATCCAAAGCCCATTTTTAAATGCTTCAGATTTTAGCTGGTGTTTTTGTCTGCTCTGCAAAATACAGGTTATTGAAATATTAATAAGACCTTAAAG
>NC_085879.1:25226777-25331777 GCF_034702125.1 Engraulis encrasicolus
CTAACAGAAAATTACGGTAGGTACTATTTGTGAATAAAAATGCTTTAGTGTTCATACTAAAACTGATGTAGGTGGGGAATTCAGAGCAGAGGGTGACGCTGCATTCTATTGAGCCAAAGTGGCCTATAATGTTCCCCACCCTTGTAGCTTCAGTTACACTATACAACACACAGTAACATTGCTACACTATATAGCAAGTGTTCATTAGAGTCAGTGTTGTTCCAGTGGCAGGTTTAGGCAATGGGCCGTCCCTGCCAGACTCATCCCACCACAGCCCCACTAGTTATACTGGAGGAGGCACATGCCTCTCAGATCCACAGCAGCTGTTATGCACATGATGTGGGTGTGTGCGTGTCTGTGTTTTTAGGTGCAAGCATGCGTGCCTAGAAGCCATGTACACGTGTTCAGTGTTATGTGTGTTCCGTCCGGTCCGGCCCTTCATATTTTCAACCCATGAACCCCCCCATGACGGCCCAGCGGACCGTTATGAGTGGTGTTTAAAGCCCGCCGGGTCCTTTTTCTTACTTAAGAGCTTAACCTTAGAATATCTGTCTGCTTGAACTGGTCCCAAATCCACCTCTGAGCCCCTGTGTAATGCATGTCTAGTCTAGCCACGCACTCAAACGCAGAGCATGATGGGGCAGGGCAGGCAGATCCAGTGGTGACCCTCTCCACTCCACTGCTCAAAAACACAAATGCAAATGCAACTTGTAGCTACAGTATAGCCTACTTCCTACAGTAGTAGGGATGCAAACAATTACTCGATTAATGAGCTTTAATCGAGTAATGCGTTATTCGATTAAACAATATGAATCGCAATTAATCGCCAATTCCAAGACCCAAGTGAAATGGGCATGTGAGAAGAGGGGTGTGAATAGTGGGAATATTTAAATCACCTTTGGATTAAAGAAAATCGTCGTTGAAAAAAGTTGTTGAAAATCAGGCTAATTAATATCAGCTTTTAAACAATATCAGACCAAAGGGGCAAATGGTAACATATTGTAAACTTCCATGAATGCACTCCGCTCATTTAGACTGACTGGTATGCCATACACACTTTTATCCCAGATTATCCCAGATGTTTTGTAGGGACATTTCATCTACCCGGCAATCGTTTATAACACCTAATGAAATTATTTTTTTTGTCCTCTTTTCCCCCAAACCTCTTTCCTGATTTTTACACATCATTTAAAATTAAAAATTAAACTCTTATTTTTTTTCTCCTTTTCTGTTTTTCTTTCACCTCAGACCTCCTTTCCGTGCTGTCCGCTACCGTAACCAATGGCAACAGTCCAGGCCCTGTCTCTGAACCACAGCGACCCCAGCAACAGCTTCGGCGGCGGCGGTTCTCCGTTCGCCGCCCTCCCCCTGGCCTCGGCCCGCTGCATCATGGGTAGCGTGGGCAGCCTGATCGAGAGGCCCGACGGCGTCTCCGGCGTCTCCATGCCGTCCTCCAAGGGTGGCGGCCATCACGGCCACAGCAGCTGCGGGAACCGCGCCATGCCCCAGGCGCCGCCCAGGAGCAGCCACCACCACTCCAACGGGCTGCTGAAGAAGGGATTCAACCAGCGGGAGATACTCAACTACCTGAACATCACCAGGAAGGTTTGTTTGTTTTTACTCCTTCCCTCGACTTTGAAATGCAGTAGCCCGGGCCCTGCCGTGGCCATTTGGTAGGGCACTCGCCTGCCATGCAGCTGACAAGGGTTCGATTCCCGGCCCGGGTCCTTTGCTGACCCCTCCCTGTTTCTCTCCCAATTCGCTTCCTGTCCACCTCTCACACTGTCCTACCAAATTAAGTTGAAAAAGACCCCCCAAAAATAGTTTTTTTTAAAAAATGAAATGCTGTAGCCCTTTCATGCCGATGGGATTGCTGACGATCTTATTCACTGCTTAAGTACATCATGACTAGAGCTGCGTTCAAAAGGTCGATCCACGATCCAATATCGATTCACCTTCGAAAAGTGCGATATCGATTCAAAACTTTGTGGATCGATCTTTTGCCGATGATTATAGGGGCTATTTTCTCAACCACGTCCTGTTGCTTTCTTCCACATTCATGTAGGCTACATGGACAAATACACACGGCCTGTTCATGTAAATAGTGCCTGTCTTTTCCCACCTTTCTCTGTCATACCAAGTTCCCCACTTTTTCCTCTCATACCAAGGTATATCATGTTTGTATGGGCTTCAGAGGCCGGAATATTTAGGTACAGTACTTAACACCTGAATTTCCCCCTGGGTATCAATAAAAGTGTTATTAAAGAGTTAAAATTAACTCCATGCGGTCCCACTCAAAAATAGTGTAACTGTTACTCTTTGGTCAATGTAACATTTTTAAAGTTCATTCGACTCAATATTTTCCAATTATCAACACTGGAATGTGAAAAAATATTGAACACTGGTGGCACCTGGAGCAGAGTGCAGGTGGATAATCGTCACGCCAACCATCTGCAAAATCGTACACTGACTTTTGACTCCACTGTTAAAGTAATTTGATTCTCCATAGTGTTGTAAATATAATGTATATATATAGGTATATATATATATATTGTTGATAGGTGTATATATAGATTTACTCTGGAATATTAACACTCCATTTTTTACTGTTAACTACTACACAATGCAGAGTGACTTTTGACACTTTTTGAACACTTTTTCACTTGGCTGCTCTGTGCTCTGAGAGCTGTGTGTGTGTGTGTGTGTGTGTGTGTGTGTGTGTGTGTGTGTGTGTGTGTGTGTATAAGTGTGAAAGTGTAAGCCCATTGGGAAACTCCAACTCCCATTGTCATTGTGGCACAGCACTCCACAGCACACAAGTGAACACTGCACACAACGAAATTGCATTTATGCCTCACCCGTGCAAGGGGGCAGCCCTCAGTGGCGCCCCATGGGGAGCAGTGCGGTGGGACGGTACCATGCTCAGGGTACCTCAGTCATGGAGGAGGATGGGGGAGAGCACTGGTTGATTACTCCCCCCACCAACCTGGCGGGTCGGGAGTCGAACCGGCAACCTCTGGGATGCAAGTCTGACGCCCTAACCGCTCACCCATGACTGCCCCGTGTGTGTGTGTGTGTGTGTGTGTGTGTGTGTGTGTGTGTGTGTGTGTGTGTGTGTGTGTGACCTGCCTTTGGTGGCTAAATGTATGTGACTGTGTGCTATATGGTCAATATATGTGAAATTATATGTGTAGTGTCTTGTATATTCTGTATTTATGTATCGTATGTATGCTATTGGACACCTTAATTTCCCTCGGGATTAATACATTCTACTCTACTCTACTCTACAAGGACAAGGACAAGCATAAGCACATCATGTCGTCTGGAGTGAGCTCCTCGTCCACCTCCTCCATCAACAAGAGGGAGCACAACGGAGGAGGGCGCGAGGAGGACGGCCTGTATGCCAAGGTCTACCACAAGGATGGCAAGGAGGTGGACATCAGCAAGAACTCGCTGCCCATGGGCGGAAAATTCGACAAGGTAATAAGGTGCAGGCGGCATGATTGACAACATTTGACATAGTCTGTATCAGGTGTCCGTTTCTCGATTTTTGTCGTTGCTAACCATCTTAAGACGTCTTAAGACGTAACAACATTCCCTTGGATTTAGTGGTGAGCGTCGCTATTGAGACTGAGTCACTTGAGTCACTCTTACGAGGGACGTTGCTGCGATCGTTAGCAAAGCTGCTTTCGAGAATGCCACCCCAGGGCCAGTTCTGGCTTATTTGGCGCCCTAGGCGAGTTTGAGTTCTGCCAATTCTGTCGATTTGGATAAAAGCGTCAGCCAATGTAATGTAATGTAATGCAGGTTGAATGATTGACAACATTTGACGTAGTCTGTATACAGTAAATGTGAAACTGTTGACAAAGTTTGGCAAGGTTTAAGATTAAGGTTCGATTCTTTATTGTCCCATAGGGATATTTGTTTTCACATCAGACTGTTCAGTTCCACCAGGACTAGGTTAGATCTTGTAGTACACATCTCATTTGCTATACTGTACATACAAACACCATTTTCACACAGACACATTTCACACAGACATACACTACATATACACACACACATACAATACATATACACACATCTATTCATATACACTCCAATATACACTCCTCCATTTGGTTTGCATTATTTGCATTTGTTTGCATCAAATACTGCCTACCTTTGATAACCTCGCCAACCTTTGTCAATGGTTCAAACTACTGCTTACAGACCACGACATAGTTTGTCAAGATAAGCAAATGTTAATGAGGTAGGTGAGTTTGACATGATCTACAAAGTTTGGTCTACAAATTTTGACAAGAAAGGCAAAGGTTGATATGAACTCTGACAAGAACACTCTGCCTATGGGGAAAGCCAAAGTTGGAATGATTGGCAACATTTGACATGGCAGGCAGGCATTGTTCAATAAGGTAGGCAGAGTTCAACAAAGTGGGCGGGTGTGGGATAGGTAAACTGCTAGAGCAGATCTCAGAAAGGAAGGAAAGAAGGAAGGAAGACTCTCAGAAGTTCTCAAAATTCTCAAAAGTAACAGCTAAACTGAAGAAGTGCAACGCAAACTTTGTAAACTCTTCTGTACATAATTTATGTTTTGAAAGGTCCTTCACCATCTGAAATGTGCTCCAGGAAAGGAATGTGTGCATAAGAAATCTGTGAATACAAATTATGTTTTAGATTGGAGAATTTACACCCTCCGGGAGGCTGGTTTGAAAAGCTCAGCATTTAAAAATCACAGAGTAAACGGAAATAGTTTGTTGTATCAATAGGCTGCTGTAGCAAACTTACAAACTCGCTGTGGTACTTAACACGTTGAATGCCGAAAGCACAATATTGAGTTTTTGATTTTGTTTTCTTTACACAACCACACTATTTAAAACCCCTTTGTATAGAGGCTATGTTCTAAACTTACTGTCACCAAAATTGTAATGGCTATGTCTTAATCTGTTTCTCTCTGTAATGTCATATCAGTGTTGTTATGATGTAGTGGAGTATTTTCAGCAAATACCGCCGGCAACCCCAGCTGCACAAAGAGGCTACCACAACTTATGTGTGATGTTTGCAATTAAAAGTACATTCAATCTGAATGTGCATATTACCTACATAGTGTTGGCCTACTATCATTAATGTTCATTATCATTATTGTTCTTGGTGCGAACAGACCTTAACACTGCATGACAGGCTCAACTGCATTGTACACCTGAAGAGTTCAGATGCAAAACCCCCTAAGTGCCTTTTCAGAAAATAATCTTAAATCATTTTTATTTAATACAAAGCTATCAAAATTGCATATTTTTTAATTGTATTTATGTAATATAACTATTTATATGTATTATCAAGTGCATGAATGTAAACCAAACCAACAACGGGGTTCTCTAAAAATATAGAAGTGCAGGTCTTCAGAAATGGAGTTAGGGGGTTTTGCATCTGAACTCTTCACATGCTTATCTTTTCACTGTAGGCTACGGGTGAGATATGGGTTTATGAAAGGGACCCATGACGGTATGAGATGAATGAATTTTCTGCGATCACTTTTCAGTTGGGTAAATGAATGGCTGGCTGTCTTCTGATAAGACCTTTTTTCACCTCTTTGGCTGGCGCTGCGCTGCAGCCATATTTCTTATTATATATGGCTAGAACGATATTAATTCTCGAGTGAGCCGTACCTCCCACCACCCATTGTTCCTCACACAGGGAAACCAGCTGTGGGGTGGGTTGGGGGGGTAAACTACAAAGGGGTCAGTGATCCTGGGCTGAGGGGGGTCCTCATTACATTGCGGGGTAAGGGCGCCCCTCAGGTGACTTGGTCCCAGGCCCGGTCATAGCTTTCAACGGCCCTGCTTCCTCATATCTGAGTAAATCTCAAGAAGCTTGCTGCACGGCGCATGCCATGTACACGGCCGGATTAATACACAGGCTAGATATGGCTGCCCCCCAAAAGCACCAAAAAAATGTATTAAAAAGATATTGAAAAATGCAGCTCTTGTGACAAGTATAACTTTAAATCTTGTTAATATTCCAAAGTATGACAATGTCTATGGAAATTTGTCATGAAATTTCTCCTCCGTTGGAGCCCCAGAGCAACCTGTAGCCTAGGCGCCCCGGGCATTATTTATCCGGCCCTGGCCATGTACTGTAGACTCTGTGTGTGTCCAGGCCTCCGAAGGAAGTGGGTGGGTGGGATGGTGGGTTGAATGGGGTGGTTGAATTTATGGCCACAATCAAATTTAAGCTGCCACAGTGCTTCGAATCCATCGCGTTGAAAGCACGTAATGAAAGGAGAGAGAGGAAAATATATGGACAAGGAGGACGTGGGACGTGGGTGGGTGTCCTTTTAGTAGTAGCAATCTCCAATGTGCCACTTGGCTGCTGCTCAAACACCCAGCTGAGGCACATTCGTCCTGCCTTCTCCTCTACTGTCCTGCCCAGTCCTGTCCAGGGCAGGACTGGGGGGAGAAACAGGGCCCGGGCATTTTTCTCTTAAAGGGGCGCCTCAATTAGCGGTGCAGAACTGACTCACCAGTGGGTCCCTCCCGCGCCCTTGTGGGCCTCTATTTTCAGAAATGTAAAAAAAATAGAAAATATATTTTTTTCAATATTTCTGAAAAAAGGGGCCCACCGGGACATGCCTGCTATACCAGATGGTCAGTCCAGCCCTGGTCCTGACCAATTTGGAAGGCAGCGCATTGAGTTGCCTTGTGATGCAGTTGGTTGCAATAGATCAATCCGTCCACCCACCCACCCTCACTTTACCTCTGACTCTCTCCAAGTCGGTGGGCAGAAGGACGTGGAGTTGCGTCGTTGTGATGCCATTTGCAGCTGGATTTGTCGATCCGCCCACCCTCACTCTGGGTGAGTCTGACTCTCTCTCCGCTCCCTCTCTCTCTCTCTCTCTCTCTCTCTCTCTCTCTCTCTCTCTCTCTCTCTCTCTCTCTCTCTCTCTCTCTCTCTCTCTCTCTCTCCCTCTCTCCCTCCACCAGTCACGCCTCAGGCCGTCCGCCTTCAAGCCAGTCACACCCAAGAACTTCAGCTCCATGCAGAACCTCTACCCGGCGCGGGACAGGGACAGAGACGGCCCGGACACGGGGGGCCCGCCTCACAACGGCCCACGCCCGTCCTACGTCACCATCGCCTCGGGGGCGTCCAAATCCCTGTCCAGCGCGTCGTCCTCCTCTGCATCGTCACCTTCCCGCCATCTTGGAAAGACGGGCGGTGGGACGCCGCACCACCACCAGCAGCAGCAGCCACGTCACCTGAGCCACGAGGACGAGGAGAACGCGTCCGACTCGGGGCACCACTCGCTCAGCAGCCTGCTGCCTCCTTACCGGCCCCCCTTCCGGCCTCCACTAGGTAAGGGCTGCTGGGAATTCCAAGAAAGCAGAGAGCACGTGCACATCAGTGGCACAGGTGCTGAACAAAACAAAATAACTTACAGTAAATAAATAAATGTCTGTAAATGAATTGTTATTAAAGCGTTTTTGAAAGAAATTTGGTCAACGATTAAGTGTAACAGTGTTAGATAAGCAATAAGCCACTTCAAGCTTGTGGGTTGTGCTCTATTTACAACGGTTAATAAGGGGACGTTTACGGCACTCCCCTTACCCGTTGTAAAACGAGCACTACCCACGGCCTCTCGTGGCTTATTGCTTAAAGCTACACTGTGCAGGAAATGGTCAAAAAGAGGTACTGCAGTTATGCTGCTCATTGAAACTGGGCTGCCTATTGCCAAATTTGATCTTTTCATGAAAGCTTACAAAATAATAACCTAATATTTTCTAGTATGGCCCAAGTACATTCATTTTTGCAGCTAAAAATGGCTATTTCTGGAAATTCAAAATGGCGGACCATGGAGAAGATCCCCCTTTTCATGTATGAGAAGTAACATTTTTCCAGTCATAATGAATACTTAAAATTTGATGGTGGTGGTAAGTATTCATGAAAAAGGTAACATTAGTGAATGGGTAGCATGAATTCTGGAAATCTAAAAATCTTACCCAGTGTACCTTTAAACCCCTGTCTCCAGGCCACATCAGTATATCCATGGGCCACATCGACCACATCGGCTCCCTGGAGCGCCGCTCGGCCGGCTCGCGAGGAGGCCTCTCCAACGCCACCGACAGCTCTCTGCCGGGGCCCAGCCACCACTCGGGGGCGGCCACGCTGGGCCGTCTCCGCGGCTACGGCAGCGAGGCCCCGCCCCCCTACGAGTTGTCGATGTCCATGGAGGACGTGGTGCGCGACCTGGAGGAGCGGCTGGTGGAGAAGGACCAGGAGCTGCGGCAGATGAGGAGGAACCTGGACGAGAGCGAGGACGCCATCGCACAGGTGAGCCTACCTGAACAATACACTGTATATAAGATGCCATCGCACAGGTGAGCCTACCTGAACAATACACTATATAAGACGCCATCGCACAGGTGAGACGCCTACCTGGCCAATACACTATATATAAGACGCCATCGCACAGGTGAGGTGTCTACCTGAACAATACACTATATATAAGATGCCATCGCACAGGTGAGCTGCTCCCCTGACCAATGTTACTATATACAGGGTCCCCGCGGGACATTAAAAAGCATTAAATACAGAACTTGCAATTTAAGGCTTTAAAAATCATTAAATTTCGAGGTGTGGCATTAATTTTCAAAGGATCGGCATTAAATTTCACCCGGACACAATGTAGTAGCCTAATATATAGATATTTGGACAGTTAAATTACGTAAAAACAGTTTTCCATCACTAAGACAGACGGCAACAAGCGCTCCGAGTCGGAACATGCCTGGGGTAGGAAACAAGGCACTCGACAGTAAATGACAGGCGGCCAGGTAGCAGACCCCCTCGTCTGGATTCCCCTACTGGTTGATGACGATGGCTGACCAAGTAAATTCCATCGACCACAGTGCGTGTGGTGGCTGACTTGACCGCCGTTTAAGAGTTGAGACTTTAAATTTTATCAACCAAAATGCCGCGTGGATATTTGTATTTCTGTCGTACCGTCGAAACTTTACTCGTCGAAAGCGTGAGTTTGACGCATGTAATTTCATGAATGCCATGATTGCAATTTAGATTAGCAGTTAAATCGTGCAATATTCTACTTCAAAGTCTCCGAGCTTCGTATCATTGTGTTTACGGTTATTTGATGCTGTCAAGGGGTAACGCAATCGGGAGTGTGCCCGAGTAGTGAAGTTGCAAGCGGTGGAAATGTGTGTAAAATGTAATAAACCGGTGTTTACGAGTCTAAATGACGCAATGAGATATGCGAGGATGTCCAAATCGGTAACCGCGTGGCGTGTGCATCGGTAGCTTATATTTTAGTCGCGTGTCCGCGGTGAAATGCTTGTGGTATTCACATGAAGCTGCTGCTGCTGCTTCTTGCTCTCGCCGCTCCGAAGAAGGACTTGTTGCTAAACTGAAAGTAGAACGCCTCTTGCTAGATAGCTTGGGGGGAAAGGAGGAGTAGCCCAGAGCCGTTCCTTTTTAACCCTTTTTAATCCACAGGTGTTATAGCCTCTACTCATAGTAGGCTAATGTGCACTCAACTATTTATCCATTATGAATGGTCAATTGTTGCTCATTTTATTTTATTTTAATTTTTTTTTACAATTGAAGGTATTTGATTAAATGCCATCAAACTTTCAAACATGCTCAATTTTGAAATGGCTTCAGTTTTGAAGGAATTTAAAAGAAATGGGTTAGGCCTAATGGTGTTTCAAACTAGTGTGCGTCACCTCGCTCTTTTTGTTGTGTTTGCATGTCTTGGTTAAATTAAGAACAACAATAAAGACTACTGGAGCTTGGGCCCTCCTGGGCAGCAGCCAGATCAACTGTAATTTTAACACAGATGCAGGCTACTTTGATTTGAAATAATAATACATTATTCTAAGGGAGGGGCAGATTCTGCACAGTCATGAAAACTCCCACATCATTCAGAAACCTCTTTAACAAGTCATGACAAATGTCTGCCACAGAAAGTGACAAGGGAGCTGGCAGTGAGAATGAAATAACAGAGAGCAGCGTGAATGCATGCTCAGTTTTATTTCGTAGGCTTATTAAAGCATGTGCGAGGCTGAGGGAGAAACATTAAGCTTGGTCTCCATAGGCTTCTAGATCAGTTCTTCCTTGCTGCTGCTTACATGTGTTCACATTAGGCTTCACTACTAGCACAATAGTCATAATAATACTTTTATTGTATATGTGTATTGCATTGCATTATAGCAATGTAATAACAACTATACCATGTAACGTGCACATGCATACACCCCGTGTAGTGGTATTAATTTTCTTGTTGGAGGTATTAAAAATGGTATTAAAAAGCATTAAATTGGGTGAGCAAAAATGTGCAGATACCCTGTATATAGGACACCATCCCACAGGTGAGCCCAGCTCCCTTATTAATACACTATAGAACGCCATTGCACAACAGAATCTGAACAGAATCTCAGTTCAGATCATACTTATGATCAAAGTAAACATGATGGGATACAATCAACTGAATATCAATGGAAATGACAACGTCATCAAGATAAATGTTTGTTTGTTTTTTGTCACTTGACAGCAACATACTTTTCGTTATACAATAGTTAGATCCGGTCGAATTATTAAACAACTTCTGATTGGACGAGACACGTTCAACACGTCATTAGGAATGAGGGTATCCTCCAACACACTGGGAATTACTCTTCTCATCTAAGAATGACAACAGCATGCTTTTTGATATGCATCACATATTTCCCCATTGGATCTCATGGCAATGTCACAATCAATCTCTCTTGTCTTTTATTTGCCCCCAAAGTCACCCCAGTGTTTTTCCTTGAGACTGGCCTCATTCCATACTGATGTAGCGGAATAAACGTGTTTAATTTTGGCCATTCACCCTTCTCACTCACACTCACTCACCCGTACACACACACACACACACACATGCACACGCGCAAGCACGCGCACACACACACACACACACACGCGCACACACACACACACACACACACACACACACACACACACACACACACACACACACACACACACACACACACACAACTCTTTTCGCACACACACACACACAGTCGACTCTCTTCACACATACAAGCGCGTGTACGCACACACACACGCGCCCACACGCACATACAACTCTCTTCACACATGCGCGGCGCGCACACACACACACACACACACACACACACACACACACACACACACACACACACACACACACACACACACACACACACACGTTCCGTGTCCCAGTGTGGAGAGTCAAGACGTCTCCTGCTGGCCCTGTTTTTCTGTGTCACAGCTGTGCGTTTGCCTCTGAGTGCAGCGTTGCCAGGTTGGGCAGTGTCCTACCCAATTGGGCTGCTCAGGATGGCCGTCTGTGGGTAAAAACGGGTAAAAAGGGCATTTGGGTGGGTTTTTCCTGTCAGTTTACGGCCATAGAAATCAATAGAATTTTGTTCAATTTGGTGAGGATTTAGTGCTCCCAGGCGGGTTTTGAGCAGTTTTTTGGGCTGGAAATCATCTGTCTCATTTGGCAACCCTGCCCGAGTGTCTCTCCACGGCCCTCCTCCAATCCAACCTCCCTCCATCCCTCCATTATTCCACCTTCATCCCTCCCATCACCCCTCACTCCCTCTCTCCGTCAGCTTCTAGCATTACCCCCCCCCCCCATCACCTCCTCCATATAAAAGAGAAAAGCAGTGCATCCCCATCTAGCCCTGTAGCAGACTGTAGTTAACCATTGCATCTCTGTTTTCTGTTTTGTTTTTTGTTTTTTCTCCATGCTTGTGCTGCTTTATTTTTCTCTGCTTGCACCTTGTTTTGTTTTGTCTGCACTGGCTGCTTTCCCTCTCTTTTGCTTCATTTCACAACCACACTCCTCCTCCTCCACTCATCCCTTCATCCCTTCATCTCCTCGTCCACTTGTACCCTGTCGTCCTCCTCCCCTCTGGCCTTGCACATGTTACTCCTTCCATCCCTCCACACACCTCCCTCCTCCCCCTCCTCCTTTTCTCCTCCTGTTCATCTCCTTCTTTACCTCCCTCATCCCTCCTCCCCACCTCCTCTTCCTTTTGCTTTTCACCTCCATCTCCCCCACCTTACATTTCCTCCTCCTCCTCCTCCTCCCCCACGTCCTCTTTCCTCCTCCTCCACCTCGTCCCCAACCTCCCCCTTCCTTCCTCCTTCACCTCCTCCCCAACCTCCTCCTTCCTTCCTGCCTCCTCCTCCTCCCCCACGTCCTCTTTCCTCCTCCTCCTCCTCCCCCACGTCCTCTTTCCTCCTCCTCCACCTCGTCCTCCTCCCCTTTCCTCCCTGCCTCCTCTTCCTCCTCTTCCTCCTCCGCTTCCTTCCTACTCCTCCTCCTCCTCCCCCCTCCCTTCCTTCACCTCCTTCTGGCCGCCTCCTCCTCTGAAGTCTTCCGTGTTGCGGCTGGCGCAGGTGTTTGAGGAGAAGCAGCGTCTGTGGGAGCGCGAGGTGGAGGAGCTGAAGAGGCTGTACGCCGCCAAGCTGCGGCAGGTCTCCCAGCAGGCCCAGCGCTCGCAGCGCACCCTGCAGCTGCAGCTCTACAAGGCCCAGCAGGAGAGGGCGCGCCTCCAGCAGGAGACGCAGGCACTCCGCGCCGAGAAGGAGAGCCGGAGCAGAGCAGCAGGAGGAGCAGGAGGAGCAGGTGAGTGTCTTTTAGGAAAGTGAAAGTGAGAGGAGGAGGAGGAGGAGCAGGAGGTGAGTGTCTTTTAGGAAAGTGATACTGAGAGGAGAGGAGGAGGAGGAGCAGGTGAGTGTCTTTTAGGAAAGTGAAAGTGAGAGGAGGAGGAGGAGGAGGAGGAGGAGGAGCAGGTGAGTGTCTTTTAGGAAAGTGAAAGTGAGAGCCCATCGGGAAACTCCAACTCCCATTGTCATTGTGACACAGCACTCCACAGCACACTGCACACAACAAAATTGCATTTATGCCTCAACTGTGCAAGGGGGCAGCCCTCAATGGCGCCCGTAGGGAGCAGTGCGGCGGGACAGTACCATGCTCAGTGTACCTCAGTCATGGAGGAGGATGGGGGAGAGCACTGTTTAATTACTCCCCCCACCAACCTGACGAGTCGAACTTGAAACCTTTGGGCTACAAGTCTGACACCCTAACCGCTTACCCATGCCCATACCATACCCATACCATGCCCATGCCCATGGTGTATAGTATATATTTGTAGTAGAGTAGATTAAAGTAGAATATATTTAGCCTGCAGCTGTAGCTCTGCAAGGCCCAACAGGAGAGGGTGGAGGTGTATGCTGTATATTTCTTATGCCTGATATATATTATATAACATACAGTATAATATAATAATATTGCTTTTCAATGTTCCCACTGAGGACCAAGTTGGGAGGAAGAGCAGGAGCAGGAGCAGAAGCAGCTATATGTGTCTGTTTTGTCCAGTAGTTGTTGTGTTTTCAGGGAGTATACATTCCATTGCTATGTGGTGATCCCCTGTCCATGTCAGCAGTCATGATCCAGGAGGAGGTGGTGTGGATATAATATAATAATAATAATAATAATAATAATAATAATAATAATAATAATTATGATAATAATAATAACTGTATTTCTATAGCACTATATTACACAAGGCATGCAGCTCAGAGTGCTTAACAAATGAAAAAAAAACATCAATGTCAAAATATGTATACTGTATATGATTTATATTTGCCAGTGCCAGTGTTTTGGCAGCACTCAATTTTGCGACTTCTTTTTTACTAGCCCTCATGCTACATGTAATTCACATGAACATGTGCAGTCAGGGCCGGATTAAGATGGCCCCTAGGCTACAGGTTGCCGTGCACTCCCCCCCCCTCCCCCGGAGGGCAAATTTCGACGCAAAATTAAATGATAGTGTCTTAATTACGGACAAGAAATAAAGGATAACATGTCTGTCAACTGTGGAGGGAGGATTTACGGTAAAACTGTACTCACCACAACGGATTATTTTTTAAATATTGCATCATGTCACAATTCTGAAATGTTTGACTTTTGTCCAATCAGGTGGTCCCCTGGCAGGTGGGGGCCCCTCGACTGCAGCCATATCTAGCCTGTGGGGTCCCCTCGGCTGCAGCCATATCTAGCCTGTGGGGGCTAGGCTGCAGCCATATCTAGCCTGTGGGGGCCCCTCGGCTGCAGCCATATCTAGCCTGTGGGGGCTAGGCTGCAGCCATATCTAGCCTGTGCATTAATTAATCTGTCCCTGTGTGCAGTACATGTAACACTGTGTGCTGACACTGTACACACCTAACTATGGATCAAGGAAGAGGAGTGTGTGTCTGTTTGTGTGATGTTGTCGCTGTCCGGCACAAACCTTGTATCGCCACATGTATCACTAATTTTTGTAAATATTTATTTGAAATCACTATGTTCTAAATACATAGAATCCATCATAAAAGTTGTTATTAGATCATTTAAAATACATGATATTCTCATGGCGACTGACCAATTGTATTGGTTTATATTTAAAAAGTAAACAAAGAAAGCATAAAAAGAGATCATAGAAAGTGGAGTTACGAGGTTTCGAGGCTGGACGGTGACAATGTCTATTTTTGCCGTATGTGACTCTCACTATATGACACTACTACTTTGTACTGTACCATAGATTTAGGGTTCGGTATGGTACCGCGTAAGTACATATTGTCACACACTGTGTTCTTTTGTTCGCTTTGTACACTGTACCCAGTGACTTCCCAAGCACATTATATAATTGCAGTTGCGCAGAAATGTTCTGTCATGTCATTTCACTGTTTTTATCTATCTACTATGTTTTCTAGTCTGCACATCGGTTTAAATGTTCTGAGAAAACATCTCGCTGTACTTGAAACATGATAATAAAAGACTTGTACTCCTGCTTTTCCTTTTTTTAGGAGGAGGAGGTGGAGGTGGTGGTGAGGGAGGAGCACTGGAGAACAACCCCCAGCTGGAGGAGACGCAGTGGGAGGTAAGAGGAGAAGGAGAGGGGTGGAGGAGGGAAGAGGAGAGGAGAGAGGGAGTAGTGAAGAAAGGGGAATAAAGGAAGGAAGATTAGACTAGAGTGGAAAGGAGGGTAGGAAAAAAATAAAAGAAGAGTAGACTACAGTCGAGTGGCAAAAAGTGGTGAAAGCAAGAAGGGAAGAGGGAGTTGCAGAAGAGAGGGAGGGGTGAAGGGAGGGAGGTGTAGAGGGAGAGATGAGTAAAAGAAGAGGCCCTTTGAAGGAGAACTTAAGAGAGGGTGATGAAAAGAAAAAAGAAAAGGAGGACGAGGGGGCAGGAGAGATGAAGAGAGAGGAAAGGGGGAGGAGGAGGAGCAGAAGGCGTTACCTGCCTTTTCATGGGTAAAGAGATATTTCACAAGGGAGGAGATATTGCACTAGGTAAGAGATATTGCACTAGGGAATAAGGGAGATGTATACAGTACTATATATCTTCACACACACACACACACACACACACACACACACACACACACACACACACACACACACACACACACACACACACACACACACACACACACACACACACACACACACACACACACACAGAGGTGCATCTTGAGACCAGGCAAGGCAGGCAGCCGCTTGGGACCCCAAGCCCCTAGATAGTGGATAACAGCCCACACTTTACCACAGTAGTGGCAATTTTGGTTCAAATGTTCATTATTTTGCATTTTCGCTTGGGGCCCCACCTGACCCTAGAATCGCCTCTGTACACACACACACCTGCTCTCTAACCCCCCTCTCACTCCTGAAGTGGCAGCTACACACACACACACACACACACACACACACACCCACACACACACACTCAACTGCTCTCTTCCTCCTCCCACCCCCACCTATGCCAGGTGTGCCAGAAGTCTGGCGAGATCTCTTTACTGAAGCAGCAGCTGCGCGACTCCCAGGCGGAGGTGGCCCGCAAGCTGAGCGAGATATTCCAGCTGAAGACGGAGCTGCGGGAGGCGCGGGCGGACGCGCGCACCAAGGACGGCCAGGTGGAGGCACTGCAGCTGGCCGCCGTGCAGTCGGCTGCCGCCCTGCAGGCCGCCAGGGGTCGTTTGAAGGTCGCCAGCATGGCAGGCAGCACGCAGAGCGTGGCCGGGTCCGCAGTCGGGGGCGGGGGTGCGTCTGTCAATGGAGACCATCGAGGCAGCTCGGAAGAGGCTTTCGGTAGGGTACACATGACAGTTTGAATGACAGTTGCTGTATGTATGATTGTTGGGGTGTTCCAATCTCCGTACTTACCGCCCTTTCCGCACTGTGTTTGGGTAGGCAGGGTGTTCCATTTCTAATCGCGGCGGTGAAGTGCACTGTACTGTAAACTACCCGGATAACACCCTTACTCAAACCGGCCATTGTGAAGTGTGGAGTTACTTTACACGTTTCACACTCAACGGCAGTCATGTTTGTTACGTAGTTGAATGTCAGATCTGTCAAACTGCCGACTCTCCTTAATAACAGCATAGTTTTGATCCAAAAGATCCATGTGAATAAGGAACAGGGGTAACTAAAAAAAATGTCAACATACCGAACAGTGTCTTCCATGATGAATTGTATTTTCGCGGTTGGTAAATTCTGATGACATACAACAATCGTCATTTCCGTTAAGTGTATCAGACAGAATGTGATTTGGACCCGCACTTCACCCTCAAATTTTGCCGTTACGTGAGGGCGGAAAGTGCACTGCATCTCAGTACACAGTGCACAGTGCGGAGAATGGACCTGGGCAAATGTCCTATACAAATCTTATTGCTATTGCTATAGCTAAAAAATGAGAAAAGGTTTCTTTATTACACAGACGCGTTTCGGCATTCTGCCTGCGCACAATGAGGAAGGCTGAACGCCGAAACCTATGCATGGTGCGACCTTTTCTCATTTTTCAGTTTTACAATATTTTGGTCTGCACCCGTAGCCCCTTAATGCACGCCGTACCTGCTGTGGCACGCTCTAATAGACATTGAAAGTTAACTACTATAGTACTACACTACTATGACAGTGCACGGGGCCTTAAGTAATACATTACGACTTGGTCATTGCCATTCTGGTAACAGCAAATTTATAAAGCCGTGTCTTAAGGGGTTAAAAGAAGAGAACATTTGTTGGGTGAAGCCTGCTCCAACCTTTATGAACTTTATTGCTATAGCTACCCAGGAAACAGCAAACAAATACAGCAACACTTACAAAGTCGATTTAGCATCTTGAAGATTTCGTGTGGTGGTCCCAGACATCGTGAAAATCACCAATTAGCACTTCTTCTTTTACGCATCTTTGTTTGATGCAGCACCTTTTTCCACTGGATGTGCACGCATCCCTCACACTACTTTATTACTCTGACATATTGACACCCTTTCCTCTTCACCGTGCAGGTGGCAGCGGTGGTGGGGCTCTGGGCGCCACCAGCAGTACCGAGGAGCGCCTGCGGGCGGAGCTGTTGCTGGAGCGGCGTCAGAACGAGGCGCAGGCCACGGCGTTCGAGTCCGAGCGCCACACCTGGCAGACGGAGAAGGAGAAGGTGATCCGCTACCAGCGCGAGCTGCAGGCCAGCTACCTGGAGATGTACCACAAGAGCGAAGCCCTGGAGAAGGAGCTGCAGCATCTGAGAGGAGGAGGAGGAGGGGGAGGAGGTGGAGGAGGAGGAGGAGGAGGAGGAGGGAGCCACGGGGACCGGGGAGGGGGCAGTGGTGGAGGAGGTGGAGGTGGTGGTGGAGGTGGTAGTGTAGGTGGAGGGAGCCTGGACAGGCGTATGGCCAATCAGGAGGAGGAGGGAGATTTCACGGACGAGGAGGAGCCGCCTTCTGGAGGAGGTCTGCCGTGGATCGAGAGGATCGAGTCGTCAGAGATCTGAGATGTGTGTACGGCCAGCATACTGCGTATTGTGTACTGCGCACTGCGTGCTGCGTACTGCGTATTGCGTACTGCGTATTGTGTACTGTGCACTGCGTGCTGTGTATTGCGTACTGCGTACTGTGTACTGTGTTCCCTGTCCTCCCTCAGCTCCCCTGAACGCTTCACTGAACTACTGGAAGGTTTTGTTTTTTTAGAGGTTGTTATAGTTTGGAGGGATATGCACGCTGTGAAAACCTTGCTCCTTCGCTCCTCCATCCTCTGTCAACTCCATCCCTTGAATGGACAATGAGTGGAGACAGACAAATTGGTTGTCGGAGAATTGAGAAGTACTGTATGCACTCCTGGGGTGAGTTTCTCAAAAGAGAAGTTGTTAACCTGTTAGCAACTTCGGTAGTTGCCAATGGGAAAATGCATTGAAAACAACAAAGTAGCTAATGTAGTAAGCAACTTTGGTTTTGAGAAATTCACCCCTGACTTGATACTACTCCTCCCTCCCTCCATCCTCTCTCAACTCCATCCCTTTAATGGACTGCGTATACAGACACAAAGGTCAGGGATTAGAGAGATAAGCGCTCCTGTCCTGACTGACTCCATACTACTTTCTCTGTCCTCGCTCAAAGCCGGCTCTTGAATGGACAATGTGTAAAAGCAAAAAGATTAGGGACACGAGGAACACGTTCAGGTGACACCTTAGAATAACAGTCCCATAAAAGGCTTTAGTAACACTTCATTAACAATTATTAATATACTCATTATAAGCAGAGCATTTACAAATGTTTGCAAATGGGTAAGAACCAACATTTGTAACTATGTTGTTGACAGATAGTTAATTCTTTACAAAGTGTCTGTAAAGCTTTTTAAAGACTGTTATTCTAAAGTGTTACCTGTGCTCTCTGTACTCCTTACGCCTTCCTCCATACCCTTTAGTGGACTACACGTATGTGTCAGGCTTGTACGAAATTCCGAATTGAATGAATATTAATTCAAAGTAATGCCATAATACGAACACTAGGTGGTCTCATTACCTTGACTTTCTTTGAACCACCCATTGAAAGTAGATACAACACCACCACCTAGTGTTCATATAATGGCATTACTGTGAATTTCAATTCATTCAATTCGGAATTTCGTACAAGTCTGGTATGTGTACAGTATATGAAGACTAAAAGCTCGTCAGACATTTGAGAAATATGACCCCTTACTCCATACCATTTCCATCCTCCATCCTTCCCTCCTCGACTACAACCTTTCCCTATAGCCTTGACTGGACTATCTAGCATGGGAACAAGAAAAAGGGAACAAAGCTGATCATCTTTCATTGTTTGAAGAGCAGAATGGGACTTTTTCTATGACTCTCGTCTTCCATTCTATCTTTAAAGAACACGTGGATATGCTCACTCAGGCTGTCTATTTTTTTCCCTGAACTGAAGTTTGCTAGATGTTTTTGTTTCCTGTTTTGGAAATACGAAATATGCTCTGAGAGTCGGTGCTCAGAACTTAGTTTGCTGATATATTTTGGAAGGGAAGAAGAGGAAGAAGAAAAAGACTATGCCAGTGGATATAAAAAGGGACATCTTGTTGTTATTTGTTTATTTTATTTTGTATTGCTCACAGGACTATCTTTGTACTGTCCCCTCGGACCTACACAGCCTACAGTACAAGCAGCCGTAACAAAAGCCTTTTCTCTAATCCCCACTCTCTATGGTGACACGAATGAATGGCCGTAATTAGGCCATAAAGTCTCAAGATAACATCATCTTCCCCACATGTTTTTTTTTTACAGCGGCTGAGTGATAGATAAGGCTGTTTTGACTTGCAGTGGCGTGCACCGCTCGTGCGTGCTCACCCTCCACTGACTTCACTGTCTACAGCCAAGAACTGTTGTCTTTTTCCAATGCTGCCCCCCCTCCCAGCAATAATCTAATCGCACGAGTAAAAAACAAACACTGATAAGAGGGAAATGACTGATGTTTTTCATCAGTAAAGACTAGACAAAACGTGACAACAGTTTTGTCGTTGATTTTGTTGTTGTGGTGCGTTTGACTCGAACTTGTGCACTCTACTCTTCCTGCGAACCAGGCATGCTGCACTTTAGAGAAACCTGAAGACAGTTTCTTGTCTTTGGAAACATCCCACAGAAACGACGAAGAAGGAACGAGGAAGGTCGGCTTGGATTACCCATGAACTTGTACTCCCCACCCCACAACTCACATACGTGAACACACACAAACACACACACCCACAGACACTTACAAACGCACGCACACACACACACACACACACACACACACACACACACACACACACACACACACACACACACACACACACACACACACACACACACACACACACACACACGCCCAGGAATGACAGGCATGAACATTTTAGACCCTGCCCGCTAGCCTTCCCCTTCTCCTCTCATCTTCACACGGTTTCTCACCTTCTTTCCCGGCCCCGACTGCATGTAGGCTACGTATGATGATATGCGGGTATCGTATGACAAATCCCCAGGAATGAAGTTGTGCAGTCTTCTTCTTGCGTTGCGCAAGCTTGTGTTGTTGTCAGTTAGCACTGTACATAACATGAAGATTAAATGACAAGAAGGCTTTTTTAGCTGCAGAGAACAGCAATGCACAGTCGACTTAACTGACGTATTGTACTGTACTGTACATCCACTGTACATCACTGCCTGAGTTATCTGCTCTTTTGTTGTGTGCTTGTTGTTATCAATGATTAGGTTTTAAGAAGCAGCTGACATGATACTGTGACACGTTCAAAAACTGAACGGAGCAGTAAAAAAGAAATGTTATTTTATGTACTGACACTGATATTGATAAATTTATATTCCACTGGTCGTCACAAGGTATATTGTACATATGACAGAGGAGTAGTGACGCTACTTTCAAGTTGGTGATTTTCTTGTAATGTCCATTAAAAGCTTTGATGCAAATGCAGTGTTCTTCTTATCTGAATTTTCCATTCAAGTCAATGCATTTCCGTTTTTTTTTATATATATATATATATTTTTTTTTTGTCTTTTTCGACTTTATTGACGTTACAGTTTGAGAGGTAGCGAATGGGGAGAGAGATGGGGAGGGGTTGGCCCCGGGCGGGGAATCAAACTCAGGTCGGCCGCATGGCAGACTAGTGCCCTACCGGTTGGCCACGGCAGGGCCAAGTCAATGCATTTCCACACACCCTTTCAAGGTTAGGGAAATGAGGTTTGCAGGTGAAATTCATTGAAAAGGTTGAACGTTCCCACTATACTGTTATAAAATGAAAGTAGTGCATTCAACTATGCTTACTGTACAAGCAGTGTCGACTTCCCCATCTCAAACAGTGGTAGACATCAAACAGGAAATACTTTGCACAATTGTTTGTTCATTAATCAAAGACCTGTTGTGAATGTCTGTGATGATTATGGTAGCAAGATGTGTGAAGGGTCCTGAAACATTCAGCTGTTGAACAGGTGCATTGAAAAGTTCAAAGGTCGCAGTCTGTTTGGAAAGGTTATAGTGCATATTAAGTTCATCCTGAAATCTAAACTCAAAAGCGAAGGAGGCCTATCTTTAACTTGGTGAGAGTACCGGTAGTGTTGTTCCAAACATGTCTGTGGTGCTGCATACACTTACTCAGCTGCAGCAGCACAGAATTTGGAAAGACAGTAATTGTTGTATTTGGCAGTCCCATGGTCTGATCAAAAATACTGAATCAAACCAAGATAACGCAAAACACGCCCACTCAATGCAAAAGCGTGTGTTCAAGTTGGGTCTCCTAAGGGGGCGTTGTCCCCTACTACTTATTCTCTTTTTGAGGTGTTTGGGCAAGACGTGCGCTACCGCCATCTACAGCGCTAAGGGGACTTCATTGATTCTCAACCTCAGGACTCCGAAGGTCTCCTAACCGAAGGTCTCCTAAAGGGGCGTTCACCCGACATAAAGTGGATACCGGAAAAGAAACAAAATGACGCTTCTTGTTAGATCCACCTTCTTTGGTCTGATCTTTTAGCATGGGAATGCTGTTCACCAGTCTTCCATATACAGTATGCCATTAAAATGTTTGGAAAGAGAATGATCGAGCGACTCAGGCAGAGCACAAACGGTACAATTTGCATTAAGAATTTCCATGGACCGTAAGATATGGTTTCACAATACCCAGGGGAGCTGACAGGGGGGGGCACAAAGAGATCAGTTGTCCTGGGCCCAGGGAGAGGGGACTTCAGAGAATTGGGCCCTGGTTGAATTGCATATGTTGGGTTGGGGGCAGGGAAGCCGACAGGGAAGGGGGGTCAAAGGGGTCAGTTGTCCCAGGCCCAGGGAGAGAGGGGGTCCAGAATTGGGTTCTCATTACATTGTATGTATTGGGTGGGGGGGTCCAATTCAGATGACTTTGTCTCAGGCCCAGCCAAAGCTGTCAGAAGCCCTGATACCTCCCACCCCCAAAAACCACAAAGTTGAGTCCACAAAAGCTTTCGCTAAGGAGATCCCATCCCAGTCAAGGTCTGACTGCCGCAGTGTAAATTGCATGCGATTGATCTGTCAGGTCTATTGTGGGAAGGACAATGTCTTCTCTATTCCCTCTTAAGTTCACACAAAGGGGAGTCTATGGAAAATAAATCAAGGTGCACCCTCCCTCCAAACACACACATTCTCCTCTCCTACTCCTTTCTATGCACTCCCTCCCTCCCTCCCCCTCTTTCCCTTCTAGTGTCTTGATGAACCAGGGCAAGTTCTAAGCAATTTGGTGCCCTAGGCGAGCACCAATCTTCCCTTTTTGTGGAATTTGACATTGGCATCTGTAAACATGGTGTCATACATCTGATCGAGCACAGCTGATCTAGTACCATGTACAGTATGTGTTGAGTGCCCATTAAATGTTAAGTTTAATGCTTTATTTAGCTTAATATTGTAATTCTGTGGGCCTTGGTGCCCACCAGGACATTTAGTGCCCTAGGCGACCGCCTAGTCTGCCTATATCTAGCGCCAGCCCTGTGATGAACAATGGTGGACTTGTGAGTGCTAAGGAGAGAGCGAGAGAGCTGCCAAGCCTAAGTCCTAAGAACTTCCAATACTCAAATACTCAGGGCTTTGTTACCATTCTGGAGGTCTCTCACTTTTTTCCCTCTCTTTGTTTGGTTCTCTCTCTCTCTCTCTCTCTCTCTCTCTCTCTCTCTCTCTCTCTCTCTCTCTCTCTCTCTCTCTCTCTGTCTGTCTTCACCTCATTCTATCTCTCTCTCTCTCTCTCTCTCTCTCTCTCTCTCTCTCTCTCTGGCTCTCTCTGCCCCCCCCCCTCTCTTTCTCTCTCACACACACGCACCTTGCCCCTCTCGTCCTCCTCCAAGCTTTGCTTTTTATTGATTGGAGTTTATGGCCCTCCTAAAAACCCAAGGCTGGACCCTAACGTATAGTATAGAGCCTGAGGTATGAGAACTATCCCATGAAAACCCTGTGTGCATTCCAATATGCAACCTTGCGTCCTCCACTTGGGCCTGTGGCCTCACGTTTTTTTAGGGGACTATTCTTAATTTACCATCCTGTTTGAAAATGAGAAAACGACTTAACAACAGAGCTTTTGCGAGATATTGATATATAGGCTAATGCTGTTATTGATGTGATCACGACGTATTACTTCCTGGTACGAGGCCACAAGCACAAGTGGAGGACGCAAGGTTGCATATTGGAACGCACCCCCTCTCTCGTCCTTGGGTTTCTTATCTCGCCATCCTTTCTTCCCTCCCCCCTAAATATCAGTTTCCCTCCATTCCTCCTATCAGTCTTCCTCCCTCCCCCTAAATGTCTCTCCCTCCCTCCCTCTCTCCTTCTCTCCCTCCCTCTCTCCATCAGTCTCTCCGCTTTGCCAGGTTCCCGCATACCTCTCGTCTTCGCCTCCTCGACTTTGGACTTTCGGAGAGGTCAAAGGGCAGGGTGGGTGTTTAAGGGCCCGGGAACGAACGGCAGGCAGGCAAGCAGGCAGACAGGCAAGCAGACAGGGAGGAGGGTCTCTTGTTTGCTCAAGGAACAGGTGTTTCTATGGAGACAGTCTGTCAGAGGAGGATTTGCTCAGGGAGAGGTTTGAGTTGTGGGGCTGTCTGGGGGAGTTAAGACTGGGCTTAGAGGCAGCTGTGGCCGCCCGGGACTGGGCCTGGGAGTTGGGCTGGTACTGTATAGCTAGCTAGCAACTACATCTCAGTCGAATAAGGATGTCCAGAGTAAACGGACCACTGCACTTTCCTCGAGCCTGTTTTGTCTACCTTTCTCTTAAAGATGCACCGTTTTATATATTTTTTGTGGTTTATTTCCAGAATTTATGCTGTCCATTCACAAATGTCACCTTTTCCATGAATACTTACCAACACCACCACCAAATTCTAATTTTTCATTATGACTGGGAAAATTACACTTTTCATACATGAAAAGGGGGCTCTTCTCCATGATCCGCCATTTTGAACGAACAGAAATAGACATTTTTAGCTGCAAAACTTACTGTACTTTGGTTACACTAGTAAATATTGGTGTATTATTCAGTACATATTCATGAAAAGATCAAATTTGGTAATAGGCAGCAGCACCGTTTCAATAAGCAGCATAGTTGCAGTATCCATTCTGGCCACATTCTACACTGTGCACCTTTAAGCAGAGGTGGCCAAAGTAAAATTAGAAGTTCAAAAAACAAAACATGCCATAGTTTCCTTCCAACACAAGTACCTTCACTGAGGGCCCTTCTCAAAACCTAGGACAGTGTCCTTCCAAGTGTATCAGCCTAATTAGTCACCCAGTGATTGGATACTCTTCATTAGTCGCACCCAGTGATTGGATATTCTGTAGAGTTCACCAAAGAGTATCTAATCACTTGGCGTGACTAATTAGGCTGATACACTTGGAAGGACACTGTCCTAGGTTTTGAGAAAGACCCTGAGTAACTGGTCTTAGGCAACTGTGGCTCGGACTGGGCCTGCACTGTAAAACATTGCTAGCCAGTTAAACGTAAAAAAATTAAGTTGCCCTATTGCCTCAAGTTTGGACGTTACTGTAACTCAACTCGGCTTAATTCAACTCAATGTTTTCTCATGTCGAGTTAACTTACACACTTAAGGCAGCACAGCAACTTACTTATTATGTTTAACTGGCCGCAGAATCCTATGCGCCTTCTCTGGCTGAAAAGCAGAGACCCTGCACAAGCCGATGTGCAGGTCAGACTCTTCTCCTACAGGTTTCTGAGGAAGCCGAGAGATAAATAAGACAGAGATGGATAAGAATGTTCATTCACCTTGTAATAAGTCATAAATAAGAAGTTAAGGTTAGTGCTGGGCAGTGAAGAGGGTCGGGCTGGAGGGTTTGGGTTTGGGAGTTGGAGTTGGTGCAGCGCCTAGGACAGAGCATTTGCTCAAGGGAAAACGAAAGAGCGAGAGAGAGTGGGAGAGAGAGAGAGAGAGAGAGATGTACTACAAGCAAGCATGTGGTGGTCCAGAGGTTGGGGTTAGGCCGGAGCTGAGGAGGTTAGGGTTAAGGTTAGAGACCTGGGAGTTGGACATCTGGCCAGACAAGAGAGAGAGTGGGAGCAGGCACACAGGAGGTCCACATGGAGGGGTTGGGCTGGGCCTGGCGGTTTTTGGCTATCACCAGGGTGCGATTTGTTGGAAAACCAGAAGGGGGGATATGTTTCAGATTTGAAGCAATATAAATGGAATTACATTGAACTGTGATTAAAATCATGTAGAAAAAGTGGTAATATCAAAACCAGAAGGGGGGACAATCCCCCCATCCCCCCCTACAAATCGCACCCTGGCTATCACATTACATTACACTTAGCTGACGCTTTTATCCAAAGCAACTTACAGTTGCTATAGGTACAGGGTATTTGTCCCTTGAGCAATGTGGGGTTAGGTGCCTTGCTCAAGGGCATTTTAGTCATGGTCCACATGTTCAGGTTGGGGCTGGGGTAAGAACTGGGAGTTAGGCTGGGTCTGGGCATTTGGCCAAACGAGAGAGAGAGAGAGAGAGAGAGAGAGAGAGAGAGAGAGAGAGAGAGAGAGAGAGAGAGAGAGAGAGAGAGAGAGAGAGCAAGCAAACAGGTGGAGTTGGGCAGAGGCTGGGGATGGGAATGGGGATGGGAGTTGAACTTGGGCATTTGGCCAAGTGAGTTACTTTAGGAGGGGGGCCAAGACACCACAACCAATACAAGCAAGGAAACAGGTGGCCCAAAGGTTGAGGTCGGGCCTCGGAGTTGGGAGGGGCCCAGTGTTGCCAGATGTACGATAATCATCGCATTTTTACCATAATTTTGTCCATTTTGTCTTCTGTACGATCAAAAAAACATGATGTATGATGATTTCGGAGTTGTCATTCAGTTAATTTAGATGCCTTGAAACAACAAGTTGGGTCTTGTACGATAATTTCCTCCCAAAAGCTCCCAAATATAAATAATTTTGAGATTTTGGTACCATAATTCAGCCTTTTCCATCTGGCAACACTGAATGGGTCTGTCTGGGCTTAAGTTGGGGTTAGGCCTGGTCATTTGGCCCAGGCCCGTCGACAGGGGGGACAAAAGAGGTATGTTGTCCCGGGCCCAGGGAGATAGGGGGCCCAGAATTGGGTCCCTATTAGATTGTATGTATTGGGGTAGGGGGCCCCTTTGATGACTTTGTCCTGGGCCCAGCAAAAGCTGTTTGCGGCCCTGATTTGGCCAAACAAGAGTTCAGGGGTGCATTTCTCGAAAGCGTAGTTGTTGGCCAGTTAGCAACTTGGGTAGTTGCCAATGGGAAATTGCATTGCAAACAACAAAGTACCTAACGTAGTTAGCAACTATGGTTTCGAGAAATACACATCAGCACTGAGGCAGAAACACCACCAAGCAAGCAAGCAGGTGGTGGTGTGATCCGCCGCGCAGCATGGCAAGAATGGCCGTAAAAAGACGAAGGCTTATCCAATTAGCTGGTGAAGTCAATGAGATTTATGGACGCTATGTGTGTGTGGACTGGAGCGCTCCTCTCTCTCCGGTGCCAAAACAGCCCCTGCGGCTCTCAACTCTCTCTCTCCTACCCCCCTCTCTGCAGCTACTCAGTACTACTCATCCTCTTTCGCTCAGCCCTCTCTCTCTCTCTCTCTCTCTCACTCTCTCGCTTTCCCTCTAACTCTCTCTCTGCCTCCTACCCCCCCTCTCTGCATCTACTCAGTACCCACTCTCTCTCGCTCAGCTCTCTCTCTCTCTCTCCCTCAGCTCTCTCTCTCTCACTCAGCTCTCTCTCTGCGAACCAACAGCGAGCAAACACCAACCATCAAAGGAGTCGATACTTCTCGTGAGCGGGGCAAAAAAAGTGTCGAGAGCAGTGCAGTGCAGCACACACAGTGGAGTTGAGTCACCCACGGAGCCAACCGGCCGTTACATAAGGCCCACTGTACACTCGATAAACCCTGTGTGTGTGTGTGTGTGTGTGCATAGTGTGTGTGTGCATGTGCTTTACATAAGGAAACGTGCTTTTTAAAATAAAAGGAGGGTGTACTGTAGTGTGGGAGCTGTGTTATTTATTTGGCGAGCAGTGGTGGGACGGGCTGAACATGTCTACTCAATTAAAGTGAACAGCAAGGTCTGATTAATGGCGGATCTAACCTCAGACAGCCCCTTGGCTTCATGCGGCCGGACACTGCCCAGCAGGACTGGACCGGCATCCAAAAACAGACCGGGCATTTTTTATATAGCCCAGCCCTTCAAGACCTAACCCCACACTGCTCCAGGGACTGTAAACAATACCCTTTAAATTATATAAGTCGCTTTTTTATTATATAATAACTAATAAGCAGCATGCCAGGCCTTTCCTGCTCATGGCACACTGTCCAGCTGTTTGCACCATGGAGAGTTTATGAGAGCCGCAATGGGAGGCCCTTGGCATCGTTTAACCAGAGTCCAGGGACTGGGAGAAGCCAGCAGCACAGAGACAAAGGGAACATAAAATACTATACGCTCACACAATAGCTATGCATTCTTGGTCTTCTCTACATTGACTTCCGTACCTAGTATTGAGGGAGGTCATGAGGTCACATCATATTTCCAGTGTTCCACTTCCAAAGGGACTCGCAAAAAAAGGACCACAAAGACCAACAAGAACAATGCTTTCATGTCAAATGTCCATTACATTGAATATACAGCCATGCATGCATAGGCCTGCTTTTGACCTGACTTTTACTGACCGTCGTCCGTGCGTTCTACACTCATTAAGCCCATTATCTTCGGTCTGAAACAAGGCCATACCTTTGAGTCTTTTTTATGCTTTAATAGCACCCTCTAGAGGGGAAGGGGGGAAAAAGCACAGATTTTCACAGATTAGTTGTAAATACTGCTGGTTGTTGTAAATGATTGAGATTTTGTCCCATCCAAGCTGAATTTCATGGCTATTATTATAGAAAGATGATTACAAAAACAACCATGCTCACGGTATAGTATAAACTTTTTTTTATTTTAAGATTTTATCTTTTAAGATGCAAGTATAATATGAAACATACTGTACTATTAGAGGACAAATATTTACAATAGAAGTTGCATAACAACTGTTAGCAGAGAGAGAGAGAGAGAAAAAAACACATGTATTATCATACACTTGGCTAAATGTCAATCAATCAACCAACCAACCAATCACGAAGAGTCAGAAAAGACAGGCTGGGTTCGCTTGTGAGGATGCGCTTCTTCTATTCGCTCTGGTTCATCATCATTCAATACTTAGGGAGGCAATGGGTGATTGTCTACCAAAGTAATGGTGCAACTGGAAATAAAATAAACCATAAAACAAGCAGAAAAAGAAAGAACCCATGTTTTCTCCATATTCTCCCTACAACCAAGGCAAGCCTCAACGAAATAACACACCCCCACACACGCAAAAACACTACTAAAGCCCCCTAAACGCCTGTCCAAATGCTGAAACACAGTTGAAAAGAGGGGGTGAAACCTACTTGTAATGGCTACTGGTAATACATTTTTTAACCTTAACACCCATTTGAAAATCCTTGGCCTGTCCTTTTCAGCTCCCTTGCCTCCTCTAAATGTCTCATGCGAAGTTCTCCAGCCAGCAAATTAAACTTGTATCTAGGAGGCTGCTATTAAATGGTAATGTGTTTATTTGTTTGACTTTACATGGTTTTGTCTGTACTCCAAAATCAATCATCCATAACAACCTCGTTATTTAAAAAAGCAAGCAAACATCTGCCTTGCAGCGAGAAAATAAAAACAATTCAAATTTAAAGGGAGGCAATTATTCGTTTTTTTCTCGTTTTTCTTTTTCGGCACTCTGGTTAAAAAGCCAAGACGCATTTAAACAGCCAAAAAACCCGGAGGACAATATGATGTCTGTACAGCAGGATCCTCTCACACGGCCTTCAAAAAAAAAAGAGGAAAAAATTGATCTTTACCAGTCTCTGGAAAACCTTGTCTGAAGCAGACCTACCAGAGCAGGAAAAGAAATGCACTGCAGAGTTCATTGCAATTGATGATAGTGGAGGTGGTGGTGACGATGGAAAAGGATAGAAACAGCTGATCCACAATAATAATTTAATTTTTTTTAAAAAGAAGAAAAAAACGAAACTCACAGACTGTACTGACAATCGAACAATTATCTGAATGTGAGCACACCTACGAGAAGCCTAAACACACTCCAGTGACACGGCACTCACCGCACGTCACGACAGCAACATGTCAAGACACTTTTCCATTTTTTTGTTTTGTTCTTGTGGTCCAAACATTCATCGTAATCAGATCTGGAGAGAGAGTAAAGATTTGAAGTGCCATTGGTCACTGATGTCACATAGTAACACAGATGGTGACCTTGGGAGAGCCAGATGACCTTGTTCAATTGTGTGATGTGTGGAAGAGTATTCTGCTATCAGAAGCTATGGTTTGGGTAAAAGGGAGAGAGGTTAGGGTTAGGGTGTGGGGGTGTAGGGGCTATTGGATAGAGGGGCGACGGCGTCATTTTGAATAGGCCTACTACAGGTCAGTTAGCATGTACCTCAAAGCCCAAACCCCACCACCCACGTTTTATTTCACTTTCCTTTAAATACAATACAGGGACATGTGATTATTATCCAATGAAGAGAAAAAGAAAAAATGAGTCTCTTTTTGAACAATTCACAGTAGATTATTGTTTTCTTTTTTTTTCTTTTGAGAAAATATGTTAAACACATACACACAGAGCAAGGAGGAAAATGGCTTGGATCTTGTTGAAGGAGGACGAAAAAAAGAAAGAAAGATAGATTAAAAAAAAAAAACCCTAGAAAGCACAAGATCTGCCACTTCCTTGCCCCATCCGTCATCAGCATCATCAACGTGTAATAATCAGTAAGTCGCCACACGATACATGGATATAGGTACGTTTTTATGAACCTTTCCCATTCACTCACATGCGTCGACCACGTCCCGTAAACACTAGGGCTGTGGAGACGCATCTAAAGTTTACAATCAATTAATCCATATTCAGGAGGAAAAAAAAAAAAAAGAAAAAAAAAGAAAATCTACAGTCTCTTTAAACTTCACCTCAGGTTTTTACTGACAAGATTCACAGAGTTCACCTTCACCTTAAGTCAATATGCTTTTTCCAAGTGTGTGCACGGATTAACTGAGAAAGCCAAAAGCCATCTATTTGTTCAATACGTGCCTCTAAATAGGTTTGTCTTTCTTTATATTATATATTTTTTAGAATGATGTTTAAATATCTGTAAATAAACGACAGTCAAGCATAAACGTGTCACGTTTTCACCTGTACAGAATGGTTTGCACACTTTCTCCACCCTCAAGACAGAAAAAAATGGGCCGGGGAATAAAACAAAAAAACAAAACTAAAAAGTCTTAGAGACCAAGAAGAAAAATCCTGAAAAAGAGGGGGAAAAAAACATCCATCATCCATGCTAGATAAGAACCACACACACTCAAACACAAAGCAGACCCGAAAAACAATGAGGGTGAACGAAGCGAGCGGTTGAAAAGGAGTGAAAATGTGAGCGATCCGTTTGTCAAACTGTCAACTAAAATGATCCCCTCCACAACAGTCAGGAACACTTACACAATCATCTCTACGGGTGAAATCAGTGAAGCCTCATCCAACACCAACCATCCCAACTCCCATGTCCATGACTGCAACCAAAAAAAAAAGAAAAAGAAAAATCCACATCTGTCCTTCAGTTGGACAAGGCAGGGGAGGAGGATGCTAAGGAGGGGTGTTGCAGGTTGGAAAGGTCAAAGGTCAAAAGGTGAGAAATAGAGCAGACGTTGTTGGTGGTGGTTGGGGTGGGGGGGTGCTGAGCATAGACATGTATGGATGTCTACGATGCTGAAGATCAGCATGATGTCAAGTCTGGGGGTGTGTGTGGGAGCTTGAGTTTGAGCTCTCGCCTCGACCGGGCAGGGCTGGGCTGGGGTTTATAACCCTTTCATTGCACTCCAGATTGGAGCGTCTCGTCTCGTCTAGTCTCCCGCGTCGCGTCAGAAGAAGATCTGTTTGGCATCTGAAGGGTTCTGCTCCATGGGGCAATATGGGCATTTCAACCTGCCAGACCAACACAACGAGACACAGGATGATGAGATTTGTTTTCTTAAGGCACAGATTAGAACAAAGAACTTCATTAAGGACCAGTCTGCCATTCCATATTATCCTATTCCTAACCAGGGCTTGGCATTGGCAGCGAACAACCAGTATGCTGGTAAAAGCTGGGCGATGGCCAGTAATATGTTAAGCTTCACTAACCACTGCAACAGGAAACTTATTCTAGGGTGTGCCATATCAGGATGGCCCACTGGCATCACATGTTTGTTTTTAAGTTAAAGAAAAAGCCTAGTTTCTCAGTTACTATTATCTGGCTTATTTTCATTTAGTGAGCTTAGACATACAGGACCGCGGTAAAGACAAACTGATAGTGACTAATAGACTAATAGAACTACTAGCAATGAATAGAAAGGGTGAATGGCTAGAGAATCGGGCTGAAAACACTAGCCACTGAGCAAATAAAAAAGTCAATGTCAAGCCCTGTTTCTAAAAGTAGAGGTGCGCACATCCAAAACGCAGGTGCAGGCCAAAAGGGTCAGACAAACATGAAAGCAAAGTTGAGTGTCCTGTCCGCACACTTGCTCCCACTTTGCTTCGTCTTTTATTTTTGCACCAAGTCGACGATTTCGAGCTATACTCTCTTCATCTGCCTAGTCTGATGAAGATCTTGTAGTTTGAAAACGTTCACTTGGTGAAAAAATGAAAGCCCCGTTTCTAACCATAAACAGATGGGTCTGCCCACCTGTGTGTCTGGCCAGATATGACAGGGAGAATGACTACGAGCACTTTGAGCTGGCCCTATTCTTTTGTGGCTTACTACCTTTTACTACCTTTTACTGGTCATTATTCAGGAGTTCATTTACTACTTTTTACTACCCTGCGGGCACCCTGCTTTAACACAGAGCAGAAATATTGCAATAGTGACAAACCACCAGGCCCTGCCGTGGCTACGACGGTAGGGCACTAAACTGCTACATCAGGGACCCGGGTTCGGCTCCGGCCCGAGTTCATTTCATGATCCTCTCTCCCACTCACTCCCTGTCTCCATCTCAAACCGTACTATCTAATAAAGGCATAAAAGTCCTTGAAATATATTTATTAATTTATGTATTTTTATATTTTTTGGGCCTTTTATATTCTTTTCACCTTTATTATTAGGACAGTACCGTGAGGATGGTGACAGGAAATGAGTGGGAGAGAGAGAGATGGAGAAAGATCAGCAAATGACCCGGGCCGGAATCGCACCTGGGTCGCCAGCGTAGCAGCCCAGTGCCCTGCCAAAAATATTTTTTTAAATAAATAAATAAATAGTGAAAAACCAGCCGTGAACAAAAAGCTGTACTGAAATGGAAAATGAGGCAGCTTTAAAAACAACACCACCGACAGACAGGCAGGCAGCTGAGGAAATGAGTCAGAGGGCAGTCCCATAACCTTGCTCCCCACTCTGCACCATGGCCGGACTAGCCATAAGGCATACAGGGCATATGCCCGGATGGGCCGTTGATGATTTTGGCCTGGTCCTCCCCTCCATGTAGTGGTATCAGTCCTCATACCGCCACAGCTGACCTCTGAGTCGGATTTAAATATTCTTTGTGGCTGTTGTGGTCAAAATAGATCGTAACAGATAACTAAATATGTCGTCACAGGCTCCATAGTCTCCCTCAATGCCTGGCGGACTAATCTTGTCTGACAATGCCCTGCCTGATCTTTTGCCCAAGCCCAGCCCTGCTCTGCACTAAATAGAATGCAGTTCAGTACAAATGTCCTGTACCATTTACAGACAAAAAAAACCCTCAGAGCTAGTGGCAGAGCAGAGACATGGATACATCTAGGCCAAATATGGGCCATAAGTAGCTCTGTGTACTAACTTTTGGTGCTTTAAAAATAAATGTTCACAATAATAAAAATAATAATAATAATAATAATAATAATAATAATAATAATAATAATAATAATAATAATAATAGTAATAGGCAGTATTAGGCAGAAGTAGATCTCGGTAACAACACCAACTCTGGCCACCTCTGCTACTTAAAAAAACACCACTAACTTAAAATAAAATCATGTTGCTGACTTCTCTCTGACGTCAAACCATTGCTTTGTTAGAGCAGGGGTGGATGAATAAGGGGAAGGAAATGAGACACGTGTGTGTGTGTGTGTGTGTGTGTGTGTGTGTGTGTGTGTGTGTGTGTGTGTGTGTGTGTGTGTGTGTGTGTGTGTGTGAGTGTACTGATGGAAGGCTGATTGCTGTACTCAAATGTGTGCTATATGTTTACTGCAATGTGCAATAATGTGTATTAGGTCTTTGTGTATGTTTTGTATTTGTGTATTTATGATAGCTGGGCGTGTGTGTGTGCGTGTGTGTGTGCGTGTGCGTGTGTGTGTGTGTGCGTGCCTGACAGAGAGCATGGGTGTGTTTATGTGAACTGATGCAAGGCTGATTGCTGTACTCAAATGTGTGCTATACGTTTACTGCAATGTGCAATAATGTGAATTAGGTCTGAGTGTATGTTTGTGCATTTACGTAAGCTGTCAGACAGACACCTTAATTTCCCTCTGGATTAATAAAAGTACTTTACTCGACTCCACTTACTTTCCAGCATTGGTGAGCTTGTTGAGGGCGTCTCTGGAGATGACGTGGCCGCAGATGAGCTTCATGGGCGGGTTGCTCTCCGATGTCTGCTGCCTCAGGATGGGGCAGGCGAACACCGAGTGGTACCAGCACTTCTTGCCCAGGTCGATTTCAATCTGAACACACATACACACACAGGTATTAAAATCAGAATGAGTGGAGTGTTACCAGCACTTCTTGCCCAGGTCGATTTCAATCTGAACACACAGACGCAAACACGCACAGACACAGACACAGACACAGACACACACACAGATATTAAAATGAGAATGACTGGAGTGCTTTGTAGTTCATGAGGCTTATAACTTCATAGAAGTTCATAAATGTGGTTGGAGGAGTAATCAAAAATCACCAAGTTAATTAACAAAGCAGTATAATTTCAGTTATTCAAGTTGCAAGGCTTTATTATAGTTCATGATGTTTATTAATTGTAGTACTATGAACCGATGTTGAAACTATACATTGAACTGAAAGCAACCTTAAATGTAATTCTATTTAATGTATTTTATTGGAAATGTATGTCAAAGTGTTCTGGAAAGCACTATGCGTGGTCCGTCTTGGATGACAGATTTACAGGGAGCCAGATGGGGGAATTGGAGTATGATTGAAGTGCGATTATGAGGGGCGAGTGTGAAGAGTAGGTAACGCAGATGTGAAAAATGCTTGAAGAGAGAGAGATGAGCTCTGTTTTTCCACGTTAGCTCCTACAGCAGCTCTACTGCTGAAGTCAGCACATGGACCCTTCTGATCTCCAAATTATAATAATAACAATAATAATAACAGTAAGAGTAAGAGAGTAAGAGTAATTTATTTGTCACATACAACCCTAGCTTAAGGGTTTACCGGAAGCCTCAGTGTGAGACATACAGACAGCTCAACAGAAAAACAAACACAGACACACAGTCAGGGACAGAGAGGCAGAGGTACAGTGCCCTCCATGATTATTGGCACCCCTGGTTGAGATGTGTTTTTTAGCTTCCAATTATTTTATTTTTTTTCTAAATAATATGGGACCTTAATGGAAAAAAAGAGAAAAATCCAACCTTCAATACAAGTGCATTTATTCAGTGGGGAAAAAATCCCACATAAAGAAATAATTATTTGACATCAAATAATGTGTGTCACAATTATTAGCACCCCTGGTGTTAATATTTTGTACAACCCCCTTTTGCCAACAAAACAGCACCTAATCTTCTCCTATAATGTTTCACAAGATGGGAAAAGACAGAAAGAGGGATCTTCAGCCATTCCTCTTTGCAGAATCTCTCTAAATCATCCAGAGACCTGGGTCCTCTCCTCTGTACTCTCCTCTTCAGCTCACCCCACAGGTTCTCAATGGGGTTGAGGTCAGGGGACTGAGATGGCCATGGGAGGAGCTTGATTTTGTGTCTGGTGAACCATTTCAGAGCAGATTTGGCCATATGTTTAGGGTCATTGTCTTGCTGAAAGACCCAGTGACGACCCAGCTTCAGCTTTCGGGCAGAGGGCAACAGATTTTGATTTAAAATGTCCTGGTATTTCAAAGCATTCATGATGCCATGCACCCTAACAAGGTTCCCAGGGCCTTTGGAAGCGAAACAGCCCCACAGCATCACTGACCCACCCCCATACTTCACAGTGGGTATGAGGTGCTTTTCAGCATGCACATCTTTCGTGGTACGCCAGACCCACTTAGTGTGTTTGTTGCCAAAAAGCTCAATCTTGGTCCAAAGCACACTTGACCAAAGCACACGGTCCCAGTTGAAGCCCCAATACCGCTTGGCGAACTCCAGACGCTTGCGTTTATGATTGTGAGTGAGGAAAGGTTTTCTCCTTGCATGCCTCCCAAACAGCTTGTTGGCGTGTAGACAGCGCCTGATGGTTGATTTGGAGACTTTGTGACCCCAGGATGCTACCATTTGGTGTAATTCTGTAACAGTGAGCTTTGGAGATCTTTTGATTTCTCTTACCATCCTCCTCACTGTGCGTGGTGGCAAAATAAACTTGGGTCCTCGTCCAGGCTTGTTTACCACTGTTCCAGTTGTTTAGAACTTCTTAATTATTCCTCTCACAGTGGATATGGGCAGCTGCAGTTGAGTGGCAATCTTCTTGTAGCCTCTGCCTGACCTGTGAAGGTCGACGCACATCTGCCTCACTTGTATGCTGTGTTCCTTTGTCTTTCCCATGTTTAAGAGTGGATAAGAGAAATGGCCTCGGTATCACGTCATATTTATACCCCAGGGAAACAGGAAGTGATGAATTACTAATTAAATGTTCCTACATACTCTGGTAAACTTTGTAAACTACTGTAGAAATGACAGAAATGCTTCAATTATATTTATTTCCTGGGAATTGTTAAGGGTGCCAATAATTGTGGAACAGGTGATTTAATGAAAAATAATTATTTTTTAGTCAGGGATTTTTTTATTTTCTTACAATTCATATGAGTTGAAGGCTACATTTTCCTACAATTTTCAGTGTGACAGTATTCTTCTGCAATAAACACTGAATATATTTTAAGGCTTTTAACACATCTCAACCAGGGGTGCCAATAATCATGGAGGGCACTGTAAGTCGTCTGAAGCAGACAGACAGACAGACAGACAAGAGACACAAGCAGAGAAAGAAAGGGAGGGAGAGAAAAAGGGAGGGAGAGAGGGATGGGTGGATGAAAGTTACCGGCAGTTCGTCCTTGTGAGTCCACACCCCGCTGCACTGCCGCTGCTCGATCACCTGCTTGATGTTCATGAGGACGGGGAGGGCCATGCAGCCCGAGGCAAAACTGCAAACACACACACACACAGAACACACCACACACACACACACAAACACACAGACGACGCAGCTGGATTACTAAAAACTCAATCCCACTGCATCATGGCACATTACACACCACACACACGGCCCTTTGTTACTAAAGCGTGCATCATGGCATATTGCATATTACACACACACACACACACACACACACACACACACACACACACACACACACACACACACACACACACACACACACACACACACACACACACACGCACACACACACACACACACACACACACACACACACACACACGTTTTGCTTAATTTGCCACCCCTGTGCTTCCATTTTTTTCTACCTTGCTACTTAAAATGTGTTGAGGCTACTTAGCCTGCGTTTTGAGGCTTGGCACTATTGCATCATGGCACATTACAAAAAGCGTCAGCTTCAACCGTAGACGCGGTCAAACTCAGGAAAGTAGCACTCCCTTCCTTGTTCTCCTTACTAAAAAGGTAAATGCACCATGGTCCAGGTTACAGACGCGTTTGCCGTGAAGCCATCTTGCTTGATGTACATGAGGACGGGTGTAGGCATGCAGCCTGAGACAAAACTGCAAAAGCCACATACAGAGCACAGCATAGCTGGATTACTAGTGGATCAGCAGCAGTGTGCATCTGCGCATCATGGTACATTACACAAAAAGCACCAGTTTCAATCGTGGACACGTTCGAACTCAGGAAAGTAGTAGGTGCTGTCTTTGAGTACACGTCACATTGAGTAGAAAAGACCACCCTCTCTTCCCTATTAATTTGTCTTTACTAAAAAGTTTAATTAAACATCTAGAGTAAGATACTCTAGAAGACTATGATCAAAAAGTAAATAAATACTTTTCCGGGATCCATAAACTAGAGCACACTCTTTCACATTGGATAGGCGGGTTTGATTGATCTCACCCTACTAGAAGATGTTTGGTTTAATGCAACATGTCCAGGTTACACAAATGCGTTTTGGCCTGAAGCCGTCCTTAGTATTACATTACACAAAAACGACACAGTTTTGTTTGTGCATTTCTGTCCGTCTTTTTTTAATTATTATTTATTATTATTCAACCACTTGGGATGTCTTAAAGTCAGCCAACCCTATGTTTTTGTCATTCTGATAAAGCACATCGAGCAGCCAGTTTGTATGAACTGTCCTTATACAAATACAGACACAAAAGACCAGACGGAACATCTGGGTGGGTGTGTTTAAGGGCGCCAACACACTCGTCTGAGTTCTATGTTGACATAACATGACATCGCACCAAAGATTCTTTAATTCTAACAGTATGGAACGTCTCTGATCGTACCTATACAGTTGCCCTAAATAGTTGGTGAGCACAGAGAATGTACTCAAAGAAGAGAAACCCAATTGGAATTGGGTTCATGTGTGAGAGAATGGTCTGTAGTGTACGCTGGGTATAAGCTCCATAAAATACTTCATTGCTTAACAGACGAGGAAGATCCTATTAGGAAATATGACCATATTTCAAACCCAGTGTGCTGTCAACTATTCATACTATCTCTAATACAATTGTCTGGCACCTGGATGCGGCTTTTGTGGATGAACGCACCCTAACATTCAAACATATCATCAGGCTTGCATCAAAGTCATTCTACTGCAATGCAGGGAAAGGAGAAACAAAAGCAGTAGCTGAGGAGTCAGTGTGTAGGAGTGAGTCATGGCTATTACACCGTATTACACCATGTCATCATGCATTGAGTGCATTGCGCACACAAGTCAGCGTTCGGGAGCCATTTAAAAGTAGGTGAGAGAAAGGTCTTGGCACACTAGGGCACATCACAAAAACATTCAGAATGGCACAGCAATTATTACACTGGTAACACTTTGTATTAATGTCTACTTATGAAGACTGAGTAATCAATTAACTAATGATGAACAAAACATTAACAAATGTTTTTATTATTAGCTATATTTTGTTCATACTTTATAAAATATCTACAAATAATATGTTGACGATTTCATAAATCTTTGAACAGAGTATTATTAGTCATTTACAAAAAAATTATAAATGTTTGATAAATATAAAATATTAACATAACATTTACAAACATTTCTAAGTCATTTACAAACATTTGTTAATGCTTTCTTCATCATTTGTTCATTATTTACTAAGTGTTAATGCTTTACAAGCAGACATTAGCAGACATTAATATAAAGTGTTACCATTACACTGTTTGTAATCTTGACATCAGTGGCATATTCTTTCCCTGCCGAAAAATTCTAGCCAGGCCACGCCCTCCTAGTGACGCAACACCTTTGGCATTGCTTCTAGTCAGGCCAAGAGCAATGTAAATATAGTTTCTGATCTCCCGAAAAATTGAGAACTCCACCCACTTTGTCAGGAAGCAAACAACCAGTAGAAAACCAAGGGAGGCGGGTCAACCATGCCATTTGGCAAATGTTAATTGTTATTCTCCTCGGTCAGACCAAGTCTCGAAGAGATTTGGCAGTCGATGATAATCAGGCTAGAAAAATTCTACCCATGCATCATGCCAATTTTCAACGACTATAAATATTCCATACAAACACGTCCAAGATTGATCATTCACTTCGCAGACACTAGCTCCCTTATTTGGTCTGCATCATGCAGTAAGAATTGTTACTGTGTGTAGCTGCAATGCGGTCTGCTGTCACATTGTCAAGCCAGCCCGAATGGATCCAATTGTTTCCTTGTCAAAAATTATCTTCACTATCTGGAACAAATTTTGAGTAGTTTGTTGGTCTGGAATCAAGAGGACCAACACCACCTTTCTGGAGTTTGATACGTGCTTTTACCACACCAAAAAAGACCTTTCGGTCCAATTTGATGTTATTCTTTTTTCTTGAGCAGCGTGCACAAAAAGTTGCTTTGAGTCTGAGCATGCTGCCCATTCACAAATGTTACTTTTTTCAGAAATACTTACCACCACCATCAAATTGTAAGTATTCAAAATGGCACTTTCTCCATGTGTTCCATTTTGAATTTCCAGGAGTAGACATTTTAGCTGCAAAACTTACTGTACTTTTGTCATACTAGTAAATATTTGCTTATTACCTAGTAAATATTCATGAAAAGACCAAATTTGGCAATAGGCAGCACAGTTTCTACGAGCAGCATGGTTGCAATACCTACTCTGGCCACCATCCCACATAAGTCTCTTTTCCATTGGGTTCCGCGTTCCGGTGCGGGCTTTATAAATATTCATGAAACTTGACGGGGGGTCGATGGTGCTGTCTCGCACGCATTTCCATACATCAGGGACTAGAACTGGGCCGTATGATCAGCTGCTGCAACTAGCCGCGACAACACCGTGTTTTCACGCCATGGTGAATCTAAGCCCTAATCTAAACAATAGGACCTATAGGACTAAATATAACCAGCGATCTCCTTCTCTTAGACCCATAGACATGTGTTTGGGCTTGTTCGAAAGCTGCGAATCTTAGCTTTTCACAGGTTTTTACGGAACGTTTTTATGTTCTTTCAATCCAAAGTTATATAACTTTAAGCGGCCGCTGTTTCAAGTGAAAAAATAGCGCTTTCCAACCATTTTTTTTATCTCGTCATTTTTTTCCTAACAGCCAGCGATCACCTTAACCTAGACCTACAGACATGTGTTAGGGTTTGTTCAAAAGCTGAGATTCTTAGCTTTTTACAGGTTTTTACGGCACGTGTTTATGTTCTTTAAATCCAAAGTTATTTAACTTTAAGCGGTCGCCACTTCAAGTAGCCTAAACAATGGCGTTGTTCTCCAGCCGGATAGAGAGGAAATCTTTTTTGTCATGGCTGTGTTCTTTGTTCCCTCCAATAAACCTAGTTTTTCATTCGAAATTTTCATTTTTACATTTAATTTGATAACAGCAAATTCGCCATCCCTCTGCAGGTTCGTATATGAAGATATGTGCAATGAAAAGGGCTACTTTAGTGTGCCCTATTTTGCATGGTGGTAAAAAAAAAACGACTTCTCACAAGGAGGAGGCGTGGAGCTTTGGAAATAGCGTGATTTTAAAATAATAGCCTAATAGGCTAATAATATAACTCCTTGACCAAGGACTGGAGTTAGGCTACTTTAAAGAACATGATAATTGCTTGAGCAAATTTTCTCTGTCTACTGTAAAAACTGCCGACAGAAAAGCGATGTTGATTTTTAAAGTGCGTGGGTGGGGATAGGTGTTTGCACATGCCGGTAAATCCTAACACAGGCAACATGTAGCCTAGTGGAACTAAGCTCCGCACGCCTCGAACCACGTCTTTCGCGATTCTATAATCGCCCCTGTTTGAGCCCTGTTTGAGCTGATGATGGGTGTGTATGGGTGGAGTAAATGCAAAAAGAAAACGAAACCACGCCCCAGCAGTGTGCAGCCCCGTTCTAACAGGGCTAGTCGAAAAGGGGCTATAGTGCACCTTTAAACTGACCCATGCTCCCATCTCACCTGACACTGAGGGGGGACTCGACGGAGAGGCCCAGGAGGGCGCAGGCGTCGCGGGTGAAGATGTTGCAGATCTCAGCCCACTGGTTGGTCTCCAGCAGACTGCGATAGGGCGAGTTCTCGATGCCGTGCCGCAGGTAAACCAGACTACCCATGAGGATCTGAATATCTAGATAGGGATAGAAAATGGTTCCATATCATCATTTTAATCATAAAAACAGCTATTATTGGTTATAGTCCCTGTGAAGCAATATTGGGTCAGGTGACTTGCTGAAGGGCAACTTGCTACTTATTTCTTGTACACTGTTGTACTCTGCCCACAACCCTCGGATTCCTAGCTCTATTCCCCATCCTCTTCCCATGGCATGACCACCCAGCTTACTTTGTCAGCAATATTTGTAATGGTCAGCTACATTTCACAAATACTGACACACAATGCAATTACCCATTGCCAAACAGTGCAGTGGAGGGCTGGAAGGGGCGTGCGTACTGCACAGCACCTGTTTGCTCCCTTTCTAAGCGACTGAACTGCGTGACTCTAAACTGCCCTCCATCCCTCTAGAAAGTTATTGAACCTTGGCTCTACCGTGGCGTAAATGGTAAGGTACTCGTCTGCTATGCGTCCGACCCGGGTTTGATTCCCAGCCCGGGTCCTTTGCCGACCCTTCCCCCGTCTCTCTCTCTCCCCACTCACTTCCTGTCTGTACCTTCACTATCCTGTCAAGTAAAGGCAAAAAACCTTGAACCATTGAACCTTGAATCTTGGTCTATACTCCACCTCTCTGGTGCTGCTTGGAGAAGGGTTGCAAGGGGCGTGCGCAAGTGGTGTGCGCAAGTGGTGTGCGTAGTGCCTCCATCTGATTGCTCACTATATTAGCTATATTTCTCTTAAACACATTATTATTTTATTTCGATGTGTTTATCCCATTAGCCTGACCCACCAGCGTTGCCAGATTGGGCGGTTGGCTACTTGGGATGTCCGTCTGTGGGTAAAAACGGGAAAAATTGGCCATTTGGTGTTTTTTTAACCAGTTTCGTGCCCATGGAAACCAATGCAATTTGTTGAAATTGGGCGGAATTTAGCACATTTTGGCGGTTTTTGAGAACCTTTTAGGCGGGTTTTGATCAGACAAATCTGGCAACAGTGTGACCCATCTCTCTGAAGCTGCATGGCGAAGGGCTGAAAGGAAGTGGCGTGCGTACTGCAGCGCCTCCGCCATCTGATTGCTTACTATGAAAGCTACTTTGGTAATCGCAATGCTATTGCCCATTGACACACTACCACAACACTTCGAACTATTAATCCTGGTTCAGTTCTCTTGGTCTATACCCCACCTCTCCTGTAGCACCTCCATCTATTTACTTGGTTAGCGATATTTGTTTAATCCCAATGCTATTGCCCATTGCCACAACACTTTAGTATTCTGAAGTGGTCCTGGTGCCCCTGATGCCCCTGGCCTATATACCCAGCACTCTGGTGCTGCGTGGCAAAGGGCTGAAAGTGGCGTGCATAATGTAGCGCCTCCATCTGATTGCTCCCTTTGTAAGCTACATTCCTATATAAGCGACTTTGTTGATCCATATGCAACTGAATGACTTACAAACTGCCCTCCACCCCTCAATAAAAATATTGGACCTTGAATCTTGGCCTACATGTACCCACCTCTCTGATGCTGCGTGGCGAAGGGCTGGAAGTGGCGTGCGTACTGCAGGGCCTCCATCTGGTTCCCGATGCCGCCGTTGAGCAGGCTGATGAAGTAGAGGCGGTGCAGCTTGAACTCCAGCGTGCTGTTCAGGTCCAGCAGACGCTGCCGGTTCGTCACCGCCCATCTGACCGACGGACGGAGAGATTTAAAGGAGGGAAATAAATCAGTGGTATAATATAATATAAATAAATATGAGTTATGAGCAAGGCTCTAAATTAGCAACAGCCAAGTATGGCAGGTTGCAGGCTTCACTCTGGTTTCTTGATGAATTTTGTGGGTGCTGGCCCAAATAAAACATTTAGAATCAAAGACAAAGGGCCGCACCTTGCATCAAATTGTTTTCTTTATTTTTGTGCACAGACGCGTTTCGGCCCGTGCCTTCGTTGCCTGCGTTGCAAACTGAGGAAGGCACACGACAAAACGTGCCTGTGCACAAAAATAAAGAAAAAAACAGTTTGATGCAAGGTGCGCCCTTTTGTCTTTGATTCTAACTTAACAGCAGCCAACCGGCCAAATGCTGGCGAAATTTCAGTTTGGCTGGTAGAAAAGACCAACGTACTAGCCACGTTGACCCATTAGTGAGTATTTTTTGGCTAGTAAGATTAACATCTACAAGCCAGTCTGGCTGGTAGTGAAAAAAGGTTAATTTAGGGCCCTGGTTAGGAGTAGTTGGGTGAGAGGGGTTAAAATAAGTTCATGCAAAGCCATAAAGTAAACAACAAGGGAAAAATGCACATAGGCAATGTCACATGCACAAAGGCAACATACAGGAACCGGGCGAATACACCGGCCGCGGCGAGATTATTATTATTATTATTATTATGGACAGTCTTCATCACCATTTCATCATCATTCATGGCTAGTAGATGTTAATCTTATTAACCAAACACACACTCACTAATGGGTCAAAGTGGCTAATAAGTTTTATTTTCTACCAGTCAAACTGATTTTTTACCAGCATTTGGCCGGTTGGCAGCTGTTAATTTAAAGCTCTGGACATAGTGATGGGACACGTAACCAGACAAAAAAAACTAGTTCACTCACTCTAGGGCAGGCCGGAGGTCCTGTGTACGCAAAGCCTCAAGGATTCGATTCAACTCTAGAAAGGGCTGCTTCATGCTCATATCGATGACCACACCGGACTCCTGAAAGTCAAACACATTTAACACACATTTAACATTGGAAGAACATACCATTTGTGCCAGACACAGCAGCATTGATTAGATATCCAATCGTTCTTAACCCATTTAAGCCTGAGGCACCTGCAAAACAGGCCTGCGGAATGCCTAAGCCCTTTTTGGGAAAGGGTGCCCTCAGCCTATAAAAACCTAAATATCTCAGCCTCAGAAGCACATAAAAACATGAAATCTTGCATTAGCATATTCTAATATACCCACATTTTCAATACAAAACACCCCCCCCTCAAATCTCAACAGCCTGAATGCAATGTCTGGGTCCCTTCAGGTGCCTAGGTCAATGCAGTGTATACGCAGCATCAGTCTTAAATGGGTTAAAGGAACACAATTTTTTTTTACACCTCTGCCACCGCCCTCACACCCCCATCAACTATGGAAGAGAGTGAAGAAGCGCATTCATTATTTACACCGCCCATCCGTGTTATTTTGGGCACCCAGTTCCAAGACCATCTGTCCAACTATGACGGGGCATTCACAAACGTCCGCCAAGTGAAGTCGCTATATTTGGCTACCTTTCCATTGACTGTACAGTGGATTAGATCATTTCCTGCAGCACTGTGGTCTTGCTTGCATTGGATTCACCAAGAGTTGAAAACGAGCGTGCGTTAGCCAATGAAGTAGGTGCTACAGATGCAGCAACTAATTAATTTGTGTGTGTGTGCGCGACACGTGTGAATTTACCAAGTCAAGTTGGCTTTATTGTCAACTTCTTTACATTATACATATCTATTATACATGCCTATTAGAATGTTATTGTTTTTTTCTCAGTATGTTAGTTTTTCACTGCACATTGTGTGTGTGTGTGTGTGTGTGTGTGTGTGTGTGTGTGTGTGTGTGTGTGTGTGTGTGTGTGTGTGTGTGTGTGTGTGTGTGTGTGTGTGTGTGTGATTATTACCAATGTCCTATCAATGTGTTTAGTTTAACTGCACATTGGAAACCGGTCAAACCCAATTTCATCCCAATTTTGTATTGACCTTGTTACATAGATTTTTGACAATAGAGTACACTTGAACTTGAAATCATATGCAATTGTTTGTGTGACTGGCTGCTGCACCTTTGTGAAACACATCATGCATCATTCAGTACATCAAGGCCCGAACTGCCCACTACAACGGTGGTTTCTCTGGAAGACTAAGCAGTGGTACCAAGGAAAAAGTCCACATTTGCAGAGTTGCCTGATGATGCCCAGTTGACCAAAAAAAAAAATCGCTATAAGGCTTTGCAAAAGAGGACAGTGCGTGAGAGATCTTTTCCTTGATCCTTTATTTTGACCATGTGGTTATCCAATGCACCTGACCAAGGGCGGTATACAAGAAGCCTTCTAAAATATCTGGGCAGTGTAAAAACTTGTTCTGTATTTGTATTATGTCTACACTTAGATGGCGGTTTCTCTGGAAGACTTTCCTGGCTCTTTAATAGCACAATGATGAGAAGGATCTGACAACCAACAATTTCAGTATCTGCACTGTACCTGACATAAGTCCTCGGCAACGCTGAGCATTCCTTGTCGGTAGAGGTGTTCCACGATGGTTTCGCTGAGGTACTTTTGTCTCTCGGGCGTGTCCCACACCGTCTCAGCAACTACTGCACTCACTTCCGCGTCAAAATTCTGCAAATGACAAGATGGATTTTCTTTTCATTTTGCTTCAAAATTGTATATATTTTTTAAATCCAAATGATTCTCATAACTTTGTCAAAAGCCATGTCGGATCATGTCCGGGCATTCAGCCACTATAGGTTTACACAATCATAACTTCAAAGCAAAATGTGCAATGATTTCCTTATTTGATTAAATCCCAAACATAACAAGACATGGAATGTTATTCCACGTCATAGTATGTGACTGTCATCAATGTCTAGTATGTCAACTGTGTTTGGTGTTTTGATGTCTGTTATGAATGCATCTTATACAAAACACAGGGAGAGATCTGAGGCTATGTACATGCGGTTGTTTACCAAATAGAAGTGTTGGACTCACCCTGTCGATGGCCTTGCCAACCTTGGACACGCTGCCGTGTATGTCCTTGTGTTTGGATGCCAGCATCTGCACTGTCTCTTTGATTTCCTTGCAGCACTGGGTCATCGTTTGGGAGAAGACAGACAAGTCTGCATCTTGCACACCTGTCAAAGCAAACCAGTACAAATGAAAAATCACCACCGGCAAACTTGACTGTTTTAAAGCTACTTCCAATAGCAATGCGAAGCACTTTCTAATCCATCACTTTCTAATGTCGCTTGACCACGCACACTGGCGGCATACTGTATGAAGTACACAAGCATAGTAGCAGGTGGATTCAACAGTGGATTTCAACGAAAGTCTCTGACAAAATAGAAGTGAATCAAAATCAACAGGCAAGGAGACAAAAGATTACAGCATACCGTACATAGAGTAGAGTACTTTTAATAATCCCGAATGTAATGTAATGTAATCAGGCCTTTAGATTAACTTTTTTCCATCACCAGCCAAAATGGCTAGTAGATGTTACTCTTACTAGCCACACACTCACTAATGGGTGAAACTGGCTAGTAAGTTGGTCATTCCTACCAGCAAAACTGAAATTTCACAAGCATTTGGCCAGTTATCTGGTGTCAATTTAGAGCCCTGAATGTAATGCAAGGCAGGCATGTGTGTGCCGTGCGCTCACCAAAGGCCACCAGCTGGCTGCGCAGCTCGTAGACGTTCCTGAGCAGCGTAGCTAGTCTTAGGCCGAATCCCATTTCTACCCCTACACCTACACCTACGCCTACGCCTTCCCCTCGTCCCTTCAAACGGAGCAGTAAGAGGGCTGTCATTGTAAGGCAGACATGATATGCGTGCGTGCTTCTCACCAAAGGCCACCAGCTGGCTGCGCAGCTCGTAGACGTTCCTGAGCAGCTCGTCCAGGCGTTCCTCCGACTGATGGCTGTACGTCATGAAGCGGTGGAGCACCTTCTCCAGCTCCCGCTCTACACACGCACACTGCTCCATCACGCTAAGGCAGGACTCACATTCACACAGCTCATCCACCTGGGAAACGGAAACGGAAACACACACACACACAGACAGACACACACTGGTTGATTGTAAAGAAGAAGATTCAATGTTTACATTGCTGCTCCATCATGCTAAGGCAGGACTCATATTAGCACAGCTCACAACACATACACACACACACACACACACACACACACACACACACACACAAAGGTTGGTCATAAATAAGACGCACTACTTTCACAATACAATGTTAATGTTGCTGCAATCTTGTCATCAAGGGAATTTGAATCATATTCAAACAGCTCATCCACCTGAGAAACACACATGCACAGGATGGTTGATTGGTTAGATATAGAGTAAAGACGATAACTCTGAAGATTCAACGTTTACATTGGAGCTCCATCCTGCATGGGCAGGAATCACATTATCTACCTGAGAAACAAACACTGAGGATGGTTGGTAATTTGTGGAGTAACGATAAGACTACTTTCACGATTAAATGCTTCACTTGAGGCATACAGGATGGCAGTTTGGTTGCTTATGGAGTAAAGAAGATAACATTCAAGTGTTTACATTGCTGCTGTATCATTGAATTATACAAATACAAATATAAAACTTGCATGCTATGCAATTCAGAGGTCAGAAACACAGATAGCTTGATGACTCACATACTCACAATGACGGTTAGAAGTAAATGACAGCATCAGCTACAAAGTCAACAGATTTCGGTTACAGTGGTGTAGTGGTTGTAGAACTAGATGTGTGTCGTTGTTTGGTTCAATTCCAAATTACACCTAGTAGACACTGCAGCAATCACTGGGCTAACATTACAGTAGCCTGTGAATCAGGTAACACACTAACACAGCAACTAATAAATAATCACTCTTAATTACGGTTTTGTGTTTTGTTTGCTTCGGGCCTGAGAGCATTACTGACTCACAAACCGGACTGAGCAAGTTTTCTAGTAGCACAGAGAGTCGTTGTTTACTTGTAGCAAGATGACGAGGTTTACAAGTCACACAGCCCAGCAAAATACTGTCACTCTGTTATCAACATCTTGTAATACTGAAGAACTATCTGATAAGATCTTAAACTATTCTCAAATGGTGTGAATGGAGGAATAATTACGACCAGTCTATACACTCTCCATTTTGACATTTACAACTTCTCCTTTAAAAGGGATAATCATACTCATGCAACGTTATGCTAGTAGTTCAGCCTGCTAGGTGGGCCCTGAATGAAAATGTCATGGAACCAACTGAATCCAGCTGCTAGCACGAGCCAAACAATCTCATTTGGTCTTTTAGAGATCCTTTTGACACATTTGTCAAATACATTTCTGTCGCGTACTTAATGCAGGGACGTGTGGGTTTTATATAACATTCGTCACAACAGCTGACTAATACTTTAAAACTATCCAAAACCTATTCGCTAACACGCTACATGGAACACAAAATATTAGCTACAACGCAGGCTAACGTTTGGGTTTAATCAGACAGCATAAACACACATACACAAGCGCATACCACAGCATCTGCTTAGCACACGTAAGTGCCCTATAGAGTCTCAATAATTGAGTTGAATATCGTCAATATAAAAACAGTGGGAATCAACTGTACATGACCTTTAACAGGGTGCAAATAAACTGTAAAACGTAAATACAGCTAGCAATGTTAGCAAGCTAGAGCTAGCCTAGCTGGATTCAATAGACACATAGCATGTAGCAGCAGAGCTATAACAACCAAGAACAGGGAGGCGTAGAAAAGCTTGGTTAACTTTGACGGATTTGAGTAGCTGTCTACGTGAATGTGTAACACTCATAAGCAATATGGAAGTTTCAGATTTAGCACCATCTTCATTTGCATGCCGTACTCACAATAAAGCCCGAATAAAAAACAAAAACACTCTGTACTTGCCTGTTGTGACAGCACTTCTCCACCAGACGTCCCTCAAAGCTATGTGAATGTCCTCTACTCTCCTTTTGGGCAGCAGTGGAGCTGGCTAGAATTCTGCCATCTACTGTAGGGGATGGGGAAGGTTACTCTCATCAACTGGAAACATTTGCCCAGTAACCCACCCAGGCTGCCAGAGGAGAATAGAGCACAATAATTTGGGCTGGATTCATTCAATACATTGTAGCTGTATTTTGATAGCAAATCATGCATGTGGCAGTTTGTGATGCACTTGATGCATTTTCCTAAATGCATTGACAGAGGTCAGATTAAGACAACACATTTATTGGGCCTAGTTTCTATTCAGCCACCAAACAGAAAAAAATAATGACAGTGCATTCATAACAGGGTACTTTGCAAACAAATGTAATGCAAAACAATTCAAATTATTGCATTTTCACATATCCTATTGATTGTGCAATATATAGCCAACTCAGATACTCTAATTGTCCTCCCATGTATCTGTCAAACATGATCAACCAGAAAAACAGTCTCTTGGAGTCGGAGAGATCAAGATAAGCAGCAGCACATACATAATCTAGTTTATGTTAAACCTGAGGTGCAAGGAACGGAAGGGAGGCGCGGCGCGTCCTCAGATGTTGACAGGCTGGTTGAGTCAGTCTGGCCTCTAGCTGCAGAGCTGATCAGCCTTGTGTTCGCGGCATGACTGGTGGCACCGCTGCCTGCCTGACTGTGTGGACTCTGGTCCCATTTGTGAGTTTGACCATTGACCCTCCGACTCAAGGTCTGCGTTGAGTAAGCAGCCCTTTCTTGTGTGTGTGTGTGTGTGTGTGTGTGTGTGTGTGTGTGTGTGTGTGTGTGTGTGTGTGTGTGTTGTATAGTAGCAAATATATCATTTGCGTCAATGCCACAGCCCCCTTACCTCATTGCATTTTTTTTTTTATTGTTTGTGCATTTAAACTAGCATTTCTCAGGACTTACAGAATCAGCCGAGTTGCAGCATGGCATACCACCAGTCTTTTCCAAATCAGCCCCACCCATTGATATTTGACATCATCAGTATACTGTATGAGGCAATCTTTCTGCATTCTTTGAGCTTTTGCATTCAATCGTTTTTTGGAGGGCTTGATGTGCTTTTTGCATTCTACGTTACGCCTGTAGGGATTTCCACCACTGCACATGTCAAGTCAAGTGAAGTCAGCTTTTATTGACAGTTTCTTCATATGCACAGATCAGACAAGGAAATTGAAATTACGTTTCTCTCTCTATACCATGAAGGGCATAGACATTCACAGGACTGACATTTACAGCCTGACACCAAAGTGCAAGACAGGACAAGTAACACTGATGGACCAACAACAGTAAAGTGATGAAGTAGGCCTAATAAACATACTGAGCATTTAACATTGGTGAGTGACAGTGGCGGACCAGTGGCCAGTGCCATTCTACATTGTTAGACAGATACAAGCTGAAGCTGATGGCTTATTTTCACTCTGCATCCACATATAGGCCCAGCCCCTTCATAAGAAACTCAGAAACACACACCAGATATCAGGAAACAAATGTTAGTTAAAATCTGATCAAGTGCATATGTTTTACACTGGCACGGAAAATGACCAGAGGCTTTTCACCACTAAATGTTATGAAGTGATACATGGAGTCAAAACCAATCCTGCTGGGACACATTGGGTGATACTTCCATGCTTGCATAACATCTGTAACATGACACCTTCTTTCACAAAATGTTACAGTTTAGGACAATGAACCTAGAGGGCCAATGCATAGGCTTGTGCAAGAATACCACATATTGCAAAATATGTGCAGCCACTTCTTGCAGCCTAGAAAGAAAATGTTTGAGTTTCAATTAAGCTGTTTCACCTATTGGAAATATGTATTTCAACAAGAAAAACTCGTTTAATAAGGCTTGAACACATCATCTGACCACTGTTGTAATTTATTCCATAAATCAAAGGGACGTTGGAATACACTGTGTTCTCTGTTTTCACCAGTGAAGATGTTTGTGGTGGAAAAAAAAGATACAAAGTTCGCAAACGACCACGGACGTGATGGATACACACACACCCCTCACTTCATTCAACCGACCAATCCAATCACAGACCTGGCGCACGCCCGTGCCACCTCACTCCTTCTTTACGCCTTCGCTTGAGAAGAGATAAATACCCCACACTTTTTTGAGCTCGGTCCCAGTCGGTTAATTGCGGTGTAGCAGGGATTAGACCCACCTGTTCAGCTGCTCCTGGTCCAAGGTGCCAAATCTCCACCGAAACTCAAGTAAGGATTTCCTAGCATCCGTTTTCTTTGATGCCAAAATGGTTTGGTTTGTGGTGGGCAGATGGTTGTTTTTGCCTCCGATGAGATCTATTTACTGAAATCAATGAGGCTATTCAAGTGCATGTGGCTAATTTGGCTAACAAATGACTATTTTTGGACACTCGCTAAATGAATCTCTGAATGAATCAGGGAAGCTAATTATGCAACATTTATTCTTTTCAAAAGTTAAGTCTTGCAGAGTTATGTAACTGCAGTGGAACTGGAAATGTTTGTAAAACAACTCCTTAATTTACCGCAGTTGGTTTAGTTGGCAGACTGCTTGTGGATGTGTCCTACTGACTAAAATCTAAGTGTATTTTCCTTGTGAAACTCTTCCTGGTGCGTTGGTGCACGATTGCCTGAAGACATCAGGAAGTCTGTATTGGATTGCATTTCCTATATGGAAAGAGTATAGAATAGCATGGGCGTATTATGGTGCATGAAGTAACTCGCAACCTCAACCTTTGCACCTACCTGCTATATTGCATGCTTCTGAATTGCACACACGTCCCAAGATCAAGCTATGGTGGCAGTCGCAGTTTTCTTCTAATACATTGATCATGCGTGCTGATAACGCGCAGCTAGTCAGCACCTCTTCAGTTTCCTCAGCGCACCCTGTGAACTGTGTACCCATTGGCGCAGAGGGAATGGAGGCTTTATCAGTTCCTGGACTGAAGTTCAGTTGAAGAAGCAAGCCAAATATTTACAAAGTGTAAAGAGAGCTGTGGTGCTGGGTTGAGGCCAAAGTGAGGTACAATGGTTCACTGAACGTGCACAATGCTCTATGACAGGGCCCTAGAGATCTTACTAGTCAAATACATACTCACTAATGGGTCAAAGTGGTATTTCTGAAATTTCACCAGCATTTGGCTGGTTGTAATTTGGAGCCCTGCTCCATTGTATTTACGCACGTGTATGTAAGAGGCACTTTAAAGTGAGCATATTTCAGATTTTTCTTTCTTTCTTTCTTTCTTTCAACAGGATGACTCACCAGTACCCATCCCTCTCTCCGGAGCAGAAGCAGGAGCTGGCCTCCATTGCCCAGCGTATTGTCGCTCCTGGCAAGGGCATCCTCGCTGCTGATGAGTCCACTGGTAAGAAACTGGACCAGTGTTGCCTGATTTTCTACGAGAAATAAGCAACTGGCGTCCTGAAAACAAGCCCAAAAAAGCGACCGACTGGCATCCTAAAAAAAAGCCCCAAAAAACCCACCCACTGGCATCCCTAAAAACAAGCCCAAAAGAAGCAACCTAACAAAAACTGAACCAGGGTAGTGTTCCTAGAGCCTGGCTCAGTAGTAAAGCAGGTTCAGTTAACTTTGAGGTAGTGGTAAATCATGTAATAGAAGAGGCTGGCCAGGAGTCCTCATTTTCGTAACTAAATGACACATGTCTGCTATTGGTAGATTTACCACTTCCTGTAGTTTGGTGTTTCTCAACGGCAGCGGTACAGCACCCCAGGGGGCATTGGGGAGCTCTAGGGGGGCGTTGACAAGGATACAGCTGAGAGAGGGCGAAGCTTAGTTGCCATGGGGGGCATTAGTGTATTTCATTTTGTAATACCAAGGTGTGCAATTGTAAGGCTTATGATGAAGTCAAAGTGGCGTTGGGAGGTTTGTGATGAGGCCAAGGGGGCGTTTGTTCAAAAAAGGTTGAGAACCACTGTTGTAGTTTAACTTGGGCCAGATTTCACTTAACCATGTTCTTGGAATACCCATTGGCACTCTGTTTTATAACGGTGGCTGTATTTGTATTGCCCATTTATACAGCGTTCATCTTAAGCTGCCTCAACAGGAAGGGAATTCCCATACTGCCTTGCAGGCTTGTTTCCATCTTTCTAGCAGGGCTCTAAATTAACTTTTTTCACCAGCCAAATGGCTCATAGATGTAATCTTACTAGCCAAACGCACACTCACTAATAAGTCAAAGTGGCTAGTAAGTTGCTATTTTCTACCAGCCAAACTGAAATTTCACCAGCATTTGGCAATTGGTTAATTTAGAGCCTTGCTGCTCACTAGTGATTTTGGCTGGCGACAGCCTGGATAGTACTACTGATCCAACTTAGAAACTGATAGGGGTTTAGAGAAGTGTGGCATTTGGGGAAGGGTGTGCGCCTTAGCAACTGTATCTGGGCGTCTTCCACTGTAGTATTTGCTGTGTTTTTCCCCATATACACAACTGATCGTAACAATTCTACCCGTTTGTGGGCGTCTTCCTCCATCCACAGGCACCATGGGCAAGCGCCTGCAGAAGATCAACGTGGAGAACAACGAGGAGAACCGCCGCTACTTCCGCGACCTCCTCTTCTCCGTCGACCCCTCCATCTCCGAGTGCGTGGGCGGCGTCATCTTCTTCCACGAGACGCTCTACCAGAAATCCGACAAGGGCGTCCTCTTCCCCCAGGTCGTCAAGGACAAGGGCATCGTCGTTGGCATCAAGGTGAAAACTCTTTGTTCAAGGTCAAAGTTCAGTTTGTGAAGTTTCTTCAGATCAAGCATCGTCATCTAGAATGGTTTATTGCGGGGCACAAGCCAGATCCGTATGTGTTGTCTAGGATATGGCCACATGGTGTGTTCCATATTGGCTTTTAAGATGATTACTTTAAAATATCTCATCAGCTCAGTCTTAAATGGACTGCAAATATGGAATGAGCCAAATATGTGGGTTATTTCTGAAGAATTGTCCTTTGGGTGGTACTGACTTAAATCATGCTGTGGGTGACATTAAGACGGTCTTTTCTTTGTTCCTGACCACAGGTAGACAAAGGCACAGCTGGTCTGAATGGCACAGATGGCGAGACAACCACACAAGGTAAAACTTCTGTCTTCATTCTACATTCTTTACAATGGACACAAGAAAGGTGCTGTATGTCAGTTATAAAAACTGTTTTGTTTTTTTCGTCTTAGGTCTTGATGGCCTGTCTGAGCGTTGCGCACAGTACAAGAAAGATGGCGCAGACTTCGCCAAGTGGCGCTGTGTGATCAAGATCTCAGACGGCTGCCCGTCCGCTCTCGCCATTGCAGAGAACGCCAACGTCCTCGCCAGATACGCCAGCATCTGCCAACAGGTCAGTCCCGCACCTTTAACTTTTGCTTCATTTTTTAAATGCGCACTGTAACTTCTGAATCAATGGCTGCATTGTATTGCAGTTTTTTGAAGGTTTTGTTTTTGTGTGCTGTACTTTTGCAGTATGAAGTTTTTTTTATGCATCACTGTATTACAACTGCAAGTAATACTGCAATACAAAGCATTATTTTTCGATAAGGCAAACTTCCGTGTGTCTGCCTATGAAGCTTGACGGATCTGCATACCAACTGGTCGTACAGGCTTAATCGAAACCATGCTTCACTGGCTGCAGAGCAGTTTCTGTGGTATTGAATGACCTGTATAATTTGTTGTGGTACACACATACCTGTAATACATGATTGTCCTTGTCTCTTGCCTCGTTCAGAATGGTCTCGTGCCCATTGTGGAGCCAGAGATCCTCCCCGACGGAGACCACGACCTGCAGAGGTGTCAGTACGTCACAGAGAAGGTAGATTGAATAATGCAAAACTGTTGTTTTTTTGTTTAAGTATTTTTTGGGGCTTTTTGGCCTTTATTATTACATGACAGTATGAGAGATGACCGGAAACAATTGGGAGACAGACAAAGTGTAGAGAGCTGTGGGGCAGGGCTGGGAAATGACCCCGGCCGGACAGTACTACTTAAATGAAATCACATTACACCTAGCTGGCACATTTTAATTCAAAACGACTTAGTTATTTAGGTACAGGGTATTTGTTACAGACGAATGTAGACAAATGTAGTAATGTGAGGTTACTCTGGAGTAATGTGGGATTAGGTGCTCAAGGGCACTTCAGCCATGGATGAAGGTGCTGCTCAGGGTGGGATTTGAACCTGCAGCCCTCTAATCTAAAGGCTTTAGATGGCTGCCCCAATGTAGATGGAACAAAAAGGCACTGGAAGGATCACTGATTAACTACTGATAATAGAGAGACCAATAATATCAGGGGTGGCCAACCAGTCGGAGACCAAGAGCCAAATTTTGTAATGTGTCACAGCAAAGAGCCACATCGGCACACAAACATCACGCGGGCATATAAACATGCGCACACCCACCAACATGGGCATCACCCATCCTTCTCGCACCACAGACCAGCATACACAACAACACATGGGTATGAACATCAACCATCTCTTCCTTTCACACACACACAGACACACACACACACACACACACACACACACACACACACACACACACACACACACACACACACACACACACACACACACACACACACACACACAAAGTGTCAGATTGATGTTACACTTCAACTTAATGGCCTGACTACAAGACAATCCTGAATATAAGATGACCCCCCCCCCACACACTTTTTTTTTTTTTACTGCTTCAATTTTTTGTGGGAAAATGTTTTTTCAAGATAAAAATGTTGTTTTACATAAGAAGACAAGGGTACACAGGTCAAAATTATTTAATAAATTCTTTCATATTTTAATAAAACACGTTTCACATCATAATTTCCATGAGCACTCTTTATAACAGAGCACGAAGTAACGCGGCCTAAAGATTCTCCGCCTCTTTTAGCTCATTCGGGGGTTAGGCGCACAGGCACCGCTTTCTTGCGCACAGATGAGATGATCATTGGATGCCTGACGACAACACCATCCGAAATTAACAAGGTGGTTCGTCAAATCGCCGTTCATTTTCCACATTAATGTTTCAGCGGGTGCTGACAGGGGGCCAGGGGAAAAAACGAAGTTTTCCTTTTGAGACTAAACTGAAATTGTTTCCCACCTGCACGCTGTCTGCCAGCGCCGCTTTGACAATGGCTGATAAACCAGGGTGGAACATTATTTTTGGCGCTATTTTGTCTATAGCCCGCGAAAATAACACGATTTTAAACCAAAAACATAATTTCACATTCGGGTCAATAGCCATGATGAACACTCCTCCTAACAGAGCGCAGAGATGGCTACGCAGGACAGAGATTCTCAGCGCATCTCTGCTCCAGACACCTTTCTCTTCATATCATTTGCACATTTATAACCGCCATATCCGAGCGATAGAATCTAATATGGACAGCACATTTTCTTGACCTTATTGAGGAGTGATGGCAAAATATTTCAGGTTAAAACATTTTTGCCGATATTTTGTTTAGTCAGCGAAAGACGCGGTCACTTTTTGAAAGCGCTATTTTTAGAACATAGGCTTAAATCGCGTCTTGTAGGCTATTTGCAGTAACAAATGTCACACATCAACGTGATCATTCAGGACACATTTAGGCAAGGCCTACTACAGTACCAAGACCACAGGGCACTTATTTCCCATAGTTCTAATCAACTTTGTGTGCGCAATTCTAATGCATATTGCCTATGGGGGAAATAAACACAAACTTGGACGTGAACGCAAGAGCCGCAAGACACCAGGCAAAGAGCCGCATGCGGCTCGAGAGCCGCGGGTTAGCCACCTATGAATAATATCAATACAGTGCTACTGATATCCTTATCTGAATTGCAACTTGAGTTCAAAAGTTAGTTACCTTGAATAATAAAATAAGACTCATCTGTGCTGCACTTGCATGTTATTTATTTCTCCTTAAATTACCCCAGTCCTGGTTGCACCTGGTAGTCCATTTGTAGGGTACACTGAATTTATTGCGAAGGAAATGGCACACACCAAAATTACAATATCCATTACACGACTGATTGAACACATTTACATTTTCAGAAGTGCAGATAATACAATTTTTGGCTTTATTTGGTGTTTGTGAACATGCTGTAATTTCACTGACCTCATGCTATGCTCTTGGCTTTGATCAGGTTCTTGCCGCCACGTACAAGGCCCTGAACGACCACCACGTCTACCTGGAAGGCACCCTGCTCAAGCCCAACATGGTCACCGCCGGACACTCCTGCCCCAAGAAGTTCACGCCACAGGAGGTCGCCATGGCAACAGTGACGGCCCTCAGACGCACCGTGCCCTCTGCAGTTCCCGGTGCGTAGTAGTGAACGAAGTGAAGTACTGTAGTAACCTGGCTGTTATTAATGAAGCCAGCTGCACTTTCACCTGCAGGATGAGTTTTACTGCGGATGCCAGATAAGAAGACATACCCCTTGTTTATCACTATGACCTCAATGCCGTACGTTTTATCATTGTGGCTTTGTGTCTCTGTGATCACATCACAGGTGATTTCGCAAATTGGCTCAGGGGTGTAGTGATTGATCGGCTGGTTCCTTGAATTGCCTGGAGCAAAAATGTTTCAGGATTTTTATTTTCTGCACCTGGGTTTTTACTCTGCTGTAGCCATATGATTGGGACAGGAATGTGTAAGAAGGTATGATCCTTTTCAGTGTCAGCAGTCAAACATTAATCTTGTTAAACCTCGTCAAACAATGGGTTTCTGCTGTCATTGGAAACATTTTGCTGGTGTGTTTTAAAAAAAACTAGTGATTACACGTGCGCACACACCTGTCCTTATCAGTGGTCCTGTTGTGTCCAAGGCCATCCATGCATGTCTTTTTCATCAGTTCAGGAATGGTCTGTAATAGTAGGCTTGCTTACCCTTTTCAGCATGACTTGCATTCTGATGCAGATTTCTTAACGTGTTTGACAAGACGATGCCTTTGTGTTAGTCATTTGAACTCGTGCAACTACAACGGGTGATCCCCACACACCAATACCCTGTCAAGAGCAGGGGTGAAAAAACGGGCTTAGAAAGTAAACATGGCCACATTTTTGCTTCAGACAATTCAATGAACCACCAGCTGATCCTAATTACCACACCAGGTTGATGAGCTAATTGGTGAAATCACCTGTGTTAACAGCATAGCCAGAAGGAAAACCTAAATTGGAGTTACGGTCAGTCCAGCTTTTCCATTACTGATCAGGAGTTCCCTTTAGACCAAACATGCACGCGTAAGTGGCACTCTTCAGATCCACCCTTACCATAGATATGAACACTAGATATCGCGTTGACCACTCATTTATATCGGAACAAATGGTTCAAGTCAGATCACTCAAGTCAAGTTGTGGTGCGCACATCCAAGACGCAGGTGCAGGATAAAGTCAAAACTGTGAATAAAAAGGCAAATGTTCGCACACTGCTTGAAAGTGTTAACTTGGAATAAAAAAAGCAACGGGAGCAGTGTGCGGACATTCATCTTTTTATTCAAGTCAGATCACTGCTGTTTGGCCGTCAAAATGTTACGATCGATTGGTGACAAGATGATGCGCATATTATTCTGTAGGTGGTGGTGACATCTTAAAAAAATATATCATGATGCCAGCCGAAAACTACTGTGCCCAGGGTTAGGCCACGCTAAAAGGCTGAACACGGCATCTAGTGTTCATTTCGATATTCCTCTTCCTTTTCCTCTGGCATCTTGTTTCAGACATTATAAGATTACCTTCCTGTATACTCTCTGCTTATAATATTCCTCTTCCAAGCCACGACCTCCTAGTGACTCAACACCTTCAGTGTTACTTCTAGTCAGGCCAAGAGCAATTCAACTTAAGTTTCTGAGAGCCAGAAAAAAAAAACGGGAACTCCACCTACTTTGTCAGGAAGCAAACGACCATCAGCAAACCAAGGGAGGCGGGTCAACCAGCATGCCATTTGGGAAATGTTAATTGTTATGCTCTTGGTCAGGCCAAGTCTCAGAGATTTGAAAGCCGAGGATAATCAGGCTAACTCTTAGCCTAGTAAACCAGCTGGACGCCGAAATTGTTCAGCTGCGAGTGGTCTGGCCTCGCATCGTTTGAGTGCTCTGCCAGGCTTGCCAAAAATCTAGCAAACCAATCACAACGCAGAGATTTGTTTTGAATCAAAGCTGGCAGGGTTTTGAGGGAGTGATGACGAAGCTCGCAACGTTGGGAAAGCACATCAACGAGAAAGATGGCGCTGATTGGTTAAAGCGCCAGCCTATAGGCGCAGGCACGATTTGAAAGAAACTGGTTGTTCTCAACAATCTTCGGATGTATCGTTTATCGGGGCCAGATTAAATTACACTTCCAATCTCAAATTTAGGCTGGTTTATCAGGCTAGCTAACTCTTGTCATCTTGTATGGCAGGCATCTGCTTCCTGTCCGGCGGCCAGAGCGAGGAGGAGGCCTCGGTCCACCTGAACGCCATTAACCAGGTGCCCCTGCACCGGCCCTGGAAGCTGACCTTCTCCTATGGCCGCGCCCTGCAGGCCTCCGCCCTCGCCGCATGGCAAGGCAAGCCCGCCAACAAGCAGGCCGCCCAGGACGCCTTCTGCACCCGCGCCAAGGTGAGACTCGCACAGGCTTCAGCTGCTTGCAAGCTGTTTCTTATCATTATTAGGGCTGGGACATTAATGCGTTAATTTCGATTCATTAATCACATGATATGATTAATTAGCACGCTTTAAAAAATTAATCGCAGTATAATATAGTCCCAGCCCTAATTATTATTATTATTATTATTATTATTACTATTTTATTATTGTTAACCATGCCAGAGTGAGCCTCAAAATTTGAGGCAGAAGATACATTGGTGCATGTTTTTTTATAGTATATATAGTATATATTTAATAGTATAACAAATCACTACCTTTTTTTTTTTTCTATTACAGGACATCATTTTAAATTGTATTTTAATGTGCTACCATTTCACTTAACATTTTGTGCAGGATATTTAGAACATGTGAAATGCTGTGTGTATTTAGGACTTTGTGACAAAGATTTCTAAAACTCTATTTACGTGTCAACAAGAAGCCAAAACTAATGTGTTTTCCAAACTGTGTGTTTATCACTGGTGTATCTGTAGGTTTTTTTTATTTTTTTTAAGTTAAGTATTTGCTCCTTTTTTGTGTGTGCTTTCAGATTAATGGACTAGCCTCCAAGGGAGAGTACAAACCCTCTGGCCAGACTGACGCTGCTGCTTCACAGTCCCTCTACACAGCCAGCTACGTCTATTAAAACTCTTGTGCCTTACTTGATCTGTGCAATTGCACATGGGTTAAACCTGCTAAAAATGTGCCGACCAAAATCCCTCACCCCCAACCCCCTCTTTAAAAAAAAAGAAGAAAAATAAACAAAAAATAATTTCTATCCAGTCTTTGCCTCAGTCTCTTTCTACAAGACATATTTGAGTTGTCCTTTCCAGCACTTTTTATTTTTTTTCAAATGCAAACATTTGGAGAGAAAATAAGCATATGTATAAATGGTGCACTGGAAAGGGGGAAGGAATTGGTGTTAAAAGGATTGCACTTGTGTTGTCCACTAACCTCAACTGTGACTATATAAACAAAAATACAACACTGACGATTCATTCAATGTATTATCAAAAGAAGCATTTAGACAACTCCACAAAACTGGAAAATGAGGGGCGCTGGTGACTAGATTCACTCCAGTGCGTCATCCATGCCTGATTTGTACAGCTGGTACAGGTGCTTGGTGGTGAACTTTTCGGTGAAGAGTGGATGGAACAACATGAGGATGTCAGTCAGGTGGTGTTTCTTGGCCTCAGCAAGTGCCGTCCAACCCCATGTGTCTTCCTCCTAAAAAAATGAAAATGGGGAAAAAAAGGCCAAAATGTTATACATACACACACACACCCACTGTACAGGCCAAAAGTTTGGATGCCACAGATTGCCGTGAAAATGGGGGGCGGGGTCAACTCTAGTCTTATGTTCTAGCTCTATGGGGGAAACTTTATTTTCTCCATGGCCATCAGCGAAGCACGAGTCCACAAGCAGAAGTCGAGGGCGGGAATTTAGATAATGGAACGCACCCCAAGGAGACATCTAAGGTTACCATCAGACCTAATCACAAGTGAGATTAGATCTGGTGACCTACCTACTGTAAATTCTGTAGGGGGGGCGGAATACTTGGCCATTATGACACCCTGCCCTGCTCTCTGATTGGACAGAGACGTGGACCATGATCTGGTCCATTTCTGAGCAAAGCTTCCATACTGTCTTGAGGCAGCATGGGAGTTCCCAGGCTACATCAAAGGTACAAGTCAAACTAGTTCCTCCTGTCCTTTCCTGTTGCTCGAAGCATTGTGACGCAAGCAGAGAGTAGACTCGAGAAAGAGGATACAAACTCGCCCACCCAATGCAAAGGAGTGTGCTCAAGTTTGGTCTTCTTAGAGGGCGTTGTCCCCTTCTCTTTTTGTAATGTGTAGTAGTGGCTTGCACAAGATGTGCGTCACCGCCATATACAGCGCTGAAGGTAATCCATTTATTCTCAACCGTGAGACTCCAAAGGTCTCCTAACCGAAGGTCTCCTAAAGGGGCGTTGACCTGACATCATGGATCCCGGGAAAGTCAGAGCTTGTAGTATTTTACTCTGATCTACTCTCTTTGACGCAAGGATTGACATAAGTGATGATGGTGATCGAAGTTTCATGCAACATCTCAAAGGTCATTATCTCAATCAAGATTGACATCGGGATGTTTAATGGGGAAACAGCCCACCCAAAAGTTGCTCTGCCTGTGCTGACGGCAAGGATTTTTTTTCTCCCACGGAGGGAGGGCGATACAGAGGTAAGAGACCCACAAGCAACAGGAAAGGTAAGTGTTCTATATCTATGGCTGTGGGGTTCCCAAACTTTACCATGACAACACCCTCCGATATACCAACAGATTCCAGCCAAGGCCCCCCCTGACATGGGTCGTGCCACACTTTTTCTGCACCCCATTTCATCAGTCGATAACTGCAACCCTGAACTACAACAGGAAATGTAATGTAATACATATACCAGTGTACAGTAGTCTATGGGTGCATTCCAATATGCGACCTTGCGTCCTACAATTGGGCTTGGGCCTCAACCTGCCTCCTGGCCCCTCCTGGGTGGAGAAAACAAAGTTTCCCTGCTGTCAGCCTAGCCAAAACAAATTTTGGGGGACTATTCTTCATTCACCATCCAGTTTGCAAATGAGAAAATGACTTAACAATTGAGTTTTTGGGAGATATTGAAATATAATGCTGCTGTCAGTGATGTCATGACATATTACTTCCTGGTACGAGGCCACAAGCACAATTGGAGGACGCAAGGTCACATATTGCATAAAAGACACCATTTTGTTTTGGGATACTTTTCTCCTCCTGCCGCGGCCCCCCAAGGGTTGCTGGCCCCCCACTTTGAAACACGCTGCAATAAACTACATACCAGGGGCGTAGCACCGTACTCCAGGAGTCTGGACACAGTCATAGCGTCCCTGTTACGCACAGCTGTGTGCATGGCTGTCCTCCCATTGTAATCCCCCTGGTCCATGTCAACGCCTGCGAAGAACCAGGCCTGTAGTTTCCTGTAATCCCTGGCTTGCGTCGCCCTGTACAATACAACATAGGAGGTAAAACGTGTATGTGGTTATGAGTACAGTTTAAAAATAAGAGCATTCAAAGATGGCAATCTGGCAATAAGGCAATGGCAATCTGCGCCCCCCTTGGCCAACCAGATGTGATTTGTCTGTGTATGGTCACTTGCATGAAGTCTGTGTGTCTCTGGTGCCCCCTGCAGATAACACAGAAACACTACAAGCAGAAGCAGACACACCCACACCCACACACACACAAGATGCACGGGTGTCATGGTTACAACCGTGGAGTCCACAGATAAATCATGGATGATGTGAAAATATATATATTTTAATTAAATTCGGGCGCGTTGCAGTTTATTCTAATAGCTGAGTGATATTCAATAGATGTAGCAATTAATCTGCGGATTGCAGGCGGGTTTGGTTTAGAAAATTGGTGAAGGAACACTCGTGCGAGCAGATAGTTATTTTGAGAAGCGGTTGCGGATGAGCGCAGCCGTGCATCTCTAACACAAACACACACACACACACACACACATACACACACACACACACACACAGTGTTATTCAACCTGGACTGGGGGGAGGGCGGGGGCAGGTAGTGAACAATAAATATGCCTTGAACTGTAAAAATGTGTTTAATGCGATTAGCAACACATAAAGATGTTGGGTTAGCAGTTAGAGGGAATTGTAGAGTACTACTGACTTGCACAGCTCCATGCCGATCCTAACAGACTCCAGGTACACGGCTCCTCCCAACATCTGCAAGGTCCTCACCATGATAACGTCGCTAGGGTGATAGAGAAATGTACAGAAAAGTAACAGCAATCAGCAAAGAATTGTCTAGGGCTGCAACTAGCTATTATTTTAATAGTCGACTAATCAATAGCTCTAGTCACGATAAGTCGCGAAAAAAAAAAACTTGCTCCAACCTTCGAGGCCTCTAGCAGAGGGAAGTGAAAAAATTCTTACAGCTCACAATGAGCTTTAAATCATGATATTGTAGTAGCTTATTTACTGCAAGATACAACGTCCAATTCATACATGCTGGGCAATTTTAGGTTTCAGTAAAGTAATAAAGCATTAGTAAAGTAAGTAAAAGAGCATTGAATTAAATGAAACCAATGAAAATTCTTGTCGACAATTTTTTATAGTCGATTAGTCACGATTAGTCGACTAATCGCTGCAGCCCTAGAATTGTCTATACATGGGTTTACCGTTTGTAAGCAATCCCTGACCTCTGATTGTTGGAAACGGTTGTCAGCCAAAAAATTACCTGGTTGGCTGCTTAGCATCTTGCCCCTCCTCAAAACACAAATGTTTGTAAACGAAAAACCTATGTATTAGAGTAAGATACCCCAAACCCTGCATACCCAATGCAAAGGAGAGTGCTCAAGCTCGACCTCCCAAGGGGGCGTTGTCCCAGAGAGGTCTATTGGATTAGAACTAACAAAATCTTTGGTTGTCTCCCCCGTCTGCTTCTCTTTCTGTGTCGTTTGCTGAAGGCTTGCTTCAGATTTGCGCTACCACCATCTACAGCGATAAGGGAACTCCATTTATTCTCAACCTAAAGTCTCCAAAGGTCTCCAAACCAAAGGTCTCCTAAAGGGGCGTTCACCTGACAGGGATCCAGGTAAAGTATGGGCTTGATGTACTGTATCTTACTCTAATAGGAGGATATTTGAAATCAGATCAGAAATAAGACTTTCAGGGAGTGCGGTAGGCACCCGTCCATAAATGGGCTTTCATGCTAATGGGGACCCAAGTTCATATTGAGCCACATATCCCATGGTGAAGCGCGCTGAGACACTATACCATATTGGGGCGACTCGGGTTCATGTCTGGCCTGGGTCATTTTCCACTTACTGCATCTCATCTCTTTGCTGTCCTGTCTAAATTAAAAACATAAAAGCCCACCCCCAAAAAACATTTAAAAAACACAGTTGATAATAAATACAAAAAAAAAGAAAAATAAGAAAGACGACTTTCACAGACATAGAGAAATAAGAGTGTTTTTCAGCATAAATCTTCAAGGTCTTTTGTTTCAGACATGTAAAGGTTTGTTTTATCTATTATCTCTGATGTCAGGTCAAACATGTCAGGTAATAGAATTTTTTTTTTTACATGTCTGAAACAAAAGAACTTGAAGATGTATTATAACTTTAAGACATAATGAACATCATACATCTGTTTTTCAGCATGCCTATTTATCATTTTGACTATGTATTCAAAACGCCACCAGACATGTCATAAAAGTTGAGAGGCTGGAGCAGGCTTCACCCAAACAGATTTTTCTTCTTTTTAGGGTGCTGACCAAAATAGTGTAAAACTGAAAAGTGAGAAAAGGTTGCACCATGCATAGACTTTCTTCTATTCTTTCATTATAATAAAAGAAAGTCTAGTACGCATGTTGCGACCTTGTCTTACTTTTCATTCCCCTGTCATGTCAGGCCATCCCGTCTCTTCCCCTTTAATTTCCTCCAAGACTTTCAGTACACCTGCTTATCCGGGCCCTGACTCACTTGTTCATGATGGCAAGGGTCATGGGGGTGTTTCCTTGAACATCAGCGAGATTATACGAGCATCCTTTGGTGATGAGGTACTTCATCATACCAATGTTGCCCATTTCACATGCCCTGTGGATAGGTGTCTGGCCATTGTAGTCCGAGGTGTCAATGTCCACCTGGCAGCATAATAAATAAATACATACTAACTCTCTCTCTATATATATATATATATATATGTCAACCAAAAGCAAGTCACATGCACACACACACACTTACCACTTTTAGAAGCTCTTGCAAACTTACGAAGTCATTGTTGGCCACACATTTACATGCAAAATATGCATAGGCTTTATTCCCAAAGTCCGTCTTCAACAGAAACAGTGAATTAGGTCACACACTTACTCGTGTTTCTTTGACAAGTGAAATGAAACTGGAAAGCTGTGATATTTGTTCATATTGATGCAATGTTACCTCTTTGTTTCTCTTTGTTTTGCCCAGCCTTGAACCTATCAAGTCACCAACACATTTCAAGAAATCCCTGTTTCTTGTTTTCGGGCCCAAGACCTCGACATTTGTGACGGACACCAAAGGATCGTTTTGCATGGCTGAAACAACATGAACTGTTATCATCACTTATCAGATTAGAATCCATTATCTTTACACATCTCTCTGTTGTAGTGCACAGTGGTAACAATGAACCAAAGAAACACTTTTTTTCGCCTTCTTTTAGTTAAAAGTGTGACAATACCTACCAATGCTAGTTAAACACGTCAACGAAAAGACTTGCGTAGCTAGAACTAGAGCTAGTGGTGATTTCAGGCTATCTCTCAATGTAACTAGGCAACCTTGCTAAATCAATCAACAATATTTACAACAATAATATAACATGGTATAAACGTTGTGTAAAGGTCTACTTTAACAAAAACAAAGAAGGCCACACAAGAACGAGCACGTACACAACTTAAACAAAATACAGATACATGCCTCTTGTCTTTGCTAACGTCTTGCTAGCAATTGTTAACCCTTGTCAGCCTACCTCTGGTGGAATAACGTAGCCTTCCAACTAAGAAGAAATATTTTATATAAGTCGCGTTTATCTCTCCTGTAGATACAATTAGAAGAAAAGTAGTCATATGTTAAACTATGAGACAAGTTGAAGGTGAACACAGCTACAGGACGAAGGACAGCTATCTTACCTGCTTCCGAAAACAAAATTGAGCTCGCAGTCGCAGCAGAATATCAAGGAAAGGCTGAATAACTCAGAGACACAGGCAAGTGATGCGCGTGCGTGCACCCCAGGCAGATCTTATAAACTGTTGATCCTGGCTCTCTCTGCTTATTTTCGAGGGGACATTGCTGTAGTCTACAGTAACTGCGTCAGGTTTGTCCAACGCCTCTTCATACTTGCGCTTGTGCAACTTCTTTCATGAAAGAAAATGATCTTCAAAATAACTGCACACCATGGGACCAAAATATCAACATGCATTGAATATTTTTTTCTCTTCTGTGTCTGACGTTTTGAATGTGAACATTTCAATATGCTTGCACGTCAGTGGTTCGCACATTTGTAGCCGGTAAATCACAAGCTGCGACGTCAAAGACATGCAGAACTACGATTCCCAGAAAACCCTAGCTGCTAGAACCGGAAGTCCAAGCTTGTCCATGGAAAAGAGAGAAGTTGAAAAGGATTGCCAGTATCGAAGCAGTAAATGAGGGAAACGTCCGAATTCCGAGGTTTCCAGAAATTGCCATAATCTCTGTCGGGTATGTTACTTGTGTTTGAATCAAACATTGTATACTAGATTATACTACGAACCACACATATATGTCTTATTAGCAGCTAATGATACCGTAACAGTAATGAGAAGCTTGTTAGCCAGCTAGCTTAAATTGAGCCTTGTAAATCGTGTGTCGAATCCATCACACAAACAATTCGTGATATCTGTCAGCTAGACAGATAAATGCTTTTTGTAACCTACTAAATATCCACATGATATGCGTTTCTGGTTTGAATAAGAAGATAGAAGGGGCTGGAGAGGTAGAAACCCGGTGCAATGCTGAAGATGTTGACAAGAGAGTACGGCATAAACCTTCCCCTTCACACGAAAGTACAGTAATTCTAGTCGTTTGACATTGGTTGTGTCTCATGACTCGTGTGCATTTGTAGTGTCAAGGCATTAACTGCTAGTTCGGGATGCCTGTTGCAATACTTTGTTCTGGGTTGATGGTCAATTTGTCATTGTTGTTTACATCTTACCCACTTTGTAGTGCACCCCGAATACGCAATACGTATGAGGTCATCATCGGGTTCTGCGTTTCGACATTTCCTAATGTATCCAGTGCTACTGTTACTAACACATGAGTAGCTGCTGACCAAGCGACGCTTTTACGTCAGGACTTGTTTTGAGTGTCTGTTTTCTGTCTCGTCGTTCAACAGGGCAGGGTAGGATCTTCATCCACCTATTTGCTTGTTGCTATGGCAATTCTATTTGCTGTGGTAGCTCGTGGCACCACCATCCTCGCCAAACATGCCTGGTGTGGTGGCAACTTTCTCGAGGTGACCGAACAGATCCTGGCCAAAATCCCCTCCGAAAACAACAAGCTTACTTACTCCCATGGCAGGTATGTCATATATTAAGTTGTGATTGGCCACCGCTCATCTGTTTACAAGGTGCAGGATTCAGTAGAAATTTCTGTATAAAAAGAAGACAATCCGCACTCTTCAGGTCTATTTTTGTGCAAAGAAGCTTTACTTGACTTGTAAGCTTTCGGTCCTTAGACCTTCATCAGGCAGAGCCTGATGCTTTGTTATACCCATGCTTTGTTATACTCACTCACTCACTCACTCACTCACCCTACCCCAGTTTGAGTTGTTGCAATACAAGATGCTTAAAATTGTTTTTTAAAAGAACCACTATTGCCTTCTGTGTTTCAGCTATCTCTTCCATTATGTCTGCCACGACAGAATCATCTACCTGTGCATCACAGATGATGTGAGTGTGATATTGTTGATTGAATGTGTGCCATTATTGAAAAAGGAAGTGCTACACGGAATGGGGTTACTTTTCAACAAAGTTGGAATAAGGCCTGTATTTTCATACTGGTTACACCAGGAAATGTGATGTGTCCAAAATGTGTCCGTCGTTTCTCTTTTTTCTTTTCTCAGGATTTCGAGCGGTCACGAGCCTTCAGCTTCCTCAATGAGGTGAAGAAGCGGTTTCAGACCACGTACGGGTCAAGGGCACAGACAGCCCTGCCCTATGCCATGAACAGCGAATTCTCCAGCACACTGGCTGCACAGATGGTGAGCTAGAGCCTCCGCTTTCTTTGAAAACACACACTCACATTTCACGTTTGTGCCACCAAGTCCAGTTACATGTACAGAGAATTCTGATTTCAAACGGAATATTGTCAATATTTCTTTTAAAACAAGTTCCACTTACATATGTGGCACAGCGCTCTGCAACCAGAATGTTCCCAGAACACGGACGGCCACATTCGGAATGAATTAAGATTTTACACGACTCGTGTGCAAACGGATTGCTGACACCATTCAGTTTAAAAACGGAATATTTGGGTGTGGTGTGGTGCAATGCGTAGAGCACCCGTACCAGAGAGACTCTTAAAGAATCTCTGTCCGTACCATATACATGGGGACCCGGGTTTGAGTCCAGCCTGGGTCACTTCCAGCTGAGATATCTCTATATATATTATGTGCATTGTGTATTTTTTCATTATTATAATTTTTGTATTATTTATCTACCGTATTTTTTTAGATTGGAATATTCCTCTCATTCCTCAACTGTGGATCTTATTAGGGGTGCCAGTCAATCTTTGTCCTGCAGTCATTTCCTGTGCCCTCTAGCTTTATGACACGAGGCTCGATGATGTCATTATGATCAACGTTTTTATTCAATATCTTGCAAAACTATTATTCAGGTATACCCTCTCATTTGCAATCGGTTTGTTTAATGGGTGAAAGCCCCTGAAAAGTCGCTCTGTGCTGGTTCACAGAAACTTAATTGTCTTCTACACAGAGGAAGGGTGACAATGAGAAAAGAGGACCGAGGATGGGTGGACAAAGATTGGCTTGTAACCCTGTACAATGTACAAGATATTACTGTATGAGCTCAGAAAGTGCCCAAAATAAAACATGTCGGATAGGTAGAGAAGTCATCTTAGGGGGAAAAGGCAGGTTAAAATAAGGAGAGGTGAAGTATATGTGACATGACTTTAGCAGAGATTCTTTAAGTATATTGAGATATGCCAATGGAATAGGTTGCTATGGGCACCTAACATGACCAGGTTCCGGTCTGCCTAAAGGGGCGTGTCATAATACTCCTAGCATTGAATAGAACAGTCCTTAGGTCTGCCTAGGTCTGCCTAAAGGGGGATTTCCCCCCCTCCCCCTTGTAATAATAGAACCCGGAAACAATGGGCCAATGGAACCTCTCTCTCTCTCTCTCTCTCTACTCTCTCTAACTTTAGTCTATGGCGCGTAATGGCAGTTAAACTTCCTAATGACCAGTGGGAAGAAGCTGTCCTGTAGTCAGCTTGTATGGGCGTGCATACTCCAGTATTATCAAGGACAGAGATCTGTAGTAAAAAAATTTTTTTTTAACTTAGTTGACCTTTGAGGAAGTGAAGCCTTGTGAAACGACTCTTGTTGCATTTGGACAAAAACAAATGTGTACTAATTTATGTGAAGGTTCACAGGGAGGAAGGCAGCCTTTTGCACACTAAAGCCTCGGTTACACTGGGATGTTTTTCTCTGTAACCGACCATTTTGCTTATCGTTCGCCTGTCTTGGCTATACGTAAATGACATAATGCCTCACGTTTGGCAGGAGTTAAGCCTCAACAGATGCTCAGGTTATGGAAAGCACAACAGAGAAAAGTCCTCAGACCATATAGGTTTTTTTTTTGTTTTTTTTTACAAAATGTGCTTAATTCAAAATTGAAGACCTCCTGTTTTCATGCCATTTGCCTTTGTCTGGTAGGCATTGCACACCCTCTCACTGTTATCATTGTGGTTATATAGACACGTGTGCTCAAGGATCTTGGTTTTACTATTGTTTGGCATTCATGGTTCGTGGGTGACCGGTTTCAACAGAAGAAGCGAGAGTGTTGAACACGAACTGAGAGTGGTAGTTGTCAACCAAGGAATCAGCTGGTCTAGTGGAAGATCATGCTGTGAGAAGTCCTGTCAGAGTTACCATCTCAATCAACGACTATACGGAGTTGATCGTCAGTGATATACAGTAGCGGTTGTGTCTCTTCTGGGTTTCCAACACGGGGTAATCATTCAGTGTGGAATCAGACACTCATTTCTCCCTTAATATTGGTAATATATGTGTGCAAATGCAGTTTTGGGGTTCTGTCTTGTCACTTAAAAGGCATAACAAGTTTCATAGAAATCCATGATGCCGGTTTGGCCACAAACTGCCTGATTGACCCAATACTGTATCAAGGATCTCTGTCTGTTGCTGGATCTCAGATGGTGCATATTGTTCATATTTCAGTGTGTATGGTGTATTAATTGTGCACTAAAACATAGTGCCCGAAGTGCACAAGTGGACCATCTGAGACACAGCATATGTGTGTACCGAAACTAGAGCCCTGTGAAATTCCTGGCTTAGTGTCAGACCTAATGTATAGATATTTTACGACTGACACTGTCAGACGTTTCCACTTCTTTGTTCTCACTGATTGTTATTTAATTCATTTTTTTGTGTGTCGTCACCAGAAATACCAATCGGACCCTCGGGGAACCGATCGCGTGACAGAGACGCAAATGCAGGTGGATGACCTTAAGGGCATCATGGTCCGAAACATTGGTGAGGACACGGGGCTACCCAGCTTTGTGCTTGTTATATACTTATTAGTCCTCCTAGTATGACGCCAGGGACACATGCATGCAAATTTGGCCAAGCGAAGCGAACTTCGCTATTCATTCCTATGAGGGAGGCAAAGGTAAGCGAACAGGAGTGAAGCGATGCAAAAAATATTCAACCAATTTCACTGTTATGCAAATGAGGAGCCAATTTACCTGCGGCTGCCTATCAAATCAGCAACATAATTGTTCAATTCCATTTGATTCGCTGTGACGACCTGATGACGGTTGAGCTGTCAGAATTGAACACTGAATCTTGCCCCTTTTTGCTTTGCTCGTTTCGCCTGTATGCGACCCTGGCGTGACATATATTGTTACATTTACATATTGCTATATACATTCTGCCATGATCTCTTCAGTCATCTAATTATTGACACATTCTGTCCAAAATGTGAAATTAAAAATGAAAAGCATCGTAAATGGTTCTTTCGAATGTGTGCAGATCTTGTGGCTCAGAGAGGAGAAAAGCTTGAACTTCTCATCGACAAGACGGAGAACCTGGTGGATTCGGTGAGTCCTCATTTCTCTCCAACCAATCACCTTACCAATGTTCTGGCCTTGCTGTATGTCAGGGGTTCCCAACATTTTTCAACCTTATGGGCCCACTTGACACTTTCAGAAATATAGGGGCCCAACTTTGGCCCAATAAACAATACAACTCAAACGAATAGTCAACAGCAATACATTTTATGTAGATTTTTAGAAAATTATTTCAGGGTCCACTTGGAATACCTTCCTAGCCCACCAGTGGGCCCTGGCCCACAGTTTGAGAATCACTTCTGTAGATGATACTGACCTAGTTTTTTTTTCATCTTTCTCTCTGTTTTTCTTTCAGTCGGTCACCTTCAAAACAACAAGCCGTAACCTAGCTCGTGCCATGTGCATGAAGAACCTGAAGCTCACGGTTATCGTAGCACTGGTGGTACTGGTAAGCATAGCTTTTGTCTTTCGGCTTATTAAATTCATTTTCTCTCTATTTATAGAAAACACTAACTAGAAAGGCCTCAGTAGACGTCAGTTAAGATTATTTACCTGATTATATGCCTGCTGTTTACATATTTGCAGATTAAGTCTTCAACAGATTAAGTATTAAACATGCTTTCAAATGAAAACTTCACACGGTTTTTATGTAATCTTATGAAACTGGAAAGCGTTTCAGGTTATGTTGTTTCACATGTGCACTTTGTTTAAAGAAGTAGAAGTTGTATACATGTGTGTGAGAACAAGACCTTTAACGGAACAGTCCACCCCTTCCTGGAAATGTGCCCATTTTGCTCCTTTCCTCAGATAAATTAGTGAGTTTTACCTTTCGCCCGTTCCTCTGCATTTGGCTGGTTACCACCAGACATAATCACAAGTGAGATAAGGTCTGGAGACCTGCCTACTGTTAGCCTGGTAAACCAGCGCCACCCGCTGGGCGCTGCAATTTTTCAGCGGCGAGTGGGTCTGGCCTCGGATCTGAGAATGTTTTGGACACTGCCCTGAGTCTGGCAAAACCAATTACAACACAGAGATCTGTTTTGAATCAAAGCGGGCAAGGTTTTGAGGGAGTGACGACGAAGCTTGCAACACCGTTGGGAAAGCACATCAACGGCAAAGATCGCCTATTGGTCAGAGTGCCGGCACGGTTTGAAAAAACAACAGGTTGTTCTCATCGGCAATCGTCCGAGGTATAGTTCATCGGGGCCAGACTAAATTACTCTGGTCTCACATTTAGGCTGGTTTATCAGGCTAGCCTACTGTAAATCCCGTAGGGGTTGTATGGTTTATGATTGATGACGGCTGTCTGTTGGGCGTTACAAATGTGTATCATTTGGCATAGTAGCCCATGGCCAATCGTGTCAGTTCTATCTATTCAAACAAACTGCAGTCATCGCCTTTTCACTCCTCCCTGCTCTCTGATTGGAGACCATGATCAGAAACCCTTGCTGAGGGATAGATTCCGTGCTGTCTTTCAGATTGGAACGATTCTGCAAAGCAGTATGGGATTTCCTTTGCTACTTCCGGATATATCATTGAACCCAATGGGACCATTAGCAGCTAGCTGGTACCATTCGTCTCAATGATGCTTGCTAGCTCGAAGGTGCAAGTTGCGCCACCAGAGTCAGAGAACGGCTGAAGAAATACAAATTAAGAAGACATTTTCTTCACACAACATCGCCATATTTCATGTGAAACTGCATTACATGAAAATGATATGGGGGGCAGGATAAGATGGCCTCAAGGCCCATAAACGGCCCTGGGACATAGGTTCCCCACCCCTGGGCTAGAAGAACAGGAAATAGGTGAAAATAAAATAAAAAATAAAATTCTTAACTTCTGGAGAGACGGAATTTTGGCGCAGTTTCAGAAATGGTGAACTTCACCTTTAATGTACTTCAGTAATGGCAAAATACATGTGACTTTGTCTGTGCAGATTGTGCCGTTTCTCACTGCCTGCCGCCCTTTAGTTATGATCAATGTGTTTTTGTGTGTGCAGGTCGTGCTGTACATCATTGTTTCCGCAGCCTGTGGCGGGCTTAGCTGGCCCACTTGCCTCAAGAAGTAGGACGACAGACAGCGAGTGAAAGAGGGGAAAATAAGCGACAATAAGAAGAAAAAAACATCAAGTTGACATAAAACGCCTCCTACTCTTGCTTCCTGGGGGTCTGTAAGGGAAAAACAACAAGTAAAAGAAAAACACAAAAGACGGCACTCTCAAGAAACATTTTTGTAACCACTTGAGCTCCATTCTTACTTCGCCTGGTTTGACCCTCCTCTCCTCCTCATCTTCACCATCTCGTCCTTCCTGCTCCTGGTCTTCTGGAGGAGGAAGTCCAACAGGAAGTCACGGCGAACGCCGGCCACACCGATGAGGAAGTGGAGGTGTGGCGACATTCCCCCCTCACCCCGCCCCATGCAACACCACACCAGCCAGTAGCAGAGATGCAGACTTCAGTGTGACAAACCACAAACTTTTGCCCATGTTATGTTTGTTTGTTTTTTCCCTTCTCCTTTCCCCTTTTTCTTTTGTTCACATAAATGCAGTAGTATGATGGAATGAAGACGAGTTGGATTGACTGACTGACTGACTGAACAACATAACTGACTGCGTTCAACTAGGCTAGTAGTGTGTGTTTGTAATCTTCAGGTTTGAAGCATGGTTTCACTTTTTTTTGTTGCTTTGGTTCCTTTACGACACCAGTCACAAGATCCACTGTTTCAAGTGATGTACATGGACATGTTCACTTCCAGTGCATAAGAGAGGAGTTCTCCACAGGAAGTGACATTCATCAGGGTAGCCTTTGACCTCCCTTCTGATTGGTCATAGTTTAACGGTTATGGTTGGCTGGTAGAAAAGACCATCTTACTAGCCATGTTGACCCATTAGTGAGCATGTTTTGGCTAGTAAGAGTACTGTAACATCTACAAGCCGGTTTGGCTGGTAGTGGAAAAAAAGTTAATTTAGGGCCCTGGTTGTTTCATGTGGATTGCTGCCTAAAGGAGCATCTTTGCCAGTGAGTTGAAGTGAGTTGGTTGGTTGGGTCATGGGTTTGCTTTGCGACCCTCCCTTTACCTACTAAACCTCATATGACTTGTGTTAATATCATCATCATCATATTATATGTACGTACTACGAAGCCTTGCTGTCAGTAAGTGTAGCCAGCCATCATGTATTCCCCTTTAGAGAAAAGAGTTGGAGCTGTCTCCCATAGCGCATTTGTGCCAAGGGCACGCCTCATATGTCTCAAATCCTCTATTGGAAATCAGCAGGTTTGTAAAAATGTGCTTACCACTGTCCAAAGCGGACATCGTTTTGGGTTGTCCTGGGTTTTTTTTGTACAATGTGAATCTTTTTTTTTTCTTTTTTTTTGGTACGTAATGCAAACTGTGGCCATAGTGCAAGCTTCTCAATCCTTGCCAGTCATCCCTCTGATTCAAAATGTCCCATACCTGAGGATGGAGGAAACACCTGTGTTGTAATGCCAGTACCTGTAACTCAAAAAACGCCAGCGCCGTGTGTCATTCTTTTTTTTACTTTGAAACTGAAATGTCAGGATGCTTGGTCAACAAGCATGGCCTTCTTCACATGATTTCCTGTCGAGTAGACATGTATCCTCTCCCAAACATCCTGTGAATTCACCATCCATCTAATGCCATTTTACAGTACCTCTCATGTGTAGGTCTCATTGACACTGAATATACGTCAGTGGTAGATCTGGACTATTGAGTCAGGGTATTTAAGGGCAGGTACAAGCCTGCTAGTCTGTAACAGCCATAGAAATAATATAAATACAAAATCTGGATTCTGGACAGCCAGATTATAGCAGGTATCGCCAACATTTAGAATAACTTCAGTGTGGGATTTTATTTTGTTTTTTTCAGAGTAGCAATTTCAGTCATCCTCTTCCAAATGTTTTTTCAACAATGCACTTTTTACATATTACTTTGCTTCCTGCCATGATGTCTATAATCATGTAATTATTTAAAGATTGTCTATCTAAAATTTTAAATGAAAATAAAAAAGTATTGTAAATCACCATTTGCACTTCTGATTTAAGAGTGGTGATGCATGCACACAAACATTGTTCAGTGATAAAGAAAAACCTCACTGCAGTCTTGGAGGAAATGAAATTGAAATCTGTACACAAGATTATTTTTAAATACATCAAGGTCACAGAAACAGACATGTTTATTGTTGTAGACTTACAGAACAACATTCACAGTGATCCAACAAGTCAAAAATGGACAGGTTTGTTATCTGAGATCTATATCTCAGCTTCATCTCATTGTCTCAGATGACGTTTTCCCAGGAACAGGCAGCTAGAGATGACCGGAAATCACCATCATTCTTTAACCTGAAAGGAAATCATGTTGTTATTATCAACCACCAAATGTAAGGTTAGACGCACAAACGTAGACCAATTGCATATTTTGGAGCCATATTTACCTTGAGCTCCAAATCGGACTTCTTCTGGGCCCTTTTCACATCTCTCTTCCTGGGCCCAGTTCTGCTTGTCACCCCTGGAAGAGAAACACAGACACCCCATTGTTTAGGGAAGACAAAGAGGTTCCTAGATAGGAATCCTGAATGTAGGCCCACAAAGACGCACACATTTTCATTATTTGTCTGATGTAAATGTATCCTTTAAACGTGTGATAGTGACACACATTTCTGTATAATTTAGTTGTTTCCTAGACAGTGATCCTGAAAGTACAGTAGGCTCACCGAGAAATACACATGACCTCTGAAACAAATGTATTCAGTCAAACTGTGACTGTGACATCCATTTCTGTACATTTCTGTCACTCTGTCTAATAAGGCCTATATCATGCAGTTGTTGATATAAAGAATATCTCACCGTAGTCACTCAAGGAATGGGGGCCCTCGAGGTCTTGTGGGCCGTCAGGCTGGGGCTCGTCTGACTTTTTGTAATAGTAATCCTGATCGGGGGGACCAAAGCGCTGGAGGGCCGAACAAAAGAAAACAGGGGATTACTACTACACGTTAATAATGGCGAAACAGTTTATTCTTTGTAGTCTAGTCATATGAGTGTAGACTTCTCTTTCGAATTCAGTTAATCCTCTTAGAATGGAAGGCATGCTGGACGTGAGAGAGAGAGAGAGAGAGACTCTTCATGAAACAAAGAGTTGCCATGGTACTGCAGCCAGTCAAATGGGACTAAGTAGGGTTTGGGGTTGGTGTTGGGCTTTCAAAGTTATTTTGAAACCCTCCTATATAAAAAAAAAGTCTCTGGGTGTTGCACGCCTTCCCCAAATCCAAGTCCAGTCAAAACATTTCAACACTGTACCACCAGCGTCGGAACACTTATAACACACATGCCCTAGGTTTCAACACCGCCCCACTCCTGTCAGTTGGGACTACAGACATGTCTGGATGGGGATGCCATGGCCCAGTGGACTAAGCCTATATCACAGCCTGGGGACCCGGGTTCGAGTCTGACTCAAAGCTGTTTTCCGGTCTCTCCCAACAATTTTCTGTCTCTCTCTCACACACTTTCATATCAATAAACATAATTTTAAAAACCCAAAATATCTTTCTTTTGTTAAAGACATGTATGGCTGAGACCCACCTTGTCTGGCCACATGAAGCTGACAAAGAGGATGATGGGAAGGCCCACAGAGAAGACGTAAACCCCCCACAGCCACGGCCTTTTCATCGTCGCCACATACAGCTGCTCCAGCACTCCTGCCTAATGACCACAGAATGAGACAATAAGGAAACATAATTTTCATTATAACACAGACTTGCCAGTATATTCTAACAAAAACATATCAAAATCATGCAAAAATCATATGTAATTATCTGTCTGAGCAGACCTTCTGCCTGATGATCACAGAAAGTGAGCATGAATAATATTTTTTTTTTAAATCCCTAAACCTAAATGCCAGTATATGAACCCATACATACATGTGCATGAAATAGTTTCCGTTGTCCATATGAAGAGTTACATCTTTCCATGAATAGGATAGGTGAATAGGTGAAATCAGTAAGTGAATCAACATGACAGGTCCTAAACCCAAAGGCGAAACAAACTGACCCATTTTTTAGTTTTGTGTATGTGTGTGTGTGAGAGGTCACAGTTTCTCCACCTTTCTACTGTGCCTGCCATGTGTGAACAAACAATAACGCATCCTTTGTGAAATGTACATGCACCATTGGTCAAAGGCTTTTGTTTAACCCATTTAAGCCTGACGCTGCGCCTGGAGCTGCATGGATGCTGTATTCAGGCTCTTGAGATTATAGTTTTTTATTAAAAATGTGAGTGTGTTAAAGCTGGAGAAGAAAACCCGGCCTAATGCAATATGGGGGTCCTAACTTTTAAAAGCAACTTATTGCACGTTTTTATGTGCATCAGCGGCTGAGATATTTACAAAGCGGATTCCTAAAAAGTTGGGACACTTTGTATTTTGTGAATAAAATCAAAACGCTGGCATTTTCAAAACATTCAATATGTTAACAAGGTAGAACATTATGTACAGACAACAAATCAGTTGTTAAAGTCAAGCAAAACTATTGTTTTGAGGTAATTATGTGATCATTTAAAATTTCACCCTTGCAACAAATCCCAAAACAGTTGGGACAGGGCCAATAAAATGCTTTTTATATTGGATAAGACTAAACACAACTCAAGGGATGATGCTGAACAGTTAAATACTTTGACTGATGGCATCATTTTATTCAAAAATTAGATATTTTGATGTGCGAGACATGATTTCAGCAGCTCAACTGATAGGTATGTTCTTCAACTTGTTTACCTTTTATTATGCTGAATATGTGGCATATCCTGACTGCAAGAAAACTATTTTGTGACCTGTTTACTCTTATGATGGAACCACACTGTTGGAACACAGTAGAGATTGAAATTGGCCACCATTATGGGGCAATATCTAAAGGCGGTGCTCCAAAAAATAATGCCTTGGTAGCTATGTTTACTGTTTAAAGACTGTATGTGTCATTCAACATTCATTTTAATGCTCTACATGAGTAAGAAGACCCTAACCAAGTCACCTCTGCACCCCCTTACCATCATTTATGCTGTCTTTCAGACTGACCACTAAATCAAGCTGAAGTATTCATTTTCTATAACCTGGAGGGTCCATGACTCCATAATTTTCAAAAAGGATTAAATATTTCCCATTCTGTAATCAGAGGACAGTTTCACATGTCTCCTAGGTCCATAGAATGAGCTTTTCCGCATGCAACGCTGTTAAATGTCTGCATCATGTGCATTAATCAAATGTTGTGTTTATGGTCATTTTTTCGAGAGCTGTCATTGATGGATTGTCATAGTTTGCTTATTGACCACGAGTATGTCATGATCTCATAACTCGTGCAATGATTACACAGAACTCTATATTACGGAAATAGGCCTTATATGCCTGCAATTTTGATAATTCAATCTTTCTGTGTAATAGATAAGTAATTAGTCCCCCAAAATATTCGCTGCTGAGTGCTGCATTTGTGCATTCATGTTGGCAGTCAATATAGTTCCTTTTAAAATATTCTTCCTTGTGTAATTTTTAGAATTATCCAACTATTACAACATGTTTTGGCCCTGTCCCAACTTTTTTGAGATTTGTTGCATGGGTCAAATTTTAAATGATCACATAATTACCTCAAAACAATAATTCTGCTCGACTTTAACAACTGATATGTTGTCTGTATATAACGCTCTACCTTATTAACATATTAGATGTTTTTAAAATGCCAGCATTTTCATTTTATTCACAAAATACAAAGTGTCCCAACTTTTTTGGAATCCGCTTGTAGGTTTTTATAGGCTGACAGTATCTTTTACCAAAAAGGGCTTTTGCATTCAGCTGACATTATTGCAGGTGCCTTGGGTTAACTCTTTGAACATATTTTAGTGTTTAAATACCTTATGGGTCCGCAGCACTGATCAATACTGTACATACCGTGTATGGTGCCCATCTGATACAGCTATCAACAGACATAAAACTTAACACTGACACCTGGTAATACATATTTGTATCATATTGTCTTTGATTAACACTACTCTTTCTAAATTTCTCAAAAATAATGCCTACAACAAGATATTCATTCATAACACGAAAATCATACTGGATCACAGAAGATGCTGTCACATTTTGACATTTGCATGAATGACTACTACTCAGCAACATTGCTGTTGCACAGTCAAGTCAAGTGTACTTTATTGTCAAAAAAGCGTTAGAGTTAGCACAGAAGTTTGAAATTGCGTTTGACCAGTCTCCAACGTGCAGTTTAACAAGTAAAACATATAAATCAGACGGTTATGTGAATGTCATTTTTTGTCATTTTTCACCTGCTTCCTCTGTCCCCATGTGTCCTGCGTCCAATGCTGGGCGATGGCGAGGTCATCACAGAGCAGGATGTTGTCGAAGAGCACCCCTGCAGTGAGGGACCACAGCTCCAGCCCCACGGCCCGCACAGGGGCCATGCGGAACGGGTGGAGGTCCTCAAAGTAGGCAGGGTTTGGGATGGACCGCGGCTTCCAAGGTCCCTTTTATGTTTTGGAAAGGAAGGATCATCACAGTTTAATTCACAATCCAGTGCAATCATTACTGTATGTAAAAGTGATAGTTTGGGCGAAAGCCGACTGTTGACTCCAAGCTAGGAGGGTTTCGGTTTTACTATGTGCAGAGCCAAAATCTTTGGGTGGAAGTAGCCTACATAGGATGGCATCAGCTTCCAAGGTTATTTTAATGTTTTGGAAAGGAAGGAAATCATCACAGGTTGATTCACAATCCAGTGGAATTACGCACAGAGCGAAACGCTCAGGATAAGACACCCCACCATTACTGTCATTGAAGAACACAATGGGTATAGCAGCCCTTCATTGTAATGCAGCGACTGTACTATGTGTATGCAGGGCCGCTGACAGCTTTGGCTGGGCCCAGGACAAAGTCATCTGAAAGGGCCCCCCACTCACCCACCCAATAAATACAATGTAATGAGAACCAAATTCTGGCCCCCCTCTGTCGCTGGGCCCGGGACAACTGTCCCATTTGTCCCCCCCTGTCGGCTTTCCTGTGTGTATGTGTCTGGTGCTGTGTTGTGACAGCGAGTGACTGGCACCTTGTAATTGGGGTTGTCAATCATAGGAGGGTACCACCTCCCTCTGTAGGCTGCGTTGCGCAGCATGGGCGGGGACCAGGGACCGCAGCCTGCCGCTTGGGCACACACAGGGTTGGGGACCAGGGGGGCCTCCCACTCCCCATCCATATCCTCCGACCTGGGAGAAAGGAAGACACATGCGATTAATGAGCAACTGCACTTTACTTTTTGTTTTATTCTTTTGATCTCTTTGATTTTCAGCACTTTTTAATGTATTGTGTATTTTTCTCAGAGGGCCTGCACAAGAGTTCCTATGTGCTTGGACTACTAGTTTATGCACAAATGGCAAATAAAGAACTTTGAACTTTACCATTGTACTCAGGGTTCAAAATAAACGTTTTTCATTACCAGCCAAAATGGCCAATTGATGTTAATCTTACTAGCCAAACACACACTCACCAATGGGTCAAAGTGGCTAGTAAGTTTTATTTTCTAGGGCCCTAATTGCACTGTATTTAAGATATGAGGGGGTTTTGTCCTGTGTCATCCTGCGTTCTGTCCTGGTGGGTGGGAGGATAGGGGGTGGTATTGTGGATGTCTATTGTGTCTTTTTTGTTCTGTTTTTGCAACTGTATTGTAACTGTATAAATGGCATAGAACAATTTTCCGCAAGGACAAAATATTTCCTAGCTATCCTATCCATCATCTATTTAGATCAGAAATGCAGCAGAGTTAATTCCACACGATCTTGAGAATAGGTTCCAATCGATTTTATGCTGATTCAACTCTTCAAGTGTTTAATTAACACATCACATATAGATTCACAGTATCAATTCAACATTTATAGTTCAATTTAACACTAAAATCAAAGGGGAAACACAATATTCTGATAATAGTGTTGAATAAACACTGCATCCTTAATGTGTGCATTTACTGATTTTTTTATTCACTCTCTGAACACTGTAAGATATATTGCAAGCACACAGGAAGTGGTCAGACAGACACATGACATGACAGACCCGCATCTCATTCAGTTGCAGGCCCAGAAGGCATGCAGGCTGGCTGGGAGTCTGGCTGACTCACCAGTCATTACAACTGGTCTCTAGGGCTGTAACGATATTGTATCGAACCAAGAAATCGTGATACACAGAGTCACGATACTGTATCGTGATACAAGGAGGCAGTATCGTGATACGCCCTTTCAAAGTTTTATTACCCATTAGTCCAGAAAACAACCTTATGATTTGATGTGATAGTGTTTCCAAACTTCAGTGGAGATACATTTCAGAAATCGTGGGGTGTATCGAACCGTAGGTCAAAAATCGTGATACGAACCGAATCGTGAGTTGGTCAACTGGTCTCCGTGCTTCAGTGCCTCGTATGTGTACAGTATGCAGGGGGTGTAGTGGGCGTGGTACGCGGGGGGTACATGGTCCACCCACTTTTCTTGAGGTGAGATTTAAAAAAGAAAAAAATCTGTCCGTGTTTGAATACAAAAATGGGGTTGACATGATAAGTTGCCTAAATAATGAATGACCTCACAAATCGCCTACCCCCACTTAAAAAATCCGCACTACACCACTGACAGTATGCGTACATGCCTAATCAGTTAATACTTGACCGGAGGTACTATATACCTTGCCGGATGATTTAGAGCAATGCCCATTACGATGTATATACAGTATACACGTAATTCTCTCCCTACTTTTCACCTGTCTGTTTGTCTGATGAAGACCTTGACGATAGAAAACATTGTTTAATTGAATACAATCACTGGAAGCAGCACATACTGAGAGTATTAATGTAGTTTATTTTGCAGAACAAATGGTCTAGTTTTCTTGACAGCGCAGCAGCCGTATTCGGATATGTTTTTTGTCTGACTCATCAAAAAAGTGAAGGAGACTCACTCACACTATCGCCTAATGTTTCTGATAGCTTTCAACTTGGTGCTGAATCCCACATAAACCATAGATGAATGAAGGAAGCGAAGGACAGCACTCTTCAGAAACGTTTGTGGGTGAATAAACAAACAAATAAAAAAACCTGAAGAGCGCTGTCCTTTGCTTTCCTTCATTCATGTCTGTGACTCACCAGTCCTCTGTTCTCTAACCAAGTAAGTTGCTAACTAAGTTGGCAACGACATGTTGAGAAACGCACCCCTGAAGAGTGCTGTCTTTCGCTTCCTTCATTCATGTGTGAGCAGCAGCCTTATTCGGATACGCTTTTTTCCCCTCAGTTGCTTGTCTGGCTGGGGAGCGTGTCTATGTTCCCACAGCCCATTCGTCCCACATCACTAACATTTTTACAATTATTTTTTAAGCCCATTGGTCCCACAGCCCAATGGTCCCACAGCATATTCTTGCTGCTCAATGTTCCCACATTTCAAGAAAATATTCAAATTCAGGCCCTATGTTCCATGGCGGGGAGAACGGCACATGCTCTCAGTTTACTTGGAGATGTGGGAACATAGACTTGTGGAACAAAGGACCTATATTTGAATAAGTTCTTTAAAATGCGGGAACATGGAGCAGCAGGAACAGGCTGTGGGAACATAGAGCTGACCCCGTCTGGCTGTGTGACTCACCAGTCCTCTGGTCTCTGTGCCTCGGGGTCGGGGATCAAGGGCTGCTCCTCCTCCAGCCAGCCGTCAGGCCTCTGGGCAGCGGGGTCTGGGATCAGCTCCGGAGCATCCTCATCCCTTTGGTGGATACAATACAGAAAGTCATTCATGATATTTTTATGATAGAGGCCTCAGGGCATTTGCATGTGAATTTGAGTGTGTGTGTGTGTGTATGAATGCTTCTCTCTGTTTCTCTTCTCTCGTGTGTGTGTATATATATATTCTTTTTTTGAGGGCTGTTCACCTTTACTATTAGGATAGCGTAGTGGGTAGGTGATGACAGGAAATGAGTGGGAGAGAGAGACGGGGAACTAAGGATCTGCAAATGACCCAGACAGGAATCGAACCTGGGTCGCCATCGTAGCAAGTGCAGAGCCCTACCGTTAGAGCCACGACAGGGCCTTGATTTTTGAGTGTTAATGTTTAAAAAGAATGGCAATGCGATAACCATACGGAACAGCAACACGTACCAATCCTGGGGCTTTGTGGCCGTGGGGTCCGGGATGCGCTCCCTGTCCTCCCAGTCATCTGGTGCCGTATCTTCAGGGTCCAACACCTCCAATGGGGGGTTCACTGGAGGAACCATGTCCTCCAGCAAGCTGCCTTTACTGATGACCGCCAGGTCTATCAGAATCTCATAGGTGTTGTCGGGGTACAACCCTACAACGTGACCACATGAAGGCACACTACTGTAAGTTGCAATTTTGTTTTGGTTTCAACTCCATGCCTGATATTGCTGTAAAATGACGACTAGGGTGAAAGCAAACATGGGCTACTCAAGTCAAGTCAAGTGTACTTTATTGTCAAAAATGTATGTAACAAGGTTAGCATAGAAGTTTGAACTTGCGTTTGACCAGTCTCCAATGTGCAGTTAAACTAAACATATAGTTAAGACATTGACTATAATCTCTCTCTGTCTCACACACACACACACACACACACACACACACACACACACACACACACACACACACACACACACACACACACACACACACACACACACACACACACACACACACACACACACACACACAGTAAAAAAAACACTAACATACAAATATAGACTATTGACAATAGAAGTACAATAAATACACACACATGCAGTGTGCAGTAAGAAGAGTAACAAACTGATAGACAATACACACACACACACACACACACACACACACACACACACACACACACACACACACACACACACACACACACACACACACATACACACACACACACACACACACGTGTAAGGTGCGAAGGGTACTCACTATGATTGGCAATATTAGTGAAACACAAGAAGGAGAGGACTTAATTGCGTAATCACAGAGGTCTCTGATGTGATGACCTAATGATTGGAATCCAAAACAAAACTGAAAGAATCAAAAGAGAGAAAAAGCATGCGGTTTCAGTTATTATAGACAGAGATGTCAGATACCGTAAGCTGTCATCAGACCACATAAGACATCTGTGTCTTGACCCTTGACCAATTCAGATCAAACTTTCAAAGGTGCTCTCTCTCTCTCTCTCTCTCTCTCTCTCTCTCTCTCTCTCTCTCTCTCTCTCTCTCTCTCTCCTGTCGTGTACAGTACTCACGCAAGGTGTACAGGTGTGGCTTGCGGTCGTTGAAGTAGTCAGCTAGGTCCACGGCTGGCTGCCGCGCTTGCTTCTCCTCGTACTCCCCCGTGAGAGGGTTCTGATGGCGGAAGATGAAGTGGACCTTGTGGCTGCTGCCGCACTTGTCCGGTCCAAACATGATGGAGTATGGGGTGGCGTCGCTGAACTGGGCCTGTAATCACGAGAAGGGCTGAGTAAAAGGCATCTTTTGCTGTAAAATACTGTAATAGCCCGAATATAAGAATGTCTTTCTGTTCTAAAAATAGGTCTTTTAAGGGGGGGGATCTCATATTCGGGCCAATAACGTAATACAGGTAACACATGCTTTGCATTGTGCTTTTCTTTTTTATATATACAGTGCCCTCCATAATTATTGGCACCCCTGGTTGAGATGTGTTAAAAGCCTTAAAATAAATTCAGTGTTTATTGCAGAAGAATACTGTCACACTGAAAATTTTAGGAAAATGTAGCCTTCAACTCAAATGAATTGTAGGAAAATAAAAAAAATCCCTGACTAAAAAATAATTCTTTTTCATTAAATCACCTGTTCCACAATTATTGGCACCCTTAACAATTCCCAGGAAATAAATATAATTGAAGCATTTCTGTCATTTCTACAGTAGTTTACAAAGTTTACCAGAGTATGTAGGAACATTTAATTAGTAATTCATCACTTCCTGTTTCCCTGGGGTATAACTATGACGTGACACCGAGGCCATTTCTCTTATCCACTCTTAAACATGGGAAAGACAAAGGAACACAGCATACAAGTGAGGCAGATGTGCGTCGACCTTCACAGGTCAGGCAGAGGCTACAAGAAGATTGCCACTCAACTGCAGCTGCCCATATCTACTGTGAGAGGAATAATTAAGAAGTTCAAAACAACTGGAACAGTGGTAAACAAGCCTGGACGAGGACCCAAGTTTATTTTGCCACCACGCACAGTGAGGAGGATGGTAAGAGAAATCAAAATATCTCCAAAGCTCACTGTTACAGAATGACAACAAATGGTAGCATCCTGGGGTCACAAAGTCTCCAAATCAACCATCAGGCGCTGTCTACACGCCAACAAGCTGTTTGGGAGGCATGCACGGAGAAAACCTTTCCTCACCCACAATCATAAACGCAAACGTCTGGAGTTCGCCCAGCGGTATTGGGCTTCAACTGGGACCGTGTGCTTTGGTCAGATGAGACCAAGATTGAGCTTTTTGGCAACAAACACTCTAAGTGGGTCTGGCGTGCCACGAAAGATGCGCATGCTGAAAAGCACCTCATACCCACTGTGAAGTATGGGGGTGGGTCAGTGATGCTGTGGGGCTGTTTCGCTTCCAAGGGCCCTGGGAAGCTTGTTAGGGTGCATGGCATCATGAATGCTTTGAAATACCAGGACATTTTAAATCAAAATCTGTTGCCCTCTGCCAAAAAGCTGAAGATGGGTCGTCACTGGGTCTTTCAGCAAGACAATGACCCTAAACATATGGCCAAATCTACACAGAAATGGTTAACCAGACACAAAATCAAGCTCCTCCCATGGCCATCTCAGTCCCCAGACCTCAACCCCATTGAGAACCTGTGGGGTGAGCTGAAGAGGAGAGTACAGAGGAGAGGGCCCAGGTCTCTGGATGATTTAGAGAGATTCTGCAAAGAGGAATGGCTGAAGATCCCTCTTTCTGTCTTTTCCCATCTTGTGAAACATTATAGGAGAAGATTAGGTGCTGTTTTGTTGGCAAAAGGGGGTTGTACAAAATATTAACAACAGGGGTGCTAATAATTGTGACACACATTATTTGATGTCAAATAATTATTTCTTTATGTGGGATTTTTTCCCCACTGAATAAATGCACTTGTATTGAAGGTTGGATTTTTCTCTTTTTTTCCATTAAGGTCCCATATTATTTAGAGAAAAATAATAATAATTGGAAGCTAAAAAACACATCTCAACCAGGGGTGCCAATAATAATGGAGGGCACTGTATATATATATATATATATATATATATATTTTTTGGTCTTTTTGACTTTATTTATGATAGTATAGTCAAGATGGTGACAGGAAGCGAGAGGGAGAGAGAAACGGAGAAGGACCAGCAAAGGACCTGGGCTGGGAATCGAACCCTGGTCGACCGCATAGTGGACGAGTGCCCATAGTGCTTTTCTTGACAATCAATGATGCTTATGCTGCAATATGACTGAAGGATGCCGTATAATCATTGTGTGCCATAACTACAAATTAAAATGACTGCAGCAATGGCAGTGGCAGGAAACGAAACGGCAATAGCATTGCAGTGCAGGAAAACGAAATACATGATCTTCCACCTCACACTACACTACACACTACACTCACTGCTACAGTACTTACAACAACAACAACAACAACAACAACAACAGCAACAGCAACTTGAACTACTAAGCTGCGCTTCCTTTTGCGATGCATGTACATCTGTATGGTTCTTAATCTGATATGATGTGATATACCGTACTGTATTTTGAATTAGGACCCCAGTAAGACTATCGAAGTGGTATGACACAAGCTAATGGGGATACTTTAATAACATAAAACAAAATAAAAAAACAACAATCCTCACCAACTGAAGGCTGCCATGATCAGACAACAGCTTGATGTAGGCCCCTCCACAATCCATACCCTTCTGGAAGTGGACCTCATACCTGCATCAAGGTGGAGAATAACGACAGCAAAGGAGTAAATCTGAGGAGCTTCTGTGGTCTCATCTGGTGGTGCATCGATGGGAGACGGACAGAAAGTCCTAGAAACTAAAGACTGAAAAACGTAGCAACTGCAGATGCAATTCTATTCTGATTTCATCAGATGCACAACATAGGGACTAATCATCAGTCTCTGGGCGTCTGTTTTTTTCCAGACTCTTGCTCTATTTTTTTCTCTCTTTAGTTTCCAGAATAAAAGCATGCTATATTGTTGTTGTTCAATGACACCTTATTACTGCTTTCGCAGAAGGCTGTTATGGTAACACTGCTGTGGAAAATGTTATGTCATTACAATACAGTACATTGACTGCAGGGTAGTAATTTAAGCCGATTGTGTTACACCACATCGCAGGCAGGGCAAAAATGTTCATAGATTGACCCTTTACAGTTTTTCTCGATTGGTTTGGCTAATTTCTTGAAACTGAGATAACATTGCTGTAACCATTGGGTCATTTGGCCAAACATTCTTACTCTTTTGCATAACAGTTCAGACAACAAGCAAAATGTCATATACCTCCCAAAATAGCTCATTCTTGCATCAGCACACACGCGCGCCGCGCACACACACACACACACGCACAAGTGCATGACTCACTGCAAACACAGAGGTTTGTCCTTAAAATGGTACACAGAGCGCAGCTGTGAAGAAATTGCATGATGACGACCCACACTCTTCATCACCAGGCCCCGGTTGCCTGGCAACACTTGATGCTCCGGCTCCTCCACAGCCCACTCCCCTGATAGATAGATAGATAGATAGATAGACAGACAGACAGACAGACAGACAGACAGACAGACAGACAGACAGACAGACAGACAGACAGACAGACAGACAGACAGACAGACAGACAGGCCATTTTGTTACCATTTTGGTTACAGGAGATTGTGTTATGATTGTATGTGAAATAATATGACTGTATCTTATACTATATACCATCATACTTCAGGTTGTTCTCCCCCACTTTGTCTGCCTTGGACCGGATCCAGTTTCTTCCAAAGAAGACGGGACAAAGTTGCATCAGCACATGGAAATTTGGATAATAGTTCATGAAAAGTTATATTATGCAAAAGGGGAAATGCACCTGTTCAGAGGAGCCGAATCAAAGGCTTCAGCAAAATGGGCCTTATCTGGTATCTGCACATTTCTGTAAACATTCTGAAAGTGAAACGTATGTAGTAAATATGTAATTATCACTATTTATGAAGGAAGTTGTATAGACTGCCAACACATTATGTAGGCTTTACGCACAGGTTAGGAGCATTGAAAGTAATCAAGGACAAATTGACAGACGTGTTGGGAAGAGCTTTGTGGTAATCGACCAACTAACCTGACCCTCGCTCAGAGGTGGGGTGAGGCAAACCCAAGCGCAGCCGGCGAGAAGCACATGGAGAACACTGGCCATGCCTGCGGTGCTTCGCCGCGCGCAAAGACAGCGACGATTTGGATAGGGTCCAACACAAAAGTTGGCTCCAAGGTGTTACTTCAAATAGGCTAGCTGGGGCATCACCGAGTCGCAATAGCAAAACACATATCTATAAAAGAAATAACTTAAACTGACTAATGTAGGCCTAGGCCTATACAACAGTTTATTTCATTGTTATTGCAAAACAACAGGCTACTATTAATCACAACCAGAGCAAAGAAAAACAGGTCTCACGTGAACAACCCCCTACCTCATCTGTCATTAGCATGGTGTGCGGAAGTTTCTAAAATCTCAAGGTTGTGCAAAGTGGACTTTGATCAAGAGATTTTTACTTAAAGATGCAGTTGCAGATTGGAGTCCTTTGGAGCTAAACAGCAAGAGCAATGTCACATTTTCTTTCTGTCTATAGCTAAAACGTAATTCGCCTAATGATAAGAATAGCTTTAAAACGCCCCTTTATAATGATAACAATTTGATTTCAAGTCCAACATGAAAGGTGTGCAGTCTAGCGCACTCAAACAGAGTACCTCTGACTCAAATCACTGATCTGTCAATATCAACAATTCCCGGCATGCACCAGTGACAGCGCTCAGCTATTGGCTAACACCTCAGCGACACCGACCAATAGGAAAGTTACAGACGGTTCCTGGAGTCGTGGCTTTTTGACGAGAAATTGTGAGAAGAAATGTCTCCAAAACTTTTGTATGCACTGTTTCTAGTTTTACTCTGTCATGCAAGCTGCAGCAATGGACAGAAGAAGAAAGAGGTAATGTTCATTACACTTTACACAACAGTAGTATTCTGTACGTTTGTAATCGGATGTGGTTCATTCAATTCTCTAAGCTAATTAACTTCAACCAGCTAGCAGGCTTAGCTAACATGAGCATCAGCCTTTGGTCATGTTCAGGAAGTCAATCAAGCTGTCAGTGGTTGTGTCTGACAGGTTTGTGTTGCTTTGCATAATGACAATGTTGTATGTGAAGTTATCCCCATCCTTCAGACACAGCCTTTCCACCAGTCGGCGTCTGGGCATCAGCTAGGCAGCTAGCAGTAGATTATGACAGATTAACTGCAACCCAGGAGCGCATTGTAAAGAGAGAACAAAACCAAGTCATGTTTGCTGACCTTGGTAATCCCTGTAATGTGTCCACTCCCAGGTTGTTTTTATTCATTAGTTTCTTTTTTTTAACAAAGCATCACAGTGGTTTAAACAGAAGCATTTTAGTTAAATGCCCAGCACTTGCAACCTTGTAGCATCAGATGCATCCTTTGTAAAGAAGTGGTTTGAACGTTACAAGCATCCTGTGCTATTCTGTTTCCTGGGCCCCTGCTTATGCCACTTCCCCTTCCTCTCATTTATATTTTATATGACTTGGGGAACAGACGTTTCTCAATTAATTTCAATGTTGTGGGAGGGAGACTGCTTCATCTATTTTTAGTGTTTTAGCAGCCTCATCCAGGTACTGAAGGTGTTTGCATATTTTTCAAGGGGCTGACTTTTCCCTTTTCCCTTAGTCTAATGTGGCTCTGTGAATGTCATTAGCTGTACATTTTAATAATCGAAAATCAAAACATATTTCACTTTGTAGCATAATGTAGTGGTTTCACTATTTGAATTGACGTACTGGTAATGAAATCAATACATTCATCCACATTATCCAGATTCATTAAAACACACCTGTTAATGTAAGCACTGTACTGCACTGTACTGTAAATATTTCAGACCTGATTCAGTTGGTTTATGACCTGGACAATAGCATATTTTGTAATGTCATGTCTTGAGAGCATCCAAACAAAGGTACAATTGTTTGATAAAAAGGGAAGAAATCACAGACGCTTTGTCGGACCGTTAGTCTATGCACTGTAAATGAATAAGAAATAACTGAAAAGACATCCGTGTGGCACCACATTTCTTCCCTTTTTACTAATGTCTGGTCCTACGCTGGTTGCACCGGATTGTCACTAGTAGCGTGAAGTAGCCTACAATACGTGTTTCCCTTGTTATTCAATTGTTTGATCTGAATCCTGTACCTGGTTTGCAGACGCTGCTGTCTGAGAAGGTTACCCAGATGATGGAATGGGCCAGCAAGCGTGCCGTTATCCGCATGAACGGGGAGAAGTTCAGGAGGCTGATCCGCGCGCCGCCAAGGAACTACTCCGTGGTGATCATGTTCACCGCCCTGCAGCCCCAGAGGCAGTGTGGGGTGTGCAAGTGAGATAAACCTTTTTTTCCCTAAAGCTCAACTGAGAAACTCCAACTCCCACTGTCACAGTCCACAGCACACAAGTGAACACGGCACACAATGAAATTGCATTTACGCCTCACCCGTGCAAGGGGGCAGCCCCCAATGGCATCCGAAAGGGAGCAGTGCGGCGGGGTGGTGCACTGGTTTATTACTCCCCCCACCAACCTGGCGGGTCGAGAGTCGAACCGGTAACCTTTGGGCTACAACTCTGACGCCCTAACCGCTTACCCATGACTGCAGTAGGTCCTGGTAAAGTCGTATTGTCATTGTGACACCGCACTCCACAGCGTGCAGTGTACACAACACATTTGCATTCATGCCTCACCTGTGCAAGGGGGGCGACACAAATCAGTGCCTCAAGGGAGGAGCAGTGTTAGCCAGGCAGCGCCCTCCTAGTGACGCAACACCTTTGGCGTTGCAACTAGTCAGGCCAAGAGCAATGCAAGTACTTTCTGAGTTCCCGAAAATAAGGGAACTCCTTTCACTTTGTCGGGAAGCAAACAACCATAAGCAAACCAAGGGAGGCGGGTCAACCATGCTGTTTGGTAGATGTTATTTGTTATGCTCTTGGTCAGAAAAAGTCTCGAAGAGATTGGAACGTCGATGATAATCAGGCTTGAGCAGTGTGGCAGGACAGTAGCATGCTCAGTCGTGGAGGAAGATGGGGAAAAGCACTGTTTAATTACTCTCCAACCTGGTGGATCAGGAATCGAACCGGCAACCTTGGGTCTACACCCTTATATCCTACCTGCTTACCCAACACGACTGCCCATTGAAATGGTCGTCACATCTATGATTTTGTGGCCCAGAAAATGTTTTGCCATGCTTTTGTCATGCTTTTGTTTGACAAAACTTTGTCATGCTTTTGTTTATCCTTTGTTTTGGGTCACTTTGGATAAAATTGTCTCAGAAATTGTAAATGCATGTCTCGTTGCATGTAAGTCAATGAACTTAAATTGTGTAGTGCAGATGGCACAATGAAATGACATGAATGTCTTACAGATGACATAATGGATTGTTATGTACGTAACAATGCATGAAGGTATATCTAGTATGATGAGACAATACTTCGTTGTCAGTTAAGACCAAGACTCATTTAACAAAAGGCAGGGCATGCGTACATGTAAACATATAGAATCAGCAGAAGTGGTATAAATTACATTACACTTAGCTGACGCTTTCATTTGTTCAAAGCAACTTACAACTATTATTTTTCAGGGCATTGGTTACAGTCTCTGGAACAATGTGGGGTACGTTAGGTGCCTTGCTCAAGGGCACTTCAGCCATGGATGGAGATGTAGGGAGAGGTCAGGGGGGATTCGAACCGGCAACACCCTAGATTGAAAGACCAACTCTACTAGGCCACTAGGCCACGGCTGCCCTGTGTAGTAAATGTATATGAATCTAGCCTGTGTAGTGTCCCTCATACTACTTAGCCTATATACAGGATATGGGTTAATGATGTTTTAGTAGTTCGATTCTAACCCGGGTCTTTTGCTGACCCTTCCCCGTCTCTCTCTCCCCTCCTTTCTCGCCTCCTTTCATTGATTCATTTGCCTACTGAAATAAAGGCATTGAAATGAGGTAATGGTCTGTTGTTGTTGTTGTGTTTGTGTACCAGGCAAGCAGACGAGGAGTACCAGATCTTGGCCAACTCCTGGCGCTACTCCAGTGCCTTCACCAACAGAGTCTTCTTCGCATCCGTCGACTTCGATGAGGGCTCGGATGTCTTCCAGATGGTAAGCTGCCCTCTCATCATTTCCTCATGTATCCTCTCCACTCAATAAAACATTTGATAACATATCAAATTATTGGCCCTGCTATGGCTTAAGTTCAAGAGTTGAGTTCGATTCTGGCCCGGGTCATTTGCCAATCCTTCCCCATCTCTCTCTCCCCACTCATTTCCTGTCTCTATTCCACTTTCCTGTCAGAAATATTCACTTTATCCAATTCCCATCCAAAACTCTGTATTTTATATACTATATTAAATAATTTACAGCGATCGTGTATTAGAGCTGTCATTGCTCACTGACTACTCTTTGCTCTGTGAAGATGGAGAGAAGTGCTGCACACTCGTGACCTGAGGAAGGCAGACAGGCCGAAACGTTGTCACATTAAAAACTGTTTATTTAACTCGAGAGTGTGCAGCACGTCTCTCCTCCTGCAAGTGTTTTACTGGTTGCCAGCACCTCTGTTTCTGCTGTGCGTTCTGCACCTCCACTCATACTCTTTGTTCTGTGTGACAGCTGAACATGAACTCCGCTCCGACCTTCATCCACTTCCCCTCCAAGGGGAAGCCGAAGAGGGCGGACACGTACGAGCTGCAGGTTCGAGGCTTCGCCGCAGAGCAGCTGGCACGCTGGGTAGCCGACCGCACCGACGTACATGTAAGCAATAAGTTCATTACTCACCACACACACACACACACACACACACACACACACACACACACACACACACACACACACACACACACACACACACACACGTACACGTACACGTACACGTACACGTACACGTACACATGTACACACACACACACGGACCGCACCGATGTACATGTAAGCGAAGTTCATTGCTCATCACACACACCTAGCTACAGGTGCAAGACTTCGCCCCGGAGCAGCTAGCATGTTGGGTAGTGGACCGCACTGACCTAAATGTAAGCCACAAATTGATCACTCACCATTCATGTTCTCTCTCTCTCTCTCTCTCTCTCTCTCTCTCTCTCTCTCTCTCTCTCTCTCTCTCTCTCTCTCTCCCCCCCACCCCTCCTAGTCTATGTGCGCAGCGCTTCTCTTTAGATGAACTAAAGCTTTCATCATTTCATGTTTCCCATCCATTAATTGAAGCAGGTGTCCTTTTGATGAAATGGCGGATTGATTAAGTAATGGGTTCACTGGGATATCCTCTTAGACACAGGTGGTACATTGGGCACTGTGCCACCATGCACGGTAATAGCCCTCCTGACAAAGAGAAAAGGCTTTTCATTATTCCTGATTATTCATTAGCATCTTGCCACATTAGATTAGTCCTTGGCCAGTCAAGGTTTCAAAAATATTTAATCATAATGTCATGTCAAGACAATATTGTAGCACAACAAAGTCATTGAAAGGTATTGTGAGGCATGTATTGAAATGACACCGGGAAATGATAAATGAGGCGTGTGTTTTTCTCCTGTCCTGTGTAGATCCAAGTGATCTGGCCTCCTATTTACATTGGTCATCTGATGCTGGGCTTCCTGTGACAGATTTCTAACAAAGCTAATATCTAGTAGTGTATATGTTTATTACTGCTGCACGATATCAGAATTGATACTCGATAGCAGCATGCAATACCTCGATAACGATATTTAGAAATATAGCAAAGTGTTTTTCTTGTCACTAATTTGTCTGTCAGTGTGGGGGGTATGGCGAGCTTCTCGCGCATTTGTTGACATTCAGATAATGATAAGACAGCACAGAAAAAAATGACAGGTTATTGATAATTAATCCATTTTCGCGATACGCATATTGGCACTCTTGATATTGCGATTTCGATACATTTTCGATATATTGTGCAGCCCTAATGTTTATGCTGCCGTGTATAGATCGGTGTTATGCGGCAGCCTCTAACTACGCTGCATGGTCCTCTGATACCCCACTTCCTGTGACAGATTGTAACCAAGCTAATATGTGCATGTATGCATGTGTTTTTATCCTCTGCTGTGTAGATCCGAGTGATCCAGCCCCCTAACAACGCTGGTCCTCTGATGCTCGACTTCCTGTGACCGATAGTAACAAAGCTCTGGTTAAGTCCAAGACCGTGTGTTTTTCTCCTCTCCTGTGTAGACCCAAGTTATCCAGCCCCCTAACAACGCTGGTCCTCTGATGCCTGACTTCCTGTGAGAGATTGTAACACAGCTAGCATCTAATAGTGTGTGTTTTTCTCCTGTCCCTGTGTAGATCCGTGTTATCCAGCCCCCTAACAACGCTGATCTTCTGATGCTGGGCTTCCTGTGATAGATTTATAACAAAGCTCTGGTAAAAGCTCTGGTTTAGTCTAATAGTGTGTGTTTTTCTCCCGTCCTGTGTAGATCCGTGTTATCCGGCCTCCTAACTACGCTGGTCCTCTGATGCTGGGCTTCCTTTTGGCTGTGATTGGAGGGCTGGCGTACCTGCGCCGCAACAACCTGGAGTTCCTCTACAACAAGAACGTCTGGGCCTTCTCCGCTCTGGTGCGTAAGCGGTTTCTCTTTCTACCTCTCTCCCTCCTAGTAAGGAGTTTCAATAAGTAGTATTCAATATGTAACATTTCAATATGTAAACAGATTATAATTAATATAAATTAATCTGATATTGGCCTTGGTTACATATGACAGTATAATGCTTTGAAAACATCATGTAAACACTTCGCAATTTGTAATTAAATGAAAATGCAATGGAAACTTTATTTAATTCTGAATTGAGATTTCGGAATGAAAAACATCCTGTAAACGAGGCCACTGTGTACAGGCTATGATCGGATCTGATCTTTACCTCGATCCTGTTTGTATCTTCGTCTCTAGTGCTTTGTGCTGATCATGACGTCTGGCCAGATGTGGAACCATATCCGAGGGCCGCCCTATGCACACAAGAACCCCAACACTGGGCAAGTGGTAAGCACCATCTAATCCTCTGGTCCTCAACCTGTTTAGATGCGTCCTAGCATCTCTATAAGAGGGTATGTCCGTCCGTCCGTCCGTTGCTCTGTCTTTCTGTCCGTCCGTCTGAAACGCATTCTTTCAATTGTCATTCCCTCCTGTGTCCACAAGGCGGCAGTGCATAGACAGACTCATCTTGGTCCGCCTGTCGGACTTGTTAGAATAAATGCCCCCTTGACCTCATCATAAGCCTGCCAATGTCCCCCTTAGTATATAAAAATAAAATGGACTAATGACCCCCCCAATGGAAACCAAGCATCGACGCCCCCTCTTAGCTGTGTCCTTCTCAACGCCCCCATAGGTCTTCACAACATCCCCTGGGGGAATGTAGAGCCCTCGTTGAGAAACTCTAATCTAAATCATCGATATACCATATACTGGGGCTTAGGGTCAATGACATGTGATGTTGCACAAGTCAGCTTTTCAAGTATCAAGTAATGGCACAATTGACCCAAAGGCATATAATGTGGTTGCCATTTGGTTGTTTGCATATTTCTGTTTTTTTTTTTTTTAGATGCCAGGGCAGCGATGGCACTGGGTTTGTCTAGCATCATTTGAAATGGAAGGCAATGTCATATCTGCTGTATCAAGAGTTAACGTACTAAGATAAAATACAATCTAACCATGCATTCATGTGCTCTGGGAATTATGGGAAATACCAAACACTGCACACTCTTAGCCATCGTGCTGCAATTTATTAAGAAAACAACGTTTCGGCCCGTATGGCCTTTCTTAAGTTTCTCAAGTCAAAACTTGAGAAAGGCCATACAGGCCGAAACGTTGTTTTCTTAATGAATTGCAGCACGATGGACAAGAGTGTGCGGTATCTTCTTCTCAAAAACTGATCTACCCGCTACCTGCACCTCGAAACCTTTGGTGTGCGTTGGTTTCCTCCTTCAAAAAATACCAAACACCAACATGGGGAGGACACATGAACGCCCCCCTTGTGGTATTTTCCTCTGGAAAACTTTTTGAAAAATTGTATGTACGACTTTCCGAGACTGGATAATATCTACTTCAGAGAGCACGTGAATGCACAATATACATCTCCGGCAAAAAGACCACCTCGATTTACCAGTTTTTCTAGTCTTACTACGCATTGGCATGTGTGTCAGTGAAATGTAAAAAACATTATTGTTTCATTCTATAACATTTTCTCCGAATCCTGAATGAAAAAATTATTTGCAGAAAGGTACAAATGGTCAAAATAAACACAAAAGATGCAATGTTTTCAGACCTCAAAAAATCCAAAGAAAACAAGATGATATTCACTTTAAAACGACATAATAGTAATGTCTTAACTTAGGAAGAGTTCAGAAATCAATATGAATATAAATTTGAGGTGGTCTCTCAATTTTTGCCAGAGCTGTATATGTCTGTTAAAATGTGCCCTTTCTAAATATCTGTTTACATGTCCATTGTGACCTCATATCACTCTTGTGTCCTCTTTGTTTCTCCTGCAGAGCTACATCCATGGCAGTAGCCAGGCCCAGTTTGTAGCCGAGACCCACATCGTACTGCTCTTCAGTATCCTTCTCAAGGCCCCTGCCAATGCTCCATCAGTCTTGAAAGAATGAAAATGAATGAAAGCTCACCTGGGAAACTCCAACTGCCATTGTCATTTTGACACTGCACTCCACAGCACACAAATGTACACTGCAAACAACAAAATTGCATTTATGCCTCACCCGTGCAAGGGGTCAGCCCCCAATGGTGTCCCAAGGGAGCAGTGCGGCGGGACGGTAACATGTTCAGGGTACCTCAGTCATGGAGGAGGATGGGGGAGAGAACTGGGTAATTACTCCCCATGGCACTTGCAGAACAGTACTTAATTTTGTATTCAAACATATTGCACTCTACCCGTCATCACTCTCTCACTCACCCACTCACTCACCCACTCACTCTCACACACACACACACACTCACACTCACACTCACATTTTGTTTGTCCACATTGCCATGGATGTGTGGTGTGACTAGTGCGAATAAGTAGTTTAATTCCAGAAGTGGACTTTAGTGAGTTGTTAACAACAGTCAGTGTCTGTCAGTATCCTCCTGCCAGTGTCCTCCCGTCAGTGTCCTCCTTAACTCTGAGCCCCAGATGCTGCTGTGACCCTGGGGATGGTGCTCCTACACGAAGCGGCCACGTCTGACATGGACATCGGCAAGAGGAAAAGTAGGCCGGCTTTCTTCCATGTCACTTTCTTTATTTTTGCATTCAAGAAATTAGGGAAAAGATGGCACTCAGTTTTTGTCTGACCCAGCAATTTATAAATAAGAAAAGAAAAAGAAAGAAAGAAAAACTGAGTGCAATGCATTTCCTAATTACTTGATTACTTCAGAGATGCACCAACAAGACGGAAGAGCGCGGTGTGTGGAAGAACTTTATTTTTGCATTTATCCAGAGTGACTTACATTTGACAAACACGGTTGGCTTAGCCTGTTGGAGGACACTGTGGCTGTTGTCCTGTGTGAACTGGGTAGTTGTGACCTAATGGTCAAGGAGAGGGGCTTTAGGAGGAGGTTTGAATCCCACCCTTCTCTACCACATTCCCACTATTCTCTACCACACTCCGTGCCTTTGGTGTCCTTGAGCAAGCCACCTAACCCCATACTGTTCCACGGACAATTGTAATGTGGTCTATTGTAATATAATGGAATGGACTGTCTGCAGAGTAATCACACAAAGTAATAGTCCCTGCATAGGTAGAATCCCCATCATCCCCATTAACTGTCGTAATCTAGGATCGCATTTTATGTTGATGCGAATTCATGCATTGATTCAAGAGAGCTTTTATTGTCATTGGCTACTTAAACATTGCGTTTTTAATTCAGAATTAGTAATTCAGAACTAAATAATTCCGTCGAGTTTACTTTGATCTTTCATTTAATTCTGAATTAAGAGGTGTTAACATGATGTTTTCAAAGCGGAATTAAGCTTTATTCAGAATTAAATGTCATGTAAACATAGCCATTGACCATTTACACATAAGGTGGGTCAGTTTAGCTGTGTTTACTGTAGATGATAATGACGATGGTGTCCTCAATCTGGCATTTCCTCTAACTTCCTGTTTTCCACTGACACACTTCCTCCTTTCCCTTCCTCCACAGTCATGTGCGTCGCTGGCATCGGCCTAGTGGTCCTCTTCTTCAGCTGGTTGTTGTCCATCTTCAGAGCCAAGTACCACGGCTACCCCTACAGGTAACCACACACCCTCTACACACCAATATTATGGAGACATAGCAGTTTTATACCCCATTTTTTATTTAGACAAGTGGTTACTGTCCATCTTCAGAGCCAAGTACCACAGCTACCCCTACAGGTAACCACACACCCTCTACACACCAACATTATGGATATATTACTGTTTTATACCCACAGGAATGGATAGGGGGTATTAGCTTGACCAGTTTTTAGATGCGTCCTAGTATCTTTATAAGAGGGTCTGTCCATCGGTCTGTCGGTCTGTCTGTCTGAAACTCATTCTTGAAATTGTTATGCCCTCTCTGTCCGCAAGGCGGCAGTGCATAGACGGACGCATCTTTGTCCGCCTGATGGACTTGTTTGAGAATTTGTTAGTGAAGAAGTTATTCTATTACTTGAGACTTTAGTAATACAGTAGTCCAGCAAAAAAGGAACTTGACGCACCCTCCCGGCTACATAACAAGCTCAAAGGCGCGACACCCACTTGGAATATACGGGTGAGACTTAAAGAGGCACTAGGTAGGATGACGTAATTTGCGAGGTGCCCGTGGCATGCCTGTCTTAAAATCTACACCGTAATGAAAAGATGCTGTTCAAATAAACTCGCTGTGAGACTGTTTCTCATCCTGGAATGCCAGCAATTGATACAAATCTGAATATGGTATGTAAAGCAATGTTTCAAATGAAAAGTGTTTCTCACGACACTCGTTCGTTCTAACGCTGTCAAAAGTTGCATGTGGGGTTTCTGACAGCGGACCGTGGAAGAGATCACGAGAGCCATCGTTCACTTACTTAAGACTCGCACAAGCGTCGGCTGACTCGGGACCGTGATTAATTAAAATCGCAATACATTTCTTCTCTCTTCAGCTTCCTTATCAGCTAAGTACAAAACCAATGAAGACAAACCAGGCCTCAAGAAACGAAAGGAGAGACAAGATTCAACAGGAAGAAGAGTCATCATGGTGGGGAAATGTGCCTTATTTTCTGTGCTATTAGTTTTTTTGTTCGCTTTATTTTTGTTGTTTTGTTTTTTTGGAGGAATTATTTTGTTAATTTGTTTTTTTTTTATCTGTGTCATTTTGTGTTTTGTCATTTTGTATTTAATTATTTGGTTAGTGAAAAAGCTGTTGGATGTTTTTTTTTAACTCCTCATTTAAGCAATCTTTTCAAAGCTTCACCGCAAGTATGAAGCCAGTACGAAGGTTATCACATATAGAGTGAGGGAGAAAGAGACCTTGGGAATGCATACAGTTGTTAAATGATTTTGAAAAAATATATATATATAAAAGTGATTTTAGTGTGGTATGCATAAAGTCTTAAAAAAGGTGATTTAAAATGTAAATTTTGAATGGAATAAGTAAAAAAACAAAAACTGAGATATCGTGGAAGTTGTGAGATATCATGGGAGGGTAAAAGGGCACTGATGGTCACAGAGAAGAGATTTGCTTATCTTGCAATTGTGCAAATCACTTGTTTCCAAAGTTGCAACACACACAAAAAAGTAGGTACAATTTTCACTCTTGTTTGCAAGAGCAGTCCATCTGTTGAGAGCTGAGAGGAGACATGGGGCTCGATATCTAACTCGATATGTAACCTTCCATCCTTTCCTAATACTTGTGGCCTTGTGCGCCCCGCCTCGGTGGAGAAAACGATACGGTTTCCGTGTTGTCGGCCTTGGCACAACAACTTTTGGAGGAGGATTTTCCCCATTCAACATCCCAATAGCAAATTAGAAAATCACCTTTGAATTGTGCTGCTACAAGACACTGAATAAAACTTCTATCATCAATGATGTCTTGCCTCGCACCACAAGGTCACATGCAGACGGAGAGGACAGGAGATTAGGTATTGATTTGGACCCCATGCACTTCTGGTTTATTCATGTTGTGGTAGACGAATGTATAGTGGATATTGGTTGTAGACGTTGTTTGAATGTTTCGGTTGAGCTTAATTTGAAGGGGTTTTCATTAAGTTGTCCATGTAAATGGCTTAAGAGAAGACCACACGCATGTCCGGAACATTAATGACCTATTACTCATGTTTATGACTGTTGTCTTAGGGGCTGTTTATACATATCCGGGTATTTTGATAAACGAACATTTTTCTTCTCTACGCTATTTTCGTTCACATCATAGGCAAATATGTATGCTGCGGAGAGCTGTCATAAATATGTTAAGCCTGTGCGCAGTAAGGAGAATGCCATTCAAGTCTCCGTTTATCTTGCTAACAGTAGGTTTTAAAAAATCTCCACTTTTGCCTGAGTTTTTTTTAAGCTTCGTTCAAACCTCTGTTTCCAAACGAAAGGCACAAACGAAGGGGAAGGTCTACGTTTATCAAAATACCTGGGTATGTATAAACAGCCCCTTACTGTGCCATTCGTTTTTTGGGATGTCATGACGCCAAAACAATGTGAACTTAACATTTCATAGAGCGTATGACACATTTACATCAACAGCCATAAACGTCAACAATGGCCTCGTTTACATGGGACATTTAATTCAGAATTAACTCCATTTAATTCTGAATGAAGCTTAATTCCGCTTTGAAAACGTCATGTAAACACTTAACAATTCGGAATTAAATGAAATTTCAATGTAAACTCGACGGAACTATTCAATTGTGAATTATTAATTCGGAATTAAAAACGTCACGTAAACGAGGCCAGTGGGTCATTAATGTTCCTGACGTGTCATGTCATTCTTACGACTGTTACATGACACCCATATGTAGACCCCTTGAAATAAAGTGTCATTAGTGTTTTTTGTTTTCCAGACAGACATTACGGGGAGGGCTGCTCTTATGCCTCAGGTCACGCTTTCTGCCATTCAAGTGCCTTAATGATAATAATTGAGAGAGAAAAAAAACACACACACACACACACACACACACAATTGTTTCTCTGCAGTCATCTGAGTGTGTCGGAAAGCTTCCTTTTCACTGAATAAATAAATAAGAGATTCTGGAAATCATCCACTGAGTGTCTTCTCTCTTCTTTTGCTTTCTCTTACTACAGTGATTCTCAAACTGTGGGCCCTGAAGGTGTTCCAAGTTAGCCTGGTTTTACCAGACCACATTAATTACTTCGTAATTCATTTTAGGTCTGGATCCTCGGTGCCCTGGAGCACCAGGGTGGCAGACGTGAGCTCAGCTCTGGTTTGAAATGAGCTCTGACCAATCGATGACAGTTGACGTTCATGACGTATGTTATTATGCCCCCAAGTGCATTCGTTTATTGGCCGGTAACACTGGTCGTCTGAAAACCCTCTCCAGGGGTGCATTTCTCAAAAGAGAGGTTGTTAGCCTGTTAGCAACTTCGGTAGTTGTCAATGGGAAAATACATTGAAAACAACAAAGTAGCTAATGTAGTAAGCAACTTTGGTTTCGAGAAATGCAGCCCAGATTAGGGTTATCAGACCATAATAGACCATCTCTGGTAAAACAAAGAAGAAATAAGGTCAGGAACGGGAGTTAGGATAACGGACTGTACCCCTTTTGTCTGTCTGCCTGTCTGCAATGTCTATGGCCATCTTCAGGGGGCGCCAAACACACATTAAGATTTACATGTATACAGCTCAGGGCATCATGTGTATCTACTGTAGGCTAGAGCAGTGGTTTTCAAAGTGGGGGTGCTGGGGGAGCCACAGCAGGTTGGTAAGAAAAGCATCGTAAAACAAAATAAATATTTCAGTAAGTTAAATAGTTAGATGTACAATAATGGATATAATGCACCATAATGGACAAAATAAACCAAAAATAAACTTGCCAATATTCCCATTAGTTATGAACTGCATTATAATAATCTATTGCATCTCTGAACACATTACTACTATTATCATCAAATTATTATTTTATATATCCAAGTGGGGCACTGGCTAACAGACCCAGCATGGCATGACCCAGGGAGGTCTTGGCTGGAATATGCCGCTATATGGGGGCCTTTAGCCTGGGCGAAAGCGACTGTTGACTCCGTCAAACAGTCTGGCAAAAGCCAAGAGGAATCTGTCTTCGTGGAGGGTGGGAGGTGGTCTGATCTTACTCTGCCATTTAAATTCATTTGAGTTCTGAATTCAAATTAAAACCCATATTGTGCTTTATTAGCGTGACTGTTGCGATACGATGCTTCGTAACAGGCTTTGCGGGTGAGTTCTGCGTCACCACTCAACTGTTTGCTGATTGGCTAATCACTTACAGAACCGAGCTGGAGGCTTTTGCCAGGCGATGTGCGGAACTAAAGTCTTTGGGTGGAATACATAGGATGGCGTCGCCAGGCCAAGTTGTGAGCTATCTCAAATTGCTCTTGAAAATGCAATGTGTACATATAACCAGTAGATGGCAGTGCTGTCCCTCCGGTTTGTTATCCACTCCAAAAATTCCAAGACGCCATACAGGAAACGGTGGAATCATGGAACATTGGGAATGAACAATGTTGATTTCACACTCGCACTTTTTTTTTTTTTACCTCTTTCCGTCCTAAAACAAACTCAGAATCCTACAACACCCTGTTCTCCTGAAACTAGGGGTGTTACTGTTGTATGACGTGATAAACTTAATAGTCAAACTACTTCCTGCTTCTTTTTTTGGTCCTGGTTGCACGATCATATGATGATGTTATCAGTGTCCACAATATGACGTGAGACGAGACAAAGTAAGAAAATGAGGGAGGCCCGGCCAGCCGGCATAGCCAGGCCCAAGAGACTAGACTGGGGTCAGTAAAGGAGAAATGGCTTCTGGAATTACCAGGGAACTCTTTACCAGAGAGAGTAGAGAGAGAGAGGTTCCACTGGCCCATTGTTTCCTGGTTCTATTATTGCAAGGGGGGGGGGGGGATCCCCCTTTAGGCAGACCTAGGCAGACCTAAGGACTGTTCTATTCAATGCTAGGAGTATTATGACACGGCCCTTTAGGCAGACCGGAACCTGGTCATGTTAGGTACCCATAGAAACCTATTACACTGGCATATCTCTATATACTTAAAGAATCTCTGTCTTTACTCTGTGATGTCAGGCCAGCCTCAGATTCTGCCATATTATATAGTGGGTTAATTACTTGGGATCAGGGATCTAAATGAACACCAGGCAACCGGCAAAACGCTGGTGAGATTTCGGTTTAGCTAGTAGAAAAGACCAGCTTACAGTACTAGCCACTTTGACTAGTGAGTGAGTGTGAGTTTGGCTAGTAAGATTAACATCTAGTAGCCATTTTGGCTGGTGATGAAAAAAGTTAATTTAGGCCCCGACTTAGGATACACAGTCCTCTATCATCTACAATAGGGATCAGGTCATCAAAACAAGGCATCCTCGTCAAACAACTGAGGCATGATGGGAACTGTGCTGAGTGCATTCCAGTTGACTGTGACTACTCCTGTGGTCACTCTCTGTGGCAGATTCCAAACTTTAGCTCCACTTTTAGGAAGTCAGTCGGCCACATTCCCCCTCATTACTCACATCCTGAACTAGGCTACTGTGTCAACAGGTAATGTGTGGAGGAGCCCCCTCACTCACTCTCACCCCTTCCATCTCTCTCTCTCTCTCTCTCTCTCTCTCTCTCTCTCTCTCTCTCTCTCTCTCTCTCTCTCTCTCTCTCTCTCTCTCTCTCTCTCTCTCTCTCTCTCTCTCTCTCTCTCTCTCTCTCTCTCTCTCTCCCCTGAGAGACCACACTGTATTTGCATGCCTGAACAGGTGCTGCGTCTGCATTCGCTACCGCCAGGGCTAAGGGGCCGGCTTTGCGTGTCAGACAGGCCAATCACACCAAAATGCTGCCTTTTAACGCCATATAAGGCAACACAGGCTGAGCAAGTCCCAGTAGCACAGAGAGCCGGCCGGGTGTTTCCCTACAGAACGGAGGCATTGTTCTGTTCTGTTCCTTTACTCGGATGGAGAC